>NC_080431.1:54876121-55183157 GCF_028018845.1 Melospiza georgiana | reverse complement strand
CCCAGAGAAATCACTTGCTCTCAGAGTGATTGCAATTTGCCCTGGCGTATGCCTGGATTGCAACACTCACTGATGAGTCTTGTAAAATTCTCCTCACTTCTTGTGTTAACAAAGAGAAAAGGAAGTTCACCAGTTCCACTGCAATCTGTACAAAACTGCTGGAAGAGCAGAACAGAGCTGATAGCTGTGTTTGAAACCTTCCTAGAAGGAAAGCCTTCCATGTGGAAAAAAGGGTTCACCATAAGATTTGGCTCCTAGTCCTGAAAATGGCGGCTCTTAGCATGTTGTGCACCACTGAGCTTAAAAAAGCTCTGGAAAAGCCAGGAATCCAAGTCTGCCAGCCTCCAGATGCAGCATGTGTCAGGATCAAGTCTAGAAGCATAAGCTGCAGTCGTTCCAGAGCTCCTATTTCCTCCGTGGCTGTAGTGTGTGATGGAAATGTTGTAGCAAGTGTTGCTGTATGTTTACAAAACTGACTCATTAAGCTCACATTTTTCAAAGCACCAATCCATCCTTATTTAGGCACCTGGTAAGCAAGCTAATTTTCAGAGGTGTTGAGTACTCCTACCATCAACTGAGCTGAATGGACATTTCAGCTGTTCATTTCTTTTGATTTATGAGCATCTCCCACAATCTCTAGATGTATATTGGCCCTGGGATCTATAATGTCCTTTTCCAGGAACTTTCAGATAGAAATGTTTTTCTCAGATACTTTGAAAAGCCCCAAACGGAAATTCTCAAATAGGCCTGGACAAGGCTCTAGAATGACATCAGTTTTGGAATAGAAATTATACAGTAATTTATACGTATTAAATATTTAAAACTTTGTGCTGTTACTCATCCACACTTGATATATACTGTTCCCCTTTATAAACAGAGGATATACTATATCATTATAAGCAAAAGATAAACTAATTAGGGATTTCTGTCAAGAGCTGATGATACTAAAATCTTATTTGCTTAAGAATTAAATACCTTCAGGCTTGCCAACACTTTTAAGCTGTAATGGTGTCTCTCTGAAAGAAAATGCTGATGTTTAAAACACTAGACTGATCTGAGCTGCTGCAGTGATATCCTTTTTATATACTCAAATCTTAATTTCATGCACATGGGCATTCTCATTTGGGTCCATATGACTCATTAAGTCCAGAAAGTTAAATGCATCCAATATGGGACTAACCCTAACCCAGTCTGAGGACAATTGTTTTCCACATTTCAGAGCCATTTGATTTGCATTCAGACTTCACCTACGTGCTGTCTGTTCATTCATTTCTGCTAGGCCTGCTTCTTATAACGCAAATATCTGTGCAAATGCAAGCATCCCTTTTTGCCAAACAAAAATTACTTACTTTTGGTGCCAAAGAAATGCTACCTCTTGTCCACCTTCAGCTGCAGAATTTATTCCTTCCTTCTACCCTACACTAGTTTTAAGTGAAGGCCATTTTAAATTTTGCTCAGAGCAAGAAACAAAAGACTGTATAGAAAGAAGTGTCATTCATTTTAAAGTAGAGGTTGTTGTTTAAAAGAGAAGATTATTTCCACATAATTATGTTTCATTTTACACTATTTCAACAAATATAGGCCAAGTTTATCCACTTTACACTTCAGTGGTTCAAGCATTTGCATGCACGGCTTTAAATCCTTTGCTCTGCTCACTTAAGGGTCACCTGCATGTAGGGATGCAAGGGTTGCATTCAATGCCGGTAAAAGGCCAACTGATACATGCAACTAGCTGATGTACCATGATAATTATGATCCATTTTAAGTTATCTAGTTTAAAATACTGTTCTAAGTTAATCACAGGCCAAATTATTGCTTTGTTTGGTTTTATTCAAAACAAAGCATATGTGGCATTGAAAGAAATTGAAATACGGAGGCCAGACACAGAGATGGCATTGATCTGAAAGAACACATACTGGCATTGCAAACCTTTAAAACATCATTTGAATTTCTAAATGAAATTTCAAGTCAATCTGTCAAGCTGAAAAATAATTATTTTAAATTGTTTTTCATGACAGCATTTGTCTAAGCAAGTGTTTTTATTATTGAAAATAGTCAATTTGGGGAAAATAACAGTATTCATTTTAAAAGCACTCAAGCAATGGTGAAAAATATTCTAACCAGCTCTGAGCAGAAATTGCTTTGTCCTTTGCACTAAACAAAGTTGTATCACCTAGGGCACCTATAGGTAACAATTATAGGTTTTGGCCTTTACAGAAATATACTACTGAGTCCAAGAGTTTGCCAGTATGTCAGGTCAAATAGCAGCAAGAGAGTGAAAAGGAAGAAAGCAGAATTAGAAGGGAAAATATAGACACACCCACAGAAACCGTGAGATTCATATTGCCTAATTTTATGCTGTAAATGCATAGTTTCAATCTGATTATATAGTGTCTTTTTCTACTAAATGGAGAGAAACAGAGTAGCATCCATCTAGACTACTCCCTAAGTTTATGTCAGAGTTAGCCCACCTATCTAGAAGTAGATATTCAAATTGAAGATACCTCAGATTAAATGTAAGAGTTTTCTCCACTACTTTTTGGTGGATTTGGGTTTTTTTTCCTTCTTTTTGTCTGTACTGGGAGAGGCTCCTGTTTACATACAGTCGTGATCATTCTCCCTTTCCCCCTGTTTTTGGTGCATCCACTGCACCCTAAGAATGGATGAGGACCTTACTGTGGGGTTAGCACAAGCAGATATTTATTGACACAAGTATGCTAGATCTAAAAAGTGTTATTGTTCCTCTGTTTAATCAGCCAGAAAATTCACTTGTTGGAGGTGTGTTGCTATAGCAAGCAGACCTCCGTCTGTTTATAGAAGCTGCTCAGAATGATGTATACTGTTTAGAGAAAAAAGTTGAATGAGTATACAGATTGTGAGCTGGCTTGAAATGAACAGTAGCAACACTTGTTTAATGTGCTTGATACATTTATCCACAGCAGTAAGTTACTGCAAAATATCCTCATTATGACTCAGACTCTGGTAAAAAAAACCAAAATACACACACAAAAAATCCCAAACCAACCAACCAACAGCAAAACAAAACAAAAAATAAATAAAAACACACCCAAAAAACCCCCCAAAACCAACCAAATAAGAAAAGTCTACAAACCCCCTGAAATCTGTTTTTTTAAAAAAAGCCAAAAGTATGAGTCTTTACTAATATTTTCAGATTAAAAGTTGTTGTATCAAAAGCATTATTAACCCTGCCATATTAAAAAGCCATATTAACCCTGCCTTCCTTTACTGTGTATTTCAACAAATTTCTCAGCCCCATTAGGCTGAACATTTACACTCTCAGAAAGTAAATGTTCGCTTGAAAAGCAAAGCATGAATAAAAGCTATGAAACAAAATGTCCAGGTTAGTAAGAAAGAAATTAACACTTGAGATTGAATGTTACAGTGAACCTTGTAAGCGCTGTGTTATGGCATTATTATTGCTATTTTTGCTGTTACTATAGTTGTTGTTATTATTATTAGCCAAAAGTACTTTGACAGTCTTGAGGCAATTTTCCTCCCAGAGTATCAATGGTTAAAAATGTCATATTTGTAGGATAAAAAAAAATGTTAACAACACCTTTCTACCACAGTTTATGTACATGGATACATACACTGTACATGTATCAATGTATATTGACACAACCATTTAAGTCTAAATTTTTCAGACATTTGTGAGAAAACTACTTACCCTAGAGTATCCTAGAGTAGTATTAATCCTAGGATACTATCCATGTAATTCAAAAAAATGCCACTTATTCTTCTCCTCAAGCATCTTTAAACATCTATAATTTCTGTTGTTCTGTGGTGTTCCTATTTCTTTTCTCTGAGGAATTCTCTCTGAACAACCACGGTGTGATTAATGGATGTATTTCTGCTATTTTTTCCCTCCCTGCTGTACACTAACAGCAATTCTATTATTAAAGGAACACATTTATAATTCTTTTATCCAGCAACAACTAAGATGCCATTACAGTGGTCCCTTATGATTAATTAAGAAACTTGAAACAGTTAACTTCTGATTTCAGACATACAAGTCTAAACCAACACACCTATGCTCTTGCAGAAAACTCACCAGGTGGAATCTCAAAGAACAGAACTGTTTCTAATGCCATCTTCAAAGAGATAATTCCATGCAGACTTAATTTCTTTCCTAGCAAATACTGTGTGGCAATCTGGGAAGCACAGCTGTCAGCAATGATGGTCATTTGTGCACTTCAAACCCAGACTTAGTCTTGCAGCAGACCCACTGAATTTCTGTTATTGGGGCTGCCCTAAAAGGTCTCTGTCCTCCACCATCAATAGAGTAAGACAGGGAACAAACAGTAATGGTAAAATGATTATGGAAACTCTGAGTGGTGTTTATTGCCCAGTCTCCTAAGGAAGTAAGGCTTAGGGGAGCATATTGTTTATTTGTATTCATGTCTGATTCCTCCCTCAGTAAGTGGTCACTGACTTCACACACGTTTGATGCAAGTTCATATTTTATGAGAGTGCACACCCAGGCTAAGGGAACAAACATCTTTCAGGTGACATTCAGCTCCCCCTGAAACAGATACCCATCTCTGGACAGCTCATCAGCTCCCTAAAATTCATGGTGTTTGTTGACTTTAGGCTCAGTTTGGTTGTAGAGTGGGAACACCTGGCCATCCACTTCTGGTCTAGTAGGGCACTGTCTCCCATAGGTATTTTGTCGTAATGTACATGTGTCAGATACCTTAGGGTATCTCAGATGGCATTAGTGACCTTCCTAGGGAAGAGGAGGATTGTGAGATAAAGAAACACAAATACTAAATGCCTTAGTCGTCAGTCTTCTGATGTTCAAATGCCATAAAATAGTGGAGTATCAGCATCATAGCCAAGATTTCTCTCTCTCTCTTAATTATTCCTTCTTGTTGTCATGCTTTCAGCTGGGATAGAGTTAATTTTCTTCTGAGTAGCTGGTACAGCGATGTGTTTTGAAGTTGGTATGAGAATATATCTCAATGTTGACAACACACTGACGTTTTCATTGTTGCTAAGTAGTGCTTACTCTGAATCAAGGGCTTTGCAGTTTCCCTTGCTCTGCCAGCCAGCAGGTGCACAAGAACCTGGGAGGAAACATGGTCAGGACAGCTGACCCAAACTGGCCAAAGGAGTATTCCATACTACAGAACATCATGGCCAGTATTTAAACTCTGAGATGTTGGCCAGAAGAAGCAGATCACTGCTTGGGGACCGGCTGGGCATCAGTCAGTGTGTGGTGAGCAAATTTATTGAGCATTGCTTGTTTTTGGGGGGTTTATTTATCTCCCTGTCCTTTTCATTATGAATATTGTTATTATTATAATTAAT
The DNA here is from genome assembly GCF_028018845.1 of Melospiza georgiana. Lineage (NCBI taxonomy): Eukaryota > Metazoa > Chordata > Aves > Passeriformes > Passerellidae > Melospiza > Melospiza georgiana. The sequence continues at coordinate 55,177,826 of NC_080431.1, read as the reverse complement.
ATTTTTCTTATTATTAATATTTTGTTTGAATTGTTATACTGTTCCTACCTCAGCCCATGAGGGCTGAAGATTTTGAAGATTTTCTGTTTCTCCCCCTCACCAGGAAGGGTGGGAGTGAGTGAGCAGCTGCAATGGTGCTCAGCTGCCAGCTGGGGTTAAACCACAACACATGTAGGTGTGAATATTCCTGAAGGCTTCCCAGCTTTGAATAATAGCATTTGTAAAATGGCTAACATATGCATGGATTATGTGATGTCTAACAAGAACTTGAGCTTTTGCCATAGTTCAGAGGAAAATTCAATCACCTATAGAACTCAAAATCATTAGGGAATTTGGAGCATTATTTTGTTGTCGTTATTCTAAATCCCCAGATATATTAGAAGGGTTTATCTGCCTGTGCCCATCTGTGGTCATGCACAGAAATCCTTCCATGGGGCCAGAAGTGTGGGCTGTGTAGTGGTTGTGTGAGAACCAAGCTTTGCCTGCAAGTGAAAGCAGGGTGAGCTGTAAGGCACAGGTATGAGTGGGTTTAGAAGGAACAGGTCTATAGCAGTTTGAGACACCTGAGTTTTAAGTCCAAGAAGCCTCATTTGACACAGAATACAAACACTGTTCTCACAGATGAAGAAATTTATTTAAGACAGCTTATTGGTTCTTTCCCTGTTGGAGTGGCCAATTCCCACAGAACACAGATGTCTTCTCCTGCTTCTTGCATAATTCCTGGTTGTGACTTCTTTACTGTAACTGTGACTGTAACTGTATCAGGAGAAGTAAAATAAAGAGGGTTAGAACATGGCCTCAAACACTGTCCTGAAACCTGTCTAATTGGTAGCAACTCCAGGCTTAATCCTGTGCCGTGTAGTGAACTTCCCAGACATTGCACCAGCACAATGCCGGGGACAGCAAGACTTTGCCCAATAAGTAGTGTGAGCAGTGTGAGTTGTGTTTGCATGGCAAGGTTTTGGTAGTAGGAGGGGCTACAGGGGTCGCTTTTGTGAGCATCTGCCAGAAGTTTTCCCCATGTCTGAGAGGTCCAATGCCAGCTGGCTGCAGGACAGACACTGCACTGGCCAGGGCTGAACCCAGCAGTGACAGTGGTAGTGTCTCTGGGATAGCAGAGTCAGGAAGGGATAAAAAAACTGCACTGTTGCAGACAGAAAGAGGAGTGAGACTACACGAGAGCAGCAGTTCTGCAGACACAAAGGTCAGTGGAGAAGGAGGTGCTGAAGTTCCCCTGCAGCCCCTGGTACAGACCATGGGGAGGCAGCTCTGCCCTTGCATCCTGTGGATGTGCACAGTGGAGCAGAGATCCACCTGCAGCATGTGAAAGACCCCACCCAGAGCAAGTGGATGCCCCAAAGGAAGCTGTCACGCCATGGGAAGCTTGTGCCAGAGCAGGCTCTTGGCAGGACCTGTGCCTCCGTGGGGACTCCCACTGGAGCAGCCTGTTCCTGAAGGAGTGCACCCCATGGAAAGTACCACACAGGAGCAATTTGTGAAGAACTGCAGCCTGTGGGAAGGATTCACGTAGGAGAAGTTTGTGAAGGACTGTTTCCTGTGGGAGGGACACTGCTGGAGCAGGGGAAGAGTGAGTCATCCTGCTGAGGATGTGTGATGACAATGTGTGATGAACTGACCGCAGCCCCCATTCTCCATCCCCCTGCACCGCTGGCAGGGCAGGGGTAGAGAAATTGTGAGTGAAGCTGAGCCCTGCCTGCAAGAAGAGAGGTGAGAGTGAGGGGAGTGTGTTTTAAGATTTAGGTTTATTTCTCATTGCCCTGCTCTGCTTAGATTTGCAATAAATTAATTTCTTCAAGTTGAATCTGTTTTGCCCACGACAGTAATTGTTGAGTGATTTTTCCCAGCCCATATCTGTATCCAAAAGCCTTTTTCTTTCCCGTGTCCAGCTGATGAGGAAGGTGACAAAGTGGCTTTGGTGGACATCTGGCACTCAGGGTCAACCCACCACACAGGGCCACCCTGTGTTGGGGGAAGAGTACAGTGTCAGCATCATGCTTCTTCCCTTGGGCCCATGGAAGGCACTCTGGGTTGATTTATTTGCTAGTTTAGACACAGCCATGCTTCACTATGGCTCATAACATGCCCAGTGAGAATTTTTGCCAAATAGGATGACTGCAAGCAGGCACAACAGGTCAGTAGTCTAATAAATCTTGCAAGGCTCACCTATTTCTAGGACTTGTGGGTGAAGATTTCATTGGCATGGCCAGTTCATGCACTGTGAGCTTGGCATTTCTGGAATGTAAGACTTACTGCACATGAAGAAATATTACTGTAGCTCTGCATCTCTGTGAAATAGACTGTGTAACAACTGCAGATGTGTGCAGATACTGAGGCATGCACCGTGTCCATTTACCCAGAACTACCAGCCCAGGAAAAGTGATTGCCATGTCTCCAAATGGACAGCCAGTCATGTGGGGATCCTTGACCATGTTTTTTTTCTGACAGTAGAAATTTTCAGGAAAAAAAAGGATATTTTCTGTGGAATGTGAAGATATACTTAAGAATTTGGAATTTTCAGTTGTTTCTGAGTTAATGGTTTCAGCTCCTTTACCATATAAAACTTTTCACTTCACAACAGTTTTTCATTTGTCTTTTAAAAGTCTCCTGAATTCATGGGCAAAAAAAACCTTACTGGAAATTAGATATTGGTGAATTCTTAGCTTGCTGCATGTGTTAATCATATTGAAACTAGCTATACTCTCAGGTTACTTTTAATTCAGACTGAAAATCAGTATTCTCAGTTGAATTATGTATTGGCTTATGAAGTGTTGCGTCTTCACTAATGCAATTAAGTCTTATTTTGTGAGCACTGCAAAAAGATTATATTGTTAATATGTATAAAATTTGATTTCAGCCAAGTATGTTATCAAGGGAAACTGAAGGAGGAAAAGGGTCCTTGTTACTTGGAACATCATTAATAGTATTTTGTGACCTTCAAGGCAGATAATTACAATAACAACTTGTTGAGGTTTATGTACCATCCATAGCTTTATTGAAACAAAGGACCTGTGTGCGATGCTGTTTCAAAGATTCTCTACAGATCAAGAATTGTTGTCTTTTACATAACCCTTATCAAGAACATCATACCAGAAATAAAGAATTGGCAATAAAACATCCCCTGTACTGGATTTGGGAAGCAACCAAACTGATTACAAAGAAAGATTGTAAATTGATTTAAAATGTGAAAGGGTTCTATTAAACTTAAAGACTGCTGTACTTGTTCCATATCTTTAGAAGTGACTGGCTGAAGACTGACTTGCCCATAGTCTGAAACAGACCTTTTATCATCTGTCTGCTGGATGGAACAATACAGGCATGTTTCATTTATTTAGAATATGGCCAGGGGCCAAAGAAAGATTAAAAATGTAAGCAAGAGTTAGTGCAATGGTTGTTCCTGTAAGAGTTAGGCATTTGAACTGCAATATCAGCAAATCCACCAACAAAAGATATATTCCTACAACAGAGGATTTTCATTTGATGTCCTGGAAAAGCAATTGGTACGGTAAGGACAGGCTTACCCATTACTCCAACAGTTGAATTTGGAATGCATTTGGCATTTACAAAGTAAACAAAAGCAACTGACACACTTGAATAAGTTGTTTTGTGCACAGCAGAACTAATGAATGCAAACAAATTCTAAAAGGAACAAATTGTTCCTTATGGAATTCTGTCTTTGTTCTTCAGCCTCCCTCATCATAACCCCAGCTCCCCTGCCCAGGTCCTCTGCACTTTTGGAGCCGGCTGAGACTCATCACATGCTGCAGCTTACTCAGAGCTGGGGCGTGCTGCTGGCCCCCAGGCCCTGCCATAGCTGAGCTCCCCGTGTCTCTGTCTCAGTGAGGACAAGTCGTCTGAGCACCTCTGTCCTCCAGAAAAACTTCATTGTTTCATAGATGCCTGAGAGGGGGTCAAGCCTGCCTAACTGAGGGACCTAACTTGAGCTTAAATTCAAGAAAGGCAGAGAACCAGCCTTATTTCAGTGTTTCTGCCCTACAAAGCAACAATAGATCATTGCTGCCTTCCTGAGACTGGGAATGTAATTTTTGCAGACAAAGTCTGCCTTCAGAGAGATCCAAAGGTACTCATCTGTCTCTGCTGACCTTTGAGAAAAACTTTGCTTTAGGAGAGTTTATTCTTCAGTTTTTTGAAATGTTTGGTCAAGTTAAAAATCTACGGTAAGACTCCAATTTGAATCTTGTTCTTTCTAATTTGGTTGAAACTGGCCATGGAGGACAGGAGAGGAAGACAGACAGATTGCCCCATTCTGGGAATAATGGGAAACTATGCTAAAAGTAATAGCAATTAGGAAGCACGTGTATTTGATATAGTGATTTATGTGCTTTAATATTGCTCTAGATACTGTAGAAAAATACTGCAAAAACAGAATAAATTTTCATTTAATTTCATTAAAACTTCTTTTGAATTGTTGAATACAAGTCCAAATGTTGTGTCTATCTGGAACAATTTAATTAAAAAATATAGAAGAGTTCAGTCCAAAATTTCATTTCAAGTAAGGCAACTGATTCTGCTACTTACATTGGTAGAGAGCTGAACAGAAGACAAAAACTTAATGAACACAAACTTCTGTAGAAATGCCCTGCATCACCAGTTGAACTCAGCTTCTCTAATATACCTGTGTCTTCTGAAAGTACCCAGACTGGTGGCTGATGTGATTCCTTAATATTTCTCCAAAATATGTTTTTAATTTTTTCTTGACACTCAGGTGGATCAGAGATCTACTGCTTTATGATTTTAATTATCTTCAACTGTTTTGGAACATGTACAGCTCATTACACAAAAAGAGCAGGAGAACTGCTGGTTTAAAGGAATAGTAACAGAATTTGGAATAAGTCCGTTTGAATAAAAAAAGAAAACAGCAGAGCTTGTAGTCAAAAAATCTGACTGATTCTTGCATATTTGCATAGCAAAGAACACACTATAAAATGAAGATTTGCACCTTCTCATCCTCTTGGGCTGAAATCAGAGTGAGGAGATACTCTGATGGCAGCTCAACCACAAGTGTGACTAGGAAGTCAATGAGTTTTTACAGGAAATCTGTTTCCAGTTCAGTTGCACAACAGAAGACTTGAGCTGTGTAGGAGTAAGAATACCTACTTACCTATTTTTCTAAGACCTTGACATTCACAGTATGGAATGCCTTTCTATTTGTCCACCCATGCTTCTTTTTTTTTTTTTTAATTAAATGCCAGTTTGGCCGTGGTATGCATTCATGAAATAAATCTCTGATCACCTGGGCTGGCTTTGTTTCCTAGACAGCTCCCACAGGAGTGCTGTGTCCTCTTCTGTGAGCAGTGACATTGGCACAAGGAAGAGCAGTTCTCCTTTTCACCAACAACCAACCTGCCTCCAGAGGGCAAAAGGGGGAGTTCCTTCACTTGCAGCCAGGCTTTGCTTCTTTTCTTTTCCACCATGCAAATACTCTGTAAGCCTTCTATGGTCTGGCTCTAGACCCATCTGCAGTCACATTTTTCTTCACAGAGTTGAAATAAAATTTTACAAGTCAGTTTTGCTTAAGCAGCAGAATGTTTGGGGAACCATCCTGGACTCAGGGAGAGGTATTTCCACTGAGGTATTAAAAATCCTAAAGTGCTAAAACTATTATCTGAATATTTCTGAAAGAGAAGAAAACCTAAGAAATATGGAAAAACCGGCTGGGTTTATTTGTGCAATATAGAATTTGTGAATTACACAGAACACATCTAGGACACTATCAGTCCTTGGGGAGGCTATCTTAGCTCTGCCTTGCAGGATTTCCACATTTAATACACTTAGGAGTAGAGAGGTAAACCAAAGATAACACCTTTTTCTTGTTGTTAAACTAAGACTTCGGTGCTCAACTCTAAAGTGATTTAATGTGGAAATTCTGACGGACAAAAAGCATAAAAAGGAAAGAGCAATTGTAAATAAACCCACAAGAAATAAGGAGGATTTTGGCAAAGGAGGAAAAAAGATAGAAACAACGTGAAATATGTCTAATGAGAGAGAAAGAAGGAGTAACTGCAGGGAACACCAGAAATTTCCTACCCATGGGACAATATCAGCAACTCAGACAGAAGCAGCTGTGCCCAGCAGAGACCCAGATTTGTCAGAGAACCTAGGGCTGTCTTGACAGAAACTAGACCCAACTTCCAAATGCCAAGCAAAACAGGGTTAGAGATGGAGAAATCTTTTTACCTTAAATGAAAATCTTTGCCTTAAATAAAAAAAACTTTCAAAGGACTGTCCTACTTCTCCTCTGCTGCATGAGAAATAGAAAACTTTAGCAGTTGATGGCTGTCAGGCTCTGTTATCAAGGACTTGGTTATAACGCAGCTTGAACAGCCACAGTGGATGAGGCCAACAGGGGATACAAATGGAAGGACCTTTTTTTTTGTTGCATTTTGGTTTTCAGTTTTTATTAAAAAAAGCTCTTTAGCTGAGGTCTCTACCTAGGCTTTTTTTTGTAACCGAGATATAAAACAGTTTGGCTCCATCTTAACTGGCCAGCCAAACTTACAAGGTCAGGCCATAAACAAATTTAACAACTGTTGTTAATTAAATAGTTATTGTAGTATAGATGGGGTCAAACAAAGGGTATGTGTGGGAGGGGAGGGAAAGAGAGGGCCTAAGTGGCAAAAGGTGGGGGAATCTTGGCTCCTGACTTAGAAGGCGTGAACAAGTAAGAACTCAGTGGAAAAGACCTCTGGGACATAATAATAACAGTTAGCATTTCAAATTTTGGTGCAAATATTAAGAAATTAATAGCAAAAAACCCCAACTCATGTTCTCTCATTTACACTTTCCTATTATGTGAAACCATCCTGGTAAGACTTGGCTTTCCTCCAGCAGAAATCCTGTATCTGCCTCTATCAGTGGTATCACTTCAATGACATATTAATGCCTCCCCATGCCAGGATGTTGTCCAAGTTCCAGCTGTTTGAAAGAGTTGTTACAGAATGGGAATTCCAGTTGGAGATTTATAGAACAGCAACAGGGGAAAAAAAAAAGGAGGATTACATTTAATTTTAATACTCAGAAATGTGCTTTCCCTGTCATGAAAGTGGAACCCTGCCTGTGCGTCTGCAGCCTGCCCTGCATACTGATTTTGTGAGTGCCTAGCTAAAACCAGTGCCTGTGATATGATCTGATTTTGACTCTACAGAGTAAGGTAGGAGGAGCAAAATTTATGTTTCAGGTCTGTAAGGCATTTTAAAGTTAATCGGGTCCTTTGGGTCTGATATAATTTGTGTAAGATTGCTGTTGATGATTAGAATAGCTATTTAAGATTTTTGTTAATAGTCTGTTACATGGGCCCAGTGGAAAGATTCCAATAACAGTCTGTTAGTTTTTCCCTGTCACATTCAGGTTACAGACCCTTCACAGATGTTGTAAATAGACATCAATACTAAAAGGGAATATTACACAAATTAAAATCATAAGTGTGCTCAAACTGCCAACACAGACATTTTGTTAAAAACATCTGTCACATAAAAGCAAACATTTAAGGCCATTATATTTATAACAATTGTTTTCATTTTTAATATGTACTACATATTTTTCTTTTTTTCTGTTATTATTGATTTGAATATTTTTTCTTAGACTTTAATACTTATTTTTTTCCAACATTACTTATGTTCTTGATGATATAAATAATAATGTGGACTTTTAATGAAAAGAAATAAATCTCAGTGGTTGGAAATCTAATGGATACTTACACAATGAATGAGTCAACTGAGAATCCAACACCATGTTCTCCAAAAAAAAAAAGTTATCAAATGTTACAAACACAAGTATTAAGCTGGACGTCTGTTCAGTTACATCCAGTTATTTCGTTCTGTTCTGAAATTAATTTCTTAGGTGAAAAGGATAAATGACATATAAAGGTTCTATTCTGGGCCTTTTTGTTGCATTAGTGCTGATGCAGCTGTTCTGACTGTGCAAGCACTCACCATAACACCATGCAATAGAGCCCCCCAAAGCTGGACAGCCCTGAGGTGCTTTCTAACTAACACACCTACTGCACTGATAGTATCCACCCTTCCTTCCCCCTTTCCCCTGCAGTTTCTGGGTAAATCTGTGCAATCTCTAAGCCCAAGCTGCTCTAGGCTTGTCTCACCAGTGCTGTGGTTTCTACTACAACATAGAAGAAGGTTAGAAGCAATCAGTGCCGCCATTTACCCTGCTTACAGCTCCTTTCTCTCTTATGTTTGCTTTGGGGAGAACTATTTGGAGCTAAGGAGCTAACAGTAAAGAAGTGGGGACACCTGGACCTTGTGCTCAAGTTCAGCCTTATCTCCTTCCATTTATAGCAGCACACCTTCACACCTCCTAACAGCTCAAACTTGTCAAGAGATCATACAAATATAATGAATTGTCACAATCAGGAAGAATTTGCTGCTCATGGAACAAGAGTCTTGGTCCGGTTAAAATCAATATTTGCTATTTTCTTGATTACCTGTGTTCTGAAAACCACTTACATAAATGATCAACTTTAAGTTCATAATTAGCTTTTCTTAAATTTGGTGAGCTATTTCTCTTTGTAAAGCCTCCATATAATTAGATCCAGTTGAAGAATAGTTGCAGTATCCTGAGACACTGTTATTTGCATGGCACAGAGGGTGTGCTGGACCCTTTACAAATGTAGAGGCACAGCCCATGGCCAGGGGAATTATTGAACCAACTCAGACTCAAAATAAAGTCATAAAAAATGTAAATACTGACTTCAGTCAAGAATGGAACAGTTCTCATGAAGAGATTATGAAAGTGTTCTATTATGTAGGAATGAGTAAGCCAGGCCTGTAGCATCATAGAAATGTCAGTTGGAAGAGATGCCTAGAGATTTCTTGGTCATGCAGTGAAACCTCCCTCCCAAAGCAGGACTGCCACCAGTGCTAGACCTGCCCTTAGTTTGAAAGAACATTGTGATTTTTTTTCATTGCTGCGCATCATTATTTGAAATGATGCGCAGCAATGAAATTATCCTTTGAAAGTGTCATGTATAGCTTCTTCAGAATTATCCTGCATGTCAGGATCAGAACCAAGTCACTCAATAAAGACACAATATCTTAAAAAGTGCAATTATTATGGTCACAATATAGGCAAAGCCAGAAGTCACTGGGCTTCACTGAGTTGTTGAAGCACAGTCAATAGTAAGATAGTAAAGGGCATTTTTGTAGCATCCTGCTGCTACTCCAAGGTTTTGGTTTGCCATAAGTCCTCTTCTAACTCTCTGTCACACCTGCCAGCCTGTATAGATGCCTCATTATGGAGCCAGGGCGTTTCAACCTATTTTTAGGAACCCCATTGACAGTAAATGGATTTCAGCTGACTGCAACAAGAGCTTACACAAGATGCCCCCCAGATAAATACCTGCAGAAACACCTTTATGATCCAGATCCTACCTGGAGAGGCAAAGGAAGAGGTTTCTGGAAGAAGAGTTTTGAACCCTGTTTTGAAGAACAATATGTTCATCACCCATCTTTATTGTGGAGGTGCATATCCCATGTCCCTGTTGTTCCAAATTAAATATTGAGGAGGCCATGCTGTATAAGGGTATACACTAAACCAGCCTCCCTTCTGTCACATATTCTACAGGGTTTCTCTGCTGTCTAACACTTAACTGTACAATCATTTTAAAATTTCAGTATTTAGTGATAAGCATGTAATAGTATCTATTCTACTGTATTATGTTATTTTTCATTTAACAGAAGATCCCCGAGAAAAACAACAAGAAAAGATAGTGAACGTGCATAACAAAAGATGAGCCATTACAGTATCACCCTCAAAAAATGACATCATGTATTTTTAGAGGTTTTCAGTGGGAAAAACAATAGAAATTGGAACCACAATGGATCACAAAGAAAATGTTGCTCTCAGAATAACTGCTTTTATGAACTGCAAACCAGAACCACCAGGCATTCGGGCAGTGTGGAGATAAGAACCATCAGCATCAAGGCACTAAACTGACAGATTCCTGTAAAGCACATAGCTCCTAGGTATGTGACCTGCATGAGAAAAATATACAATTCCTGCAATATGTCAGTTCCACTGTTTTCTGCTCATTTTAATTTTTCTGTGTGTCTTACTTCAGGATGCTTAATTTGCTGTGTTTGGGCATTTATTTCAGCAATGATTTCTCAGCATGTGTGTGTGTGTCTTGTCCCTTTATTTCCACTATTTTGTCCAGTTAACAGTTATTGCTGTTTGCACCATGAGTTTTGGTAGTATTGTCCAACTCTGATCTCTATGACCTTCAAAGTGCATTAAGTCAGGCATTTATCTACATGTCTTTCTAATTTATTACCAAATTATGCCATCTTCTAGAACTTACCAGTACTTATGCTAGTAGAGATCTCAGAGAACATTTTAGGGTACATGTACTTCCAAAATATTTATTTAGAGCTAAAGGAAAGAAGTTTTTTTAACGGTTTTTGTTTATTTGTTTGGGAGATTTGTTTGTTTGTTTGTTTTCCTTTTCTTTCTGGGCAAATGAATTGGAAGGTTTGGTAGGAAACAAAAGGTAAGAATCAAACTGCTAGGCTATTTTTTTCAGAAAGAATGAAACAATAGAGTCTGTTTTGAGTGGTAGCTGAGGGCCAGTGTAACCTGTGTAGGGGTCTGGGGGAGATTTCTCCCTTAAGTGATTTAATTGTACTGCAGCTTTGCCTTGCAACTAGACTCTGATGGGATAGAAGTCAGCTACCATGGGGAAAAGACAGCATGCAGATATTAGCTGCAAATGCACTGACATCATCCCTCAGTAACTCCACGTGCCCTTTTGTCTTGCAGAAAAGTGGTCCTTTGAAATCTCTTGCCTGTCAGCCAGAAACAGGTTGAAAAGTAACAGTCCCCTGGTACCAGAGGGGAAAGGCTGTGCTGGCCAGCACTGGCAAAACACAGCTGCTAACTCTGCGCTCTGACAGGTTGGGAAAACACAATCTCTGGGGCTTGTTCTAGGTCCTTCCAGACCTCAGAAGGAATGTTCATTGCCTTTTCTGGTGCTGGCTGAGAGCATCTATGCACAGATTTTCCCAGTACCCTGCTCAGATCCTTCAGGCACTCCCTGGCAAACGTGATTCTGTAAACACTGTAGCACTCTGCCTTTGTGCCTGTCTGTTGTGTCTGTGGCTGATCTCCTCCTTCAAGCATACAGCTGACAGGAACCTGTATTTATCCTCATATTCATTGTGCTTTCAACTGTGTTCAGCTCTTACAAGTGTCTTCTATTTGTTATTTTTCTGTTGAAGCCTTTGTTTGCCTAAGTCTTTGATCTCACATATCCAAACATAAATACTCTCTCAAACACTGTACTCAGATGGCCAGAGGAAGGAACAGCCTTTGCAAATATGCATTGTGTCAGTATCTCAAAAATCAGGCAAAGCTGCATTCATAAAGCCAAGCATTATCCCCTGTTTATAAGTCAGTGAAGAGTAGGGAAGCTTCTTATCACTGCACTGGGCAGCCCTGGCTGGAGGGGGGAGGTTCCAGGGAGGGTCATTCCTGCGCTGGTAAGGTGTTGTGGTGACATGGGGGGGTGAGCATATCGTGGGAGGGCAAGAGAGTCATGAAACCCTTTCCTGCTCCAGTCTCTTCCCCAGCTGAAGGCTGAGCTGCCTTACAGTCCCATAGTATGGTTTTGGGGTGGGAGTGATTGGGACCAGTCACGTGTCTTCCAGGAACTCTTCATGGTTGCTACAAGGAAGGCTCTTAGAGCCAGCTGGTTCTTTGGTCTCCCCAACAGGACATCCACCTCGTGGAGTGGGAAGGTGGGGATTTGGCCGATGGGATTTACTTTTGGGGAGCAAATTCGAGTAAGAGACAGAGTTGTGTCTTGCTTCAAAATGCCTGGACACTTGGGAGTGCTGTTAAATGGTATGGCTGAGCTGTCAATCAGAGGATGGGTTATTTTAGCTTCACCCTAAGTCACTGGGGTTTACACGTTTTCAACACCTAGAAACTCTGTATCCATACACTGGCAAAAGAGGGGGCTCGGTGACTGGTCAGAAAGCAGTGTTTGTAATAAGTAAATTCTGGTAATTTCACCTTAGTTAAAAACAAACAAACAAAAAACCATTAAAATATGATTATAACTTGATTAGCAATGACAGTGATGGAGGGTGTTAAGGAAAAGGACTCTCATGGCCTTCAAGGCATAGTTGTGGAGGGCATTTGTAAGCCTGCAAGATTCTCTCCCAGGAGGATAAAGAATCATAGAGTCATAGAATGGTTTGATTGGAAATTATCATCTGGTTCCAGCTCCTGTGCTATGGGCAAGGACACCTTCCACAAGGTCAGGTTGCTCGAAGCCCTATCAAGCCTGGCCTTGAAAACTTCCCAGGATGGAGCATGCACAGCTTCTCTGTGCCAGGGCCATACCACCCTCACAGTACAGAGTTTCTTCCTAATATCTAAACTAAACCTACTCTGTTTCAATTTAAGGCCATTCTCCCTTGTCCTAGCACAACATGCCTGTGTAAAAAGTCCTTTTCCAGGTCTCCTGGGCCCCCTTTTAGGTATTGGAAGGCAGGTATAAGGTCTCCCGGAGATTTCTCCAGGCTGAACACCCCCACCTTTCTCAGCCTGTGCTTGTAAGAGAGGTGCTTCAGCTCTCTGATTGTCTTTGTGGCCCTCCTCTCACCCACTCCAACAGGTCCATGTCCTTCCTACGTTGGGTGCCACAGAGCTCAGGGCCCCATTCTGTGGCACGGTGCCTGCCCCAGCCATGGCCCAGCACACATGCCAGGCTGGGCAGCACCAGTGCCCCAGCCATGAGGAAACCAGTCATAAAGAGAAGAGGAGCACTGTTTTCTTTGGCACTGTACGAATTTCCCAAGTATGGTTGTCACAGCAACAGCTGCCAGCTACACCATGAGTTTGCCATGCAAACTGGGTGAGAAACTCAGTCTTTATTTTGTGTCGGTGTCGTGAATGAACCGTCCACCTTTACATATGGGATCCATAGGGAGTAAGTTCAGAATCTGCACTGCCTGCCCATGGTGCCTCAACTCCCTAAAGTATTATTTAATCTTTCTTCTGCTCTTATTCACATGCTGCCATTCAGGCTTTCCCTGAGTACCTCATCAATGGAGAGTAAGTGCAGCACTGGATTTGGTCCTTTCACTTCAATTTTTACGGTTTGTTCTTATATAAACACATTTCAAGGAGTTTTGCAAAAGCTGCATAATTCAAGACAGCTTTTGGCATGATGAAAAGAAAGTGAAAAGAGAGGAGAAAAGATCCTTTCACTCTGATTTCAAAATGAAGGAGTAAGAAGTGTCCCAGACATCTGAGATTGGAAGGTCCAGAAAAGACTTCTTAGCAGCCCCCTATCTACATAAACAGTGAGACAAATAAGCCAGTATGAAATGCTGTGAAAAGCCACAGCAGCCCTAACTGTACTTTTCAGGGTCTCAGAGGTTGAAAAAACCCCACCATTTTTCAACATAGAACTTGTTGGAAAGTTTTTGCTTGGGCTGACCTTCCAGACAAGTAACAGTACTCTCTGCAAAAACCTACAGTGGAAAACACTGCTTTTGCTGAAGAAAAAAACCCCAAACAAACAACAAAAAAGCAAACAAAAACAACAACAACAAAAGGTTTTGTTTGGAAAAGTCTAATAAAATATTTCATTTGAGGTTATCTATTTAGCTAGTTAAAAGTTATTTAAAATCACTTGAAAAATCGAAGTGCAAGGCACCGTAAGAAAACATTAAAGAATGCAAATTGTTGCTTAAATGTAAACCATGCAATGATGACTGCGATGTATTGCTGTAGTTCTGCTTTCCAGCTGCTGCCCTAGACAGGTGCTGGTCTGCTACAGCCCTGTGTCTCATCTTTCAGCCCTCTGGGAATGTCTTTGGATCCTTTTCAGCACCCCACTCTCCTTAGGGGCTGCAGCTGACCCAGACCATTTCTTCCTTGCCGCCTTTTTTCGGGCCCAAAACTGAAACTCATTCACCAGTGCCTGTTCTGCAGAGCCAACGATGAAGTCACAGAGATCTGACATCCATCTGGCCCTTCTGTCTGGTTCCCCACTCACCTGCTGAGCACATTGCTAGGTCTGGTTTGGGAGCCCTGTTTAACTGGTTCTGGCTCTGCCATGAGCATGACCTACAGAATTAGCTTTACATATATTTCACCAACTCTGGGTGGAAAATTCAGAGCAAAAGCAGACAGATACCTGGAGACAGTCCCAGATCTTTGGGAGGGGTGAGGGAGAAGATTTCTGCAAGTTTTTTCTACTTGGGAAGAGATAGAGTATGTGTTGTATCCAGTGCACGTCTTTTTTACAAATGTTCTTACATTGAGTAACTATAACCATCCATAATATAAACTCTAAATAACCCACCACATGGTATGAATCTATAGGTAAGTAAAATTAGAAATAGTTCAAATGAATTCTTTCAGAACCAAAAGCTTCATTCTTTTTCTTTTTTATTTTCCCCTCCCCTCCCTTTTGTTGGCCTGTAATGGAAAATAGAAAACTATACCCCTGGACTTTTCACATCTTCCAATTAACTTTCAGTATGACCATGGGCAATTCAGGTGAGTGAAGATACAGAGGATTCATTGTAACATGTCCAATAGCCCATTACAACTTCAAACATGCATGAATGAAGATCTACACAAGAAAATTAAACACTTCCTCAACTATTCAAGAAAATGACAGCATCTTGCCTTGTATTAACAGGACCAAAACATGCATATGTGGTTTACAATCCTGTTAACACATCTAATATAACCTGATTCCTTTCAGGCACATTGCCTTAATAGAACCATAGAATAAAAATGAGACATTGTGTTTTGTCTAAATTTCTACTCTAAGGAACTCAGTGCTCTTTGGTCAGGGAAATACCTTAGCAGTAGTAATTTAATTGAATTATGATTTTAAATGCTTACCTGTCCAAACCATATTACATTAAATTAACAGAGCAGCAAAAAAAAAAAAAAGAAATTAAATATGGGTTAATTTTCATATTATAGTAGTGAGATGTTAATTTATAATGACATTAAAAAGCAAATCACCTACAGCAAACACGAAGTTGTTGTTAATTGAGGTGGATTTTTTCCTATTGGAAGGACTATATTGTGAGGTACTTTCAGGGCCAGATATAGCTCTGATCTAGGAGGGGGCCTGCAAAGGAGATACTCAAGTTCTTTCACGTCATGCTGCTCCTCTGGCTGGTGATAATGTTAACAGGACAGACATATCATTTTCACCTTTCCTTGTAAGCCCAGCACTGACTTCTGACATCAGTTTGACAGTTGTGTTTTTTAGGGGCTTTTTTCCCCTTTTCTTTTTTCTTTTCTATTCACATTCTTCCATTTGTCTATAGAAATTGCACATTTGATTGTCACACCTCTGATTAAAAAATACAATGTGAAAACTGATAATGCTGTATTTGTGGAAGGGCTGGCATGCAATTCCATGGATCTAAGCCCAATCCTGCAGGCTCTTCCCTAAGATCCAAAGCCACGCTGAATTTAATAGCAGTTCATGACCATGTTTGCAAAATAAGAACACACACTGCATAGGCCTCTCTTTCTAGAGAAATCAGATTTGTATTTATAGCCTTTGTAATAGTCTCCATTTCTACATTTGGAATAAAAACAAAAACAAACCCCAAAGTTCAGTATTTTCAGCAAATCTCTAAGGAAACTCCCAACTAAATTATGCAAACCATCAAGTTTATGGCTATGGCTGTTAAACCCAGTTGCTGTCTAATTGTATTAGTGCTTTAGCTTGAGCTGTAGGAAAGGGACTGAGCCATAATATAATTGGATTTAAAATATAGTGTGTCCCATGTAGAGACCCTGGTCCTCTCCAAGACTGGATGATAGAGGGATTTGTATAGAAGCAAAAAGGCTGTCATCACTTCTTCCTATACTGAAGAGCTAACTGCACATATAAAATTTTTCTTCCAGACTGACCCTATTTTTGCCTTGCCACTTCATCCTGAATTCTTCCAGCCTTTAGTAAAAGGTACAGTCTTCCTTCTTCTATGATTAAGCAATGGTGAGGCCTGGGGGTTTAGGGACTGTCTTTTAGCTTCACCAGCAAGGGCTGCTGACCTCCATACCCTAAATGTAGGTACCAGCCCAGCCCCAGCTGTAGGGTCTGTGATATGTTCCTGGCAGTGACATCAATCACTATTCCAAGAGAAACTGGGGCTCATTTCAAAAGCATCCTAAGCTGAAGGGTAGTCAGGGCATCATCTGAAATTTGGAACAAATATAATCTCAGGTTTCTGTTAATCTGGACCCTAGAAAAAGGTCTAACTGGATTAAGAGTGTCCTTCTAGCAGGCGCCAACTGGCTTTAGTCTACGCTGCCTGGGACAAGTCTTCTCCCAGGCAAACTGCATCCATGCCACCTTGGCTCAGGATTTCCTGCAGGCCCCACATAACACATCTTGCCCTCAGGTGTCAGCATTATCCTGTGCAACATTTTCAGCTGAACCTTTCCAAAAAAGTACAGACCAAGCCTGCAAACGATGTTTTTAAAGCAAGACTGTGAGGTCAGGTTTTATGCCCTGAGCTGCCTGTGGCGAGTCCAGACCCCCCTTTCTGGCAGGAGGCCTTGGCAGCAAGTGTGACACAGCTCTCATGTACTTGGCTGGCCACCTGACCAGCTGTTGGTGGGTTTGAGATGAGGACAGCACTAAGGTCAGAGGGATGGGTGCGGCAGGAATCAGGAACTCGATGTGTACATCCTGAGCTATAATAATCCTTGAACCCATTTCTGTGGGTTGAAGCAACCTGAGTGTTTGTGTATTCACTGCCAATGGCATCACTTTTCTACTGTCCTCCTTTTCTTTCACATATGGCTTTCTGAAAGGACTGGATAAAATGAACAGTTTAACAGTTTTATTAAATTACTTTGGTTTATGTTAGTAGGATTGCCAGCATGTCCCCTTTCTGAGTATTTTTAAGCTGGAGTGGGCAAGGCTCTGAAAAATACACGAGAAATCATTGGAGTTAGCAGAAGAGATGTCTTCCTGTGAAAAATTGTGACACTGAGGGTTCTCAAAACCCTTTCAAAAGATCCATGGTTTTACCTCAGTGGCTTAAAGAAACCTTTCCCATTTAAATGTTCTGTAATTCTGTAAATGAGCAGTATTATTCATCTTAGGTCTGTCAGATAAAGAATGTACATATGAATTTAATCCCTCAGTTGGTTTATAACCTTACAACTCAGGCAGGAGAGTCACAAATCCATGTAGACATCCGAGTGCTGACTTTTGCATTTGGATTTCTGATTTAGTTGAAAATATATATAAAAAACTTGTGTAGCCAAACAGCTCCCTATTGGCTACACATCTGTACAGGCTCAAGAGCATTGTATATTTCTGCAAAGATCTGGAATAAATTGTGCTCAATGAATTGGCCCCTCGCATGCTTGTTTCAAACAGGAGACTCGGATGAACTCATGTATCGTGGGAGCATCAATAGCAAAACAATACCTCTTTGGTCAAATCTAGTGGGAGCTGCCATCATAAATATGGAAGATGGGGAGATGCAGAAATAAATTATTTTGGGGAGATGGAAATGTACTTACAGATCAATATTAGCGACTGCAAGCTACATTCAGCTTCTCAAGCATTAGTTTTACATTTTGAAAACTCCACAGTTACTCTGAAGAAAAGCACTTTCTGTGGTTGGGATTCATCTACCTAACTCAGCCATCTAGAAAAGAGGCACCTATTCTGAGCCACCCACATATATACATCCTTAGTTGGGAGTTCTGTGAGAGTTTGACAACAGAATATGACCCCATGAGAGATTGCCTCTTTTTCCATTGACAAAAGGGAAAATATACAGGACTCCATTTACAGTGGTACACTCAAGTTTTATCCAGCTAAAATTAGGAATCTACAGATGAATGTGTACTCACTTGGCTCCTTGCCCAGCCCACATGCATAAGTGGCAAGTGTTCAGTACTGACAGCAGATTTATTAATGGTTCTGTTTATGTAACTTCATCCACCCCACTCTGAAGTCCTTACTCAGCCCCTTTTGTTATACAAACAATGTCTTATCCTTTTTATTCACCTGACCCGACCTTGTTTCTTTAACAGTAGGATATTTGTATGCCATTCTTCTCCTGTGAACATAAACAGCTCTCTGTTTGCAATCACCAACTCTTAACCAACAGCCAGCCTCTCCTTCAGCTGCTCAGCTGAGCATTCACCCATAGAAACTGCTCATGTGTTGCTGTGCAGATCTCAAGCATGAAAGTTTGGTTTTCTTTCATGACTGGGATTTTTCGAGAGCAGGTAAAAACTGTGCACAGATTTATGATTTCTGCTGTTCACCCAGCCTAATTTTTGGCTCTGCTTCAACCTCTTTCTCTTCCTGTTTTCCCAAGAACTTTTCCCCTTTGAAAGCCAGCCTCATTAATGCAAATTCAAAACTTTTCAGAGAACTCCCTCCCATCTTTTTTAGCCAGCTCACATCCTCACTAGGAGCCTTACAGGTCTGTCCCTACCGAGCCAGGCTCCTTTCCAGGCCTCTCCGGTCAGAGTCAGTTCCTCCTCCACCACCTGATATCCTGTGTTCAGCACAAGCTCAAGTCTCTCAGGTCTTTTAAGCTCAGTTTCCTCCCTCTGGACTCTTTGCTGAATTTAGGTGACCCATAATGTTTCCCAGAAGGTCCAATTATAGTCACTTGCTGCTAACATGTTGAACATCCCTCAGCACATCTGCAAAGTGAACTATGGCTAGCACAGGTGAGACTGAGCCTGCAGCAACTCCCTTCCATGCCAAATAACATGCATTTAAACTTCCAGAAAAATGTAAACCATTCTCATGGCCCCTCTTCTAAAGACACAGAACTATATTTATTTGTGGTTTTTAATAAATAAATACCTAGTCCCACTTAGTACTGGCTAATATTAATATTTCTACTCTCAGATTAGTGTGGTGACAGTCTGATGAACACTGTAAATTGGCAAAAGTATTGCTAAGGAAAGAAATCTCTGATATTCCATCACTGGTTCATGCCTCACAGCATTCCTCTCTATGCTGGCACAGCAGCCTCCATATCTGCAAAATTAGCTTTTCTGGGGGGAGAATCCATCTGAAGTGTTTTTGCTGGGTAGGTTTAAATCTAGATCAGCTTCTCACTCCAGTTCTCTGCACAACTATGATGGAGGAGGTGATGCACAAGCAGGAATGTGAGGCCAGATTGGGAGAAGGTAGGGCTGTGTCTTTCTGCATCAGTGCCCCTCTATACTGACTTTCAGTGTCCATTGAATTGCAGCTTCCATTAGTTTACCTGATGTTGCACCTAAGGAAAATTACATCTCTTTCAGAGACACAGAAAATTCTTAAAAATCATAGCATTCCATGGTGGAAACTTGTTCTGAGAACAAAACAGTCACTTCAAGTAATTGCATTTTCTTTAATTCCTATTAGACTTTACACCCTAGATTTTATGTGGAACTCTTAATGGTTTCAGAATTAAAAAAAAGAAAAAGTTTCTGTGACTTATGAACCATCAGTTAGTCATTAAAAAAAAAGTGTATACAGCATATGAAAGAGTTAATGCAGAATGATAAAGCTGTACTTCACTCATCCAGGACAAATAAGAACCTTTTCTTTACTCCAACATCAACATGTTTACCACTGGGCTGGAGGGAAGACAACACCCCTGGATATACTCTTAAGAATAAAGTAATTTTCACTTGCAGGAATTTTCATTACTTTTACCCTCACAAATACAGTACAGATGTGGATATTAGGAAAAAGCATCCAAAAAGCCATAAAACTGCTACTCATTTTATCATGCACTTATAGTCTCTATATGATTACACTGTCTTTAGCTACAGCAGTGCATTAGTCAGCTGTGCTCAGCACTGACACATCACAGATGAACCACTCTGCGCTGCTCCTGTGGTGCTCTAAAGCTGATAAAACTCAGCAGCTGTTATTTTCACTGGCTCATGCAGCACATAGTGGGTGTTCTGGTCACTTTATAAATATCACCTTTACACTTCCAAATGCTTATAAGCACATTCATTTCTAACAGAGTATCTCCACTTAGGTGCAATGTGTATTTAGTTGGTGTTATATAAAAAGGCCGGTTCTGAGGGCAAAATGTCTTCCCAGAATGACACGTAAGAGACTGAAAATATTTTTGTGTTTGTATCCTAGAAACACACACCTAAGTCTGGTCGAGTGCTCCCCACAGGAAGGGCCACAGGGGTGGGAGAGGCTGCAGCACCCAGCTGCCGTGCCTGGCCTGGGCTGCAGAGCCAGACCCCAGGGCTGAGCAGCAGAGCCGGCCACGTGGGCTGTGCTCAGCACACCAGGGCTGAGCCACCCGTGCTCATTCAGCTGTCCATGGATCTGTGGGTGAGCTGGGCTGACTCCATGCTTTCGGGAGAAGGGACAATCCCAGCCGGCCTTCTGTGGGGACACTAGCCTCTAGCAGGGGAATGGGAAGAAGCTGGAAAGGAGCACTAGGCAAAAGAGAGCTGCAAAATGCTGTTTGCCAAGGAGAAGGATTTACTATTGACTTGACCTTTTCAGTACAAGACAGATGTGCTATAAGGTAGCCAAGCTAAAAACAAACATGGAGTGATTCCTCAAGTAACCAGTGGGCATGACTTTGTTGCCAAAAGACATTGTGTCTGCTAAGGTTTAGAGGGACACGGGTCAGGCACTTGGAAAGGGATCTACTGTGGGTTACTGTCAGGATCATTAACTTGTCAGAGTGACCCCAAGAAAAGTTCGAAAGTCTGTTTTCCCAGCCCGGTGCTTAAAGAAGGAGTCAGGCTCTTCATTTCTCGGTCTCAAGGTTGTTTATTTTATCTTACCTATAAAAAATTTTCTCCTGCCCTGCCGAGGTCAGCTCACCAAGACAGTCCGAGGCACTCTGCCTGCCCACAGGGCGGTGTTATGTCTTTATACTACAAAATATGTATACAATGCTTATAATTACTTTCCAATACCCTTTCCAATAACCTATGTTAGACAGTGAGCTTCTACTCTAAACCAATCTAAAAGTGCCAACATCACAGCAGAAGATGGAGGCCAAGAAGAAGAAGGAGAAAGGCTGGACACACCCAGTTCCCTCCATCTTGCCTCCTGAACCCCCATACCAAAAGTTCTAAAATCTACTTTTCCACTCTGTGATAACTTCCCTAATATTCTATTAAACTGTTGTGGCTTGCTGATTTTCATCTAAGGTCAGTAACTTGCTCCATGGGTCATAATCAAAACCACAGGCATTTTGGGCACTGTGCCAGGGTCTCTGAGACCCCTGGCAGGGGTCTTGGCTGCTCAGGACAGCCAGAGGGATGTCCTGGGTCCTGACAGGTTACTAAACAGGAGAAACTGTCACAGGCACCAGAAAATGCCTCTAGCTGAGAAAGGTCAGAGACTGTGGAAACACTTTACAGCTTACTTGCCTCTTCTCATTCATCAGCAAGCATCACAATGAGGACACTGTTTGTCTTTTCCCCTGGGGGAGATTACAAATGTGGTCCCCCATTGCCACAATTCAGGGAGATGAGTTGCCTGTTTTGGGGACACCTGCAAGATGAGTGCAACCAAAATGGTAGGGATGAGCCTGATCCAGGGAAAATACTGAGGGAAAACACACTCCCTGTGACTCTGGGAGTCAGAATGTGGGCTGGAGTTACACTGATCTAACAGAGTAACTCAACAAGTAAATCAACATCCAGCCAAAGCAATGGACAAGTAGATTGCAGAAATTATGCTCAAAGCCACGTTCCTGAAAGCCTCTGCTTGTTTTTGCATAAGCATTTTACTGTGTGTGTGAAATTCTCTGGAGCATCTGTAATTGCTCAGCACCTGGCTCATACCTAAGCTCTGTTAATATGCATTGGGCAGGTGTTTCTCTGGATGGATACCTGCAGGCTTATCTCCAAGGGCAGTTGCACAGCAGCAAAGCAATGCCCAGCACCTCCACGCTGGGAAGCAGCAGTTCCATCCCTCAGTGTAATGGTGGTGGGGAAGGGAAGGGAAGGGAAGGGAAGGGAAGGGAAGGGAAGGGAAGGGAAGGGAAGGGAAGGGAAGGGAAGGGAAGGGAAGGGAAGGGAAGGGAAGGGAAGGGAAGGGAAGGGAAGGGAAGGGAAGGGAAGGGAAGGGAAGGGAAGGGAAGGGAAGGGAAGGGAAGGGAAGGGAAGGGAAGGGAAGGGAAGGGAAGGGAAGGGAAGGGAAGGGAAGGGAAGGGAAGGGAAGGGAAGGGAAGGGAAGGGAAGGGAAGGGAAGGGAAGGGAAGGGAAGGGAAGGGAAGGGAAGGGAAGGGAAGGGAAGGGAAGGGAAGGGAAGGGAAGGGAAGGGAAGGGAAGGGAAGGGAAGGGAAGGGAAGGGAAGGGAAGGGAAGGGAAGGGAAGGGAAGGGAAGGGAAGGGAAGGGAAGGGAAGGGAAGGGAAGGGAAGGGAAGGGAAGGGAAGGGAAGGGAAGGGAAGGGAAGGGAAGGGAAGGAAAGGAAAGGAAAGGAAAGGAAAGGAAAGGAAAGGAAAGGAAAGGAAAGGAAAGGAAAGGAAAGGAAAGGAAAGGAAAGGAAAGGAAAGGAAAGGAAAGGAAAGGAAAGGAAAGGAAAGGAAAGGAAAGGAAAGGAAAGGAAAGGAAAGGAAAGGAAAGGAAAGGAAAGGAAAGGAAAGGAAAGGAAAGGAAAGGAAAGGAAAGGAAAGGAAAGGAAAGGGAAAGAATTAGGACAACTTAATCAAGTCCAAATTAGAACTGCAGAATTCTGGGAGGACATGTAGCACATTTCCTGGAAACAAGATCTCTCCTGAGCATAAGTATTCCCTCAGGTCCTGCGTCCCCAGGGCCATACCACCAGCACTGTAATGTGCAAAGAGCAGCAGCAACAACCAACAGCAGTGCAGAACCCAACTATTCCTGCTAAATACTACTATCACCAGCTGGGGAACAAAGGCTTACTGACTCACAGCCACTCAAGCTTTTTTAAAATTAGTATCAGGTTGGACTGGGCTTTGGAGCCAACTGCTACAAAATCTCAGCCTCCCCTCCCTGCCTCACAGTCCAGACACTCAAGGGCAGGGAGAGCATCCCAAATCCATGCCACCAAACGCCTCAGCACTATGTCTGCAAGGCCTCAGAGTCCCGATACCTTCAGTGCGTGCCAACCCAAACAAGCAGCAGTGAGCAGGGCGCAGGTGGGGGAAATGGGCTCCTCCCCATGTGCCAATGGAAAAGGAGTGGCACACGGCACCAGCCCAGCAGCCCCTCCTTGTCCAAGAGGCACAGAGCAGGGACAGTACGCTGCTGCAGGTGCAGGAAAGCCACGGAGTTTGAGTCTCCCCGCAGATTTCCTATGCTCCTTCCAAAGTCACAGTATTTTAATTGATATTTCTTATGAGAATTCAACAGGTGCAACATAAATCCCATGGATTGTGCTGAATCCCACAAAATCTTGACTTTCATTTTGGAAGGGCAGGGGGAGAAGAGGAGTTTTCTTGCTCTTTGGGTTTTTAGCCTTGAGCTACATGAGACAGAAAAAATGCTGTATTTGCTCAAAGTGCTGCCAGATTAAAATAAGCAGCTATTCATCTTATTTTTCTGAAAGGATGGTTAAGTCATTGAGAAAAAATCATTGAATGTAGAAATACTTCCCGCTGTAGTACAGGTACAGAGGGGAAAAGCTTGGCTGCTCCCTTTATGTCCTGGAGTGGGGAGCAAACGCTCCTATGTCCACTTCTGCCCCTTCAGGCATGCACAGCAATGCAGATGGGACAGCAGCAGTGCCAGGAAGAGAACCTCAGGGCTTATGGACACACAACTGGAACCCTGCTAAAACCAGTCAGCTGGCCCATTCTGCCAAGGTTTTAGTTGTGAGGCGAGAGGTGCTAGTGGTAACAAAGGTGGATGTCACCGCATATGATTTCTTTAGCATGAAGTCAGGATATATCTCCTCTTGGTTTACTCTCTACTTCACCAATTGCTCAGTATCTGCAGGACTCCACATGGTACACAGATAAAAAAGGAGCAGATAGGGAGGCAGATGTTAGAAATAAAGATGCACTTTCGCCTCTCATTTTTGCATTTGGCCTTGTATAGTATTTCTTACGCAAACTCCTGATACAAGTTTGTTAGATGGTTTGAAGATTTTTAGGTTTCTGTACTAAAAAAGGTATTATAAAAATGTTAATCCTGCCCGAGACTTTAGACCACCTAGGAAGACCATGCTTCTAGCACTTAGGAAGAGATCAAGCTGATAAACTGTATATGTGCCTGTTTTTTCCCCTACTCCTGTACCTGTTATTCCGTATCTAGCACATTTGCACTTTGGTCTGAGTGCCTGACGTGGGTCCTGCATGCATGCCAGGCCAGTCTGATAGTCCTCAAGAGGAAGGAACAGATATCCATCTGCTGACAGATGTTTATCAACTGATAGATGAGGTTTACATCTTCAGAAAAACAACTGTTTTCTTCTAACATCAACACTAATGCTCAGCACCACAACAACAGCAACAGTAAAACTGCTGGCAGTAGTAATATAATGGTAACATTGATAATAATAATGACAAGCTGTACTGAAAACATACTGAAGACTATTAAATCCTATAATACTGATTTCACTTAGTATGTGATTTTAAAGCACAAATAAAAAACTAGGCAGAAAGGACAATTTCTCATTTCTCTTCATTGTATATAGCAGAGGGGAAGAAATGATGCTTTTTCCTCCCCCCACAAAAATCTGAGGTTTTTCACTAGAATGAAAATTGAACTATCGAATGTTTTTTGTAAGTGAAAATCTAAAGCAATACAAAAGACAAAATATGGATCAACACAAGAAAAACACTTATCTTACTCCTTCTTGGTACCTTTTGTCTATACCTTGACTGAAAAACAATCTAAAAAATCTTTAGAATATATGCTTGGGTGTCTAAAGATGTTACTCTGACTTTCTAAGCATTTTTTCCTGATTTTTAAGCAAAAAATGATGAAAACGTCTGTTCTCCAACAGACAATCCACATTTATCAATGCAGAATTTTTGACAAAAAGACAACTGCTTAATGCTAAGTCATTGTCACCTTCTTCTAAAAGCCTGCTGAATTTTTAATACCTGACATTTTCACTGTACAGATCCTAAAACAGATCACCATGGGAGTCAACATCATTGTCCTCATTTGCCACAGTGAAAGACTGAGGGACTCACCCCAGGACAAGCAACACACCACGGAGCTGAAACAAGAACTTTCCTCTGTTGGTTGCAGCTCAGTGCTCTTTGGTCTTAGCTGTGAAACCAGAAAATGGTCTCTGAACAGATAGTTTATAATCTAGGCCTGATTTTGGAAGAAACAGTGACAATAAATCCCATCTCTACAGAGAAGGAGAAAGACCAGCACTTCTCCAGTGGGAATTATTGTGAGAAATTCTGCTGAGTGATTGAAGCAATGTAGTTTGGAGGGGGGGAGCTCATCTAAAGGGATTGGGACCTGGCACTTCCCTCTTAACTTCCCCCTATCAAAGCAGATTTATCTACACTTATGAAAAACACAATGCTGAGAGAATGTTATCTAAAGTTTAACTAGGGAGTGTAAGGAAAGTTTAAATAAAAGTCTTTCAAGGAAAAATAATGAGCAGAATTACACCAGAAATAGTTGCTGTATGGATAAGGCAAAACATTTGACAAGAAAAACATCTCTGAGAAGAAAGCACAAGGGTAGAGCTATTATAGCCTCAGAGGCCTTTTCCCTCAGACTTCTTATTTTATAACATATTTCTAAAACACAACACCCACAACTGTTTTTCTTCATCTATCAAAGCATAAAATTGCCAGTCCTTTGACCTAACTTAAATGAAGGAAGTAGCAATGTTAGGTTTAATTAAAAACAGCAAATATTTGTACAGCTGTCCTTGGTTTCACAGCACAGAAATAGGTTTAGCATCAAATCTTACAGTTCTAAGTCCTCTGGGAACTATATACAAAAACATATAGGATCCTTCTGGCTGACTTGCTAAAGCCAAAAATACGTTTTTTTTTTTTAGTTATTTCAGGTGGGGCTCATTCAACCTTCCCGTTTCCAACCCACTGTTTTCCTACTTGAGACTTTTTTTTTTTCCATGCTCCAAACGTGATACTCTCAGCTTGACAGGTTTGGATGCATTTGATGCATTTTGAGGTTGTGAATAATAATAATAGTAATAAAACTGGAGGTAGTCTGAGAAGTTTTGGCTCATCATCAACCCTTCTGATGGAAACCCTGATGGCCAGACCCATCTGGGCATTTCCAGGTGTCTCTGCCGCTCCATGCGGGTGTCACTGGGAGGCACCTGGCATGGGATGCAGGAGTATCAACCAGATCCACCCTCAAAACTAGGAGAGGTGTGGAATGAGGGACTTTGCTCCTGGCCCTCACTCTCATTTTAAATTACACACTGAAACACCCTGTAAAATCCTTTGGCACCGAGGTTTATAATGCAGCCTTTGGAAGCTGACTCCACGTGCCACTCATCCCCTTGACTGGGCCAGCCAGGGCAAGCCCAATCCCAGCAGGGACCACGGGGGGATTTACACTGCCTTGTGCAGGAGGCTTGGCAACCCCAAGCTCTGGACTCTCCTGCCTGCTCCTCCCGGGGACCTGCAGCTTTCAGCCTGCCAGGGGGTGTTGGAGAGGCAGGTGGGGCAGGTGGCTACCCAGCACCGAGCCAGAGGTAAGAGGGGAGAAGGAGACAAAGGGCCACACTGGGTTAAAAACTGCTCACCCAGGTCTGGGGCAGGAAGAGAGGTGGGGACGCTGATGGCTGGTTTGGGTGCTCTGCCTGCATCCATCAGGTACCAGGCAGGGCCTCTCCTCCTCCTCTGGGCTCTGCAGCCCCCCAAATTCCCCATGGCCCCCACAGGCTTCCCACACCCAAACCTCCAGCACCAGCAGGTCTGGCCCAGCTTGCACAGACCAGGAGAGGAGGGGGAGGTCTCCAAGCATGGTGGGGCTCAGAGGCTGGAAGGGGAGAGAAAAGTTCTGGGGAAGAGCCCTAAGGAAGGAGAAGAGAGTGGAGACTTACCTCTCAGCCCTGGCCAGGGGGCTGGCCCAGCCAAGGCTGGAGAGACGTGAAACACTTCAAGAGATGGCTCTGCATGGCAAGATGTTCCCATTAACAGAACTAACTTCCCTTCTTCTACATGTAGAACATCTCCTGTTTCCTCTCCTACAGGGGAATCCTCTTCCTCCTCACCCAAGCCTAAGTAAGACAGAGACAAGAAGTACACTGATCTTGGGTTTCTGACAGAATGGCAGTGGACTGCACTCATAATTGCACATGCTGGGTCTTGCCATGTGAACTGCAAGAGTTTCAATTACAGTAATTTTCAGTTAAGTAATTTAAGTCTAAAACTCGTAAAACAGAAAGCTACTTGACAGTTAAGTGCAGTTGCATCACAGGAGTTCAGGGGATAAAAAAAGCTTTTTTGGCAGAATGAAGGCTTACTTACATGCTCAGTAGTCTGGAAAGATTATTTAGAGCTTTTTCAGAAGCCAGTTTCATATGTCTAAATTTCTAGAAATGCACATAAAGTCTTAAACTGTGAAGGTACTCTGCAGTCCTCAAGGAGCCAAAAAGCAACACAAGATGCAGAGTTGTAACCTGCAAGTGGAATATGGCTGACCCACAGAGCTCAGAATTGTTCAAAACTAACACACAATATATCCAGCATAAGAGGTGAAATGAACATATGCTCGGAAAAATCCTCAATTTTCCAATAAATAAAATTGTTATGCATATTAGCCCAGGAAGAAGTCTAAGAAAAAGCCTAGGTATGGGCTTGCAATTCATGGGTTTGCTTGTCCAAGCCCAGTATCTCTCCAACGTCTGGTCCCCAGTCAGTTTACATTAGCATTGCCCAAAAGGTTTTTACCTTATTATATCTTGGGTATACCATGTAGAACAAGGTGGCAGTTCGTGTCCAATTTTTAGTACCGAAGGTGCATGCCACCAAAACACCATCAGTAGTAGACACAAATTGCTGGGCTAGGTGAACTAAAACTAGAATTTGCTTTTGCTTCTATGCCAACTTTCCTAGTAAAGATCAGTACAATGTGGGAAATTGGGGCATACTGAAGCAGCAAAGACGTAACCACTTTAAAGTCTCATCCCGTGGATGAATATTTGTGAATGAAGTTTTGCTATGTCTTTTTGTTTCTCAGTATCTGGGTGATGAACTTGACATATTGCAGGATGCTCTTTTCATGTGTACTGTGTCCAGTTTTGTGATTGTTCATAATTCATTAAAAATTAAATCCAAGCTATCTCAAATCAAGATACAACTCCCTCATAAGCTTAGTTATCAAGAATCAGTAGCAGCTTTAAACATTTGGATCCAACTATTTTCAGTGTCTAGGAAGACCCACCTGAGAGTCCACTAGAAATAAATACGTGCTGAGGTGGAAAGGATGATACTGGAAACTAGAGTATGTTAAAATATGTTAAATGTGTTAAAAAACCCATCAAATTAAATAGTCAGACAAAACTCTCAAAAATGAGACAATAGTGACAGATTGGAGTTCTGCAATACTAATTTTCCAGTAACTTCTTTGTTGCTCATAACTTAAAATAAACAAGGCTAATGACATTTGGATTTTGCTTGCTTGATGAAATACAGCCATCTCAATTAAGGTTGTTTTTTTTTTCTTCCTCTTCTTTCCCAGAACAGCTTTAATATGTACTTGCATGAAAGCATAAGTTTAGATACCACTGAGACTGGTTTACTTTGGGTTCTGATTTTTGTATTCTATTTGAAGCTAAGTTAGGTCCTATTTTCCCATTGTTATGAACTGTTGAGCCCTGGGACTTTCCATCCCAATCCTTCTTCAGTGACAGTACATACATTCTACAACAGGTTTCCTCAAACACTGTGTCACAAGTAACTAACACCTTTAATTACAAGTAATTTCACAGCTGCAGATTTTAATTTTATGTAAATTGTATGCAAGGGATCCATTTCTATTAAAACCTGTTTGTAAATTCCAATGAGCAAGCCCTTAAAGGTAAGCACTGAGATGATGAATTGGCTGAAGTCCCTTCAAAATGGCAGCCCTTGGTAACATGTTCCTCCACTCATTGTTTTTGAAGGAAAGCTCCAGGTTTATGGCTCAGAGACACTCACTCATGGTAGGAGTCAGTATTTGATACTTCTCATTTATTGCTACAGTTACCTCTCTTTCAGGTACTTCTTGGGAAACCTGATTTTCCTGTTATCCCTTTGTTTTGAGGTCGTTTCTTTTTTCCCCCTAATTAGTTGGCTTAGCAGCTGAACTGGTTCAAAAAAAATCACTCTATAAAATAGTCCCAAAACACAGACACAGTCTTGAAGTATAAAATCAAGGAATGGGAAGAACAGACTGAAATAACTCATCCTCTGTAGGTACTGACAACAACATTTGTGCTGCACCCCAGTGCACATTACAGTGCTAGTCCTCAGCAATTAAAAGGCAGGTGTTAATTTCTGATGAAAAGAGACACCCTCACAACGACTGGGTGCAAACTTTGCTATTGACAGCAAGTGTGTTGTTACTGAGTTTGCAGTACAACTGTAGAGATGGCTTAGCCAAAGGGGAGATGGGAGATGGGGAAGGACAAGGGGTCCCTCTCCCCCATCCTGGGACCCCAGTGACCCCTTCACCCTGCTGTCTACCCAGCTGATTGCTGGCATCACACCCACAAGTGAACTCCTCGTGCCTCCTGCCCCCACAAAGGCACCCTGTATTAATGCTCATGCTGTCTCTCTCCTATAATTACACACTGCTAAGGTGAACAGAACAGCCTCTTTTAAAAATAGATTCTGTATTTTAAGCAGCAATATGAGTGCTTTTGAAAAGGAAAAATACAAGGTATAAAAGCTTCTCAAAATAGCAGCGTGTGGCTTGCCCTGGCTGTGCTCAGATGCAGTTATGCATTACTCCAGGTTTTTGATAACATCCTGTCTCTTGCACTGAAGTTGCACCAAGGGTTGTGAGGGTGGCTCTAAATCAGAAATGTGTAGTGGATAGGACTGGGCCAATCTCAATGGCAGCCAGAAGGGAATGGAACATAAATCACGCCAAGGTAAAATAGCCATCCCAATTGCAAAACAGTCATGGTGTTTTCTTTAAGGGGGAAAGGAAAATAGTGTCCTTAAAAGGTGCCAGATTGGCAGAGAGGGATAATAAAAAACCTTCTGACAGTGCAAGTTTCTCCTGCCCCTATGCTATGGCACTGCTGCTCTGCCCAGCACAAAGAAAGATCAGGGCAGAAGGCTCAGCACTCCTAGACAAAAGGAGCAGCATTGCCAGACACACACATCCACCTGTAGTTCCCTTGCCCTGGATCTTCCATCCGGGTGAAACAGTGCAGTTGCTGTGAAATCAGCCCAGTAGCCCTTAGTTTGTACTGAGAGTGAGTCACATCACCGAGACTCCAGTGATGGCAGAGGCAGCTCTGCCAGGCTCCTTGCAGGCTGGCAGGCAGGCAGGGGGCAGAGCATTGCCTCTGCTAACTCTGCCACAGCAGTGCCAGACACAGGCTTTGTTTTCCTGCTGGAGAGAGACCCATCCCTAGGGAACAAAACAGAACCCGCAAGTTCACTGAAGGCCAAACAGCAGCACGTCATCAGGCATTGCTGGCTTTGGCCAGGGGTGACCTGAAGACATGGAGATGTCCTCAGGAAATCAGCGAGGGCTGGTGCAGCCAGGCAGCTGTGCCAGCTGCTCACACAGCAGAAGCCCAGGGCTTTCCACCCAGGGGATGTGCCCATTTTGGTGATGAATATAGAAACGGTGGCAGTTGCAGGATGACATTTCTAATGGTAGTTAATAAGCTTGTTTTCTGGTTGCTGATTTCCTGCCACAAATCAGAGACTGGTTCTCAGTACCAAACTAACTCATTCTTTCTTATGCAGGAGATCTGATGACTGATTCACAAATAATGGCATCGGGTTGGCGGAAATTAGATAAATTGCTTTCATTAAAATTCCCATAAAACAGAAGCAGAGTCCCTGCTTGCCACCACAGATTGAACAAATGTGCCAACATGCACGTTTTTCATTTTGCAGTCACTGATAATATGAAGTTGTTCCTGGACCCAATAGATTTGAATGTTCAATTTTTAAAGTAATTAATATGGAGAGTGATGCTGGAAAAAATTGCCTCACCCTCCATAAAGTTATTTCAAGCTGTAGGCATCAATACTCATTTGTGTGGCCATTTTTTTTTTTCGTGAATACTGACAAATGAACAATTTGAACTTTTCCAAGTGAAGATATGCTTCCAAGATCTTTCTGGAAGCTCAGAGGAAATACGCTTAGGTGATTCCATTTTATTAATATAATAGTCCTGCACTCTGCATGAATCTGCACCTGCTGTGTTAGAAAAAGGCATTCCAGTTACAAACTGCAGAACAAACTACATCAGGGGCTTGGGGGCCTTCTTTTTTCCACAGGAACAGTAACTTTACAAGAAATTATTAAAAACTCCACCATTCTCAGTGGTATATGTCTTAGGAGATATCTCCAAACGCAACCCTTTTAGAAAACAGATGCTGAGAGACGAATACAGACTTGAAGTGGGGTTTATCTGTCTCATGATGTTTCCTGAGGACTGAGCTGCTCAAACCATGTTTCCCTTTAGGATCATCACAGAGAAAGAGGCACTCCAGATTCAGTTCATCCTACAGCACCCATCTAGGCTGGGTCACATAAACCATTCCTATTGCTCCCCCATGCAGAGCCTCTGGGAAAAAGTTTCAGCTTAGACTTTCATGTACCCAAGGAATGCTACAGGAATAATTTTCTAAAGTGGCCATTTTATACCTCCAGCAGTTGAGCTATGCTGAGAGTTTATACTGGAAAAATATAAAATAGGTCAGTGGGGGTGATAGTCCTGAATTACCAGAAATGGACATCAGGAGCTCTGGCACTCCAGCCATGACTCCCAGATTTTGGCTCGCCAGTCATGGAGAGGATCCAGCACCTGGACCAGGGCACCACCACTACCACTCTGCCTTCAGTGGAAATTCTGTCTACCCGGACACATGGAGATTAAGAAAAAATGTTGAGGGTTGGCAGCAGGCCTGGGTCTAAAATCTGAGTGTGCTGAAGAAAAAGGCAGCTGTCTGTAACAGCCAGCTGTAGGAATCTCTTTGATGGCTCAGGTTGGCATCTCTGAATAAAACAAAAGACGGAAGAAAGCTGTTTGTGTCTCCTCCAAGGAAGCCTTTATAAAAGTGGCTTCTTCATAAACGCAGACCAAGCTGGTGGATAATATCAATTTTTTGTTAAGGTTCAAAAATAAAAGCTGGGCCATCAGAAACATCCTGAAACTTCAGCCTACCACTGAATGACAACTGCATGAAACAGACCCAGAGCAGTGGAAAATTTTAAGCCGTAAATTAGCCTTGAAACTAGTAGGCCATGTTGTTTTTATTCTGGGGGAGGTTCTTTATTAACTCATCTGTCTAAACATATGGATCTTGACAAATGAAAGCTGCAGGGAGGATTTGCTCCTGTCCTGCAATTGAAAACACTTAAAATTAAATTACGGCAAATATTCCTGTTACCCTCTCTTAAATGGCAAAGTACCACAGGAGCTGTTGCTCTCTATCAGTTCAGCTCACAAGGGGTCTATTTCCTGAAGCTAAAATGGAAAGAATTTTTTAGTCTGAAACTTTTTCTTCAGTTAGTTACTGCCCACTTTTACTGAAAGGAGATAAATAAGTTCAGTTTTTGTTCTCTGTCATGTATCCTAACTCTCCCATGTGCTGGACACCTGCAAAAGCTAGCAAAGCCAGCTTGTTTACTTTGTGCAATTTATTTGACCTTTTAATATATTTGAGTAAGGATTTTATATCTAAGGCAACTTTACAGAACAGATTTGAAAGGTGACCTTCAAAGGAAACATCAAAATCTTTCTGAAAAAGGAAACTTTGGAAATATATGTGAAAAAGGCTGCTTTTCAGCTAAGCTCCTGACTCAGGACTCACTGGCTTTTCGGCACAGGGACATACCACAGCAGTGAGTTCACCTTGCCTACAGCAGACCTACAAGTGCTACCATACAATACCAAAGGGCCCAAGACAGGCTTTGGATGGCCAGTTCCAGGGCTGCCATAACAAATGCCTTCTATCTGCTGGTTCGGGCAGTCACTCAGCACCTGTTTTGATGTTAAATTGCATTTTAATCCTTAACTGCAAATCCTCTTTGCTTTTATGAACCTGGGATTGTCTAGGTCAAATGGAGCTCTTTTAGGGAGGGATGGGAGCAGACAGAGACAAAAGGGAATGTTTTCCTTTAGTCATTGTATAAATGGGCACTGCCTTACAGTACTCACAAACCTATGGTGGCTGAGGTCAGTGGCGGGGAGAAGGCTGCCCGTGCCACAGGCAAGGTCCTACACCCAGCAACACTACACATCCTTAGGGAAAAACTGGCTCCACCTGGCTTTTATTTCTGAACACAGAGGTCAAGGGGTTCCATGAGCTTCAACACACAATGTTAGTTTGACTGCGTTAAGGAATGCATTTATCCCATGCAGAGCACTTCCCCATCACAGGCAGCTACTAGGGCAGTGCTTTCCATGCTTCAGGCCATGCCACCTCTGGGGGACTGGGAAGCCTTCAGAATTAGTTCTGGTGTGCAATGGGCAGAGCTGTTGACTTCCCCTGCCTCACTGGTGATCCCATTCACATCACAGATGAGGAACTCTACATGGAAGTGATGTTTCAGCAAGAGCTGCTGTCATAAAGTCCCCTCAGGAACCATTGAGACACCTCTGGATATAATATTTCCCTGAGGTCCTACCCAAGCCTGATAGGGTAGAGTGAATTAAATTGCTTGAGGGCAGATGCAAAAGGTCTGTCTTGCAGAAATAAATTTTTTTAAAAAGTCATTGTTGAGGCCTGGAGAAGTAGGTGCCCATTGATACTGAGAAGGTGCAATTGCTATCTAGGACTTCTTGCCAAGACATCTTGCAGTGGTTATTTAATGGTTACATACATTTATCTCAAACCTGAAGATCTTTCACACTAAATCAGAAAACATGCATAATTAGGAAATTTCTTCTTAGAAAATCATGCCTAGAATGCTTGTGGAGCGGTATTTCCCCCTCATTTCTTTTTGCTAGTTCTTTTAGGATAGCATTGAGTTAAGAAACATCTGTAGTCATACGACTTTACAAAGAGAGGGACAACAATTTGAGAAAGACTTACTTGAAGCTCACCAGTGTTTGAAGACCATCAATGAGAAACTCATTTGTTCATTGGCAGTTTTTCCCTCAGATTCTTATATTCCGGTCCGATCTGCTCTGAGACAAATCCTGCAAAATCCCCTGGCAATGTGAGGGAGCAGGCTGCTTGCCCAAGAAACAAGCAAAGCTTATGAGCTGTAACGCTCCTATAAAAATCACAGATACCTTGAAAGGTGAATCCTGGAGATTTCACTGTAGTGAGAGCTCCTGCTGACTTTACATCAGTGAAGATTTCCCAGAGGAAATGGTGTTCCTGCAAAGTAGTGAATAGCCTTCTCATATCAAACTCATACCAAAATCATGTTATTAGGAGCTGGGAATGTCTCCAGAAGTTGCTCTGGAGGAGCAAGAATTCATTCTTAAATAATAAGGTCTTGAAATGAATACAGAAATGTTGAGGCTGAGAAGACAACCATCAGAAATCTCTCTGTTTTCATCACAGCTCAGGAAAATATGTTTTCAAGTAATTCTTTATTGAGTGAACACTTGAGAGAGACAGAGAAAACAGTGCTTAAGTATGGACTCTTTCATGAGAAGGTATACAGCCTGATTATGTTGTAAGTAAAGACAGTCTGCTAGACTTTTACTGAATTTTACCGTAATAAGCCAACTAACCAATGGAGAGGTGTAAGTGCAGTATCTTCTGTTGAGAAAGGAAAAAAAAAGACAAAGAAAAAGAAGAAGAAAAATATGTGGGCCCAGTGGGATCAATCACTTTAAAGCAGTAAAAGGTTTTGGTAGATGATCCAGTGGTGGTGACTGGAAAGCAAAGCAGAAGAGGCATTAACACGGTGAAGCAAAGGTATTTATAAACTGAGGTGAAACATTTGTGAAGATTGCTTTGCAGAGCTTTCTCAGCCCCATGACTGCACAGCAGACAGCATAAAACTCTGCTCTTCTACTGCCAAATCAGGATGGTTTATGAAGTCACTTACTTCTGTCAAACAGCTGCAGCTGTAATGCTGAGAAGAGACATTCCCGCCCCCTTCCCCTTTCTGCAATAAGATTTAATGTCTGTGTGATTGCTGAGCAGGAATAAGGGCTTGTAAAATTATTTTTTAAGGGATAAATTAGGCTCCTTTTAACTGTGATTTGGGTAGTAGGTGGGGGAATTTTGTTGACTATGAGATAGAAAAGTATCTCTTTCCATTGGCTGGAGGAGTAAATTTCCACATGTGATTTTTTTTTTTTTTTTTAATTTGTTAACATGTGATCAGGAACATCATCAGCTGAATACTTTCCAAATGTGGTTCCATACTCTGATCGATTTGCCATATTTTATGTTCACACTTTAAATGTTACACTGGTTTCATTCTCTCAAGTACAATTAAGGCTACCTCAAAAAAAACTTACTCATTGGTTCTTGGTGTGAATGCAGACAGCTGCCCTGGGTTGAAATTTTGTATGGGATGTCTTAGCTTAGGAGTTATTTGGAAATAGTAAAAAAGTGCCATGAAGGTCCAGCCAGCACTAGATACCTGCTTTCTTTTTTCAAGTGTGACTCTGTCCCTGAAGGGAAGAGGGAAAAGGGCTCTGCTGGGAGCACAACACGGTGGTGTTTGCTGAAATGTTGTGATCTCCAGGGCAACGCTGAGCATAACAGCAGGCAGCGAATAAACAGAGGGAATGCACACAAAGGTGTTATACACGTTCCTACCCCAGTCTCTAGAGAGCATGCACCCACTGTTGGTGGCACCACCCATCATAGGGAAGGACAGAAAGCTGAAGAACTCCTCTGAAAGGAGAATTTTGGCTCTTTTTCTAATGGTATCCTCTTGGAGGGGAGACATGAAGGCAGCAGAGAGACCGGGGGAGGAAACCTGTGAGGAGACAGCTGCAGCTGCAGCCCTGAGATTGCCCCACTTTGCAGTGCACCAAGTGGTGCCACCAGACCTACACACTTTGGTGTGACAGCCACCCGCTGGAGCCCAGGCCTCTGCTGCCCCTGCTGCAAGGGACTGCTTTGTTATTTCCCACCACTTAGGCTTTTTACAGTTGTTTCTATTAGTTCACTCCATCTGCTCTCACACACAAAAAATACCCCGTTATAAGGCCTGAGTTCCAGTTCCTTCAGCAATGCATTAGCCTCAAGCACAAATGGTTTTATCTCCAGTTTAATTAAAAAGTCATTTAAAAGAAAAGCTTCCCCAAATAATCTCTATACCCTCACTTGTAGACAGCTCAGTGTGTTGACATCCTGGTCTGAAGATCAATAGGAAGATCCCATTGACATCACCAGGGCCAGAATCTCAGCTATGCTGTCCAGGTCAAAGCTCACTTCATCAGTGTTGCTAACAGGGTTGGCATCAGGAAAATTCTGAAAATAAACAAACAAATTAACCCCTGGCTGATTTGAACTCTGTCAGGTCACATTCATGTGTACAGAAAACTAATGAGGAAATAGCAGAGGAATGAAAGTATTTGGCAGATAATTTTCTCCTCAAGCTTCCTAGAAACTAGCAAGT
Organism: Melospiza georgiana; assembly: GCF_028018845.1. Classification (NCBI taxonomy): domain Eukaryota; kingdom Metazoa; phylum Chordata; class Aves; order Passeriformes; family Passerellidae; genus Melospiza; species Melospiza georgiana. The sequence goes on along the minus strand of NC_080431.1, from coordinate 55,141,127 downwards.
CCAGCCACAGTTCCACCAAATTGGACAGGTTCCCTTCTGGATGGCTCAAGGCTTCCAGAGATTTCTAGTTGAAGAAACACAAAGTCCAGAGACTTGGGGGAAATTTAGGCCTTCTGAATATCACTCTTCACGTCTTCGTACAAGAACTGTGTTTATGCTGAAAATTTCCAGAACTCTTTCTTTCCCAAACATTCCCACTTAAAATGAGTATTTTGATTCATGGTCATTTAAAAAGAAAACATTGTTAAATTCTTTGAAATTCTGGCTAGAAATCCAAGAATCCCTTGGGAATTCATCTTGCATCAGAATATACAGCACAGGTTTTCAATTCCTCTCCCTGTCCTCGAGATGACAGTGCAAGAGAATGGGAGGGCAATGGGTTCTGAGGCCCTGAGTCTGCAAACACTTTGGGTATGGTTTCATGCCTCAAAGTGCTCACATTACTGTGGTTTAATAAGTTACCACCCATCAGCTGAGCTGTGGCAACTGCCTGTGCACATACAATTAGCTCACCCTAATTGCAAAATGTGCAACTCACCCTCTTTCAGGAGATGCGTGCAGCTGCACATTTATCTCAAGTTACCCCTTGGCACATTTGCTGCTCAAGGTCCCGTTTCATTGTGCCTTAATTGGGATGAGGAGTGCTAGAAGAGAGGAGCATCCAACATGCCCCTGGGGTGGGGATTCACAGCTCTCCTGACCTCAGACATGCCCCTGGGATGGGCATTCACAGCTCTCCTGACCTCGGACATGCCCCTGGGGTGGGCATTCACAGCTCTCCTGGCCTTGGACATGCCCCTGGGGTGGGCATTCACAGCTCTCCTGGTCTGGGATGTGCCCCTGGGATGGTCATTCACAGCTCTCCTGGTCTGGGATGTGCACCTGGGGTGGGCATTCACAGCTCTCCTGGCCTTGTGGCCTCAGCAGGCTGGCAGTGCCTGCCAGAGTGAGCAGCCCTTGAGCCAGGGTGCAAGCTGCTCTCTGCAGAGCCTTGTGTTTGCTATGCAGCTGGTGAAATTTAGAGCAACAGAGAGAAGAGCCTACATTCTGCCTCCCTGCCCTCGACAAGTGCAAAGGGCCCTGCTGTCACCAGCTCAAGTGCCACACACACAGTGCTGCCACACCTAAAAAAGCTCAGATTTTAATGCTAGGATATTCCACTTTGGGTTCAGAAGGAGAACATACGCTGCTTGCACTTCTGTTATTCCATCTACCCACCCCAACATCCTACACCGAAGCACCTTTGATTCAGAGCTCTCTGTACGCACCTTTTCTGCGGTGCTTTCCAAATGACATCACCCAGTTCAGCACAACTGCTTGTGCCTATGATCCACAAAATCAGCCTCTTTGCCTGGGTATGTATTTACATCTCCTGCTACCAGGTTTTTGATGAAACAGCTTCCTCCTCCTTACCAGTCCTTTTGGGCTTGGATGACTCAAATCCTTGCCCACGTGAGCAGCCCTTGCTTGAGCACACACTCTGTTGTTTCAGCTGGATCTTCCTACAGCAGCATCTAAAGGATCAGGATGTTTCCCACCAGCATGCAAGGTTTCAAACATGAGATACCCCTGCTACAGCAGGGAACTAGTAAATAAGAAACTGAACCAGCCAGGAAACCCTGAGCATGAATGTACCAAGAATTCCATCTGATAAAAGTATCCCTCTATTGTATTCTGCACATGAGGCTCAGCTCAATAAATGAAGCAAAGTAGTCCAGGAAAATAGAAAACTTAAATAGTAATGCAACAAAAATGTACATATACACCTTTTCATGGCATATGTAGAACTACTTGGATTTTGTTTCCAAAATCTAGGATGAAATTTGAAGACTGAAAACAAGTAGAAAAAATTTTTTATGATTTTTCACATGGATATTTTTTCTTGAATAAATCTCATGCTAGCTGCCCTGCATTTTCTTTTAGCTACTTGAAGCAGTTTGAGATTTATACCAGACAAGAAGACTGGAACCCTTTTTTCCAGAAGGTGTTGGTTTTGCTCTGACCAGTCTTACCATTTAGGTAACCTTTCCATACCTCTGTAGCACATTTCATCTGTCATTCACCTTTGAGCAGCACACCTGAGCTCATGAATCTCTGCTCTGAGATTGCTTTAGCCTTCCAAACTCCTGACCAGATTCAAAGAAGCAGAGCTCCTTGTTTGTCAAACATTAAAGTATATTTCCTTCACCGTCAACTTCAAATACTCAGTGTCAGACTAAATGTGCAGTATCTGACAGGTGCCCACAGGTAGAAATAGAGGGTTTTCTATAAATTTTAAGCTGAATATTGCATGCTTAAGGGTGACTGTCACTTTGAACCTCTCCAGACAGTTCAGAGGTTGCTAAATTTGTGTTATGTGCAAACTTGTACATACTAAGAAAATGTCACATAAAGAATCTAAAACTTCCCTGGGAAAACTTCCCTAGGAGAACTGATTTTATAATTACATCACACCACAGAATGTTCTGGTTTCTTCTTTAGCCAAGTTTGTGGTCATTAGAGAAGGTCAGTGTGCAACAAGCGCTGTAAAAGGCAGTGCCATCAAACCAGCAAAGGAAGGAAAGAGTTGTCAAAGTTTGGTTTTTTGCCAGTCCATCCACACCTCCCTTTTGGACAGGCATAATGTGAAAGTTTTTAATTCCAGACCCTTTGTCTGGAGGCTCCTGCTGCGTGTCCACCCCAGACAGAGAGCGTACCCAGGACAGAGAGCGTTTCCCAAGGAGCATCCCTGTGACCTTCAGTGCCTGCCGCACGGTCGCTCTGCGGCGGAGGAGCTGCGGCACACAGAGACAGACGGCAGCCGGGAGATGCTGCCCTCGCTGGGCGCAGCCGCAGGGCACCCCGGCTGCCACAGGCCTTTGCCATCCCTCCCACGGGCAGGACAAGGCCAGGCCTGGGCTCAGCCCCCAGATGGGAATGGACAACCCAGGCAAGGTAGGGACAGGAATACTCGGGCTTTAACCAGCTTTGCACGTCGCTGCCCAGCTCTGCATACGGTGCTGCGTAACTTCAATGCCTGGCGCAACCTTGCTTGCCCGGAATAACACCAGCAGGAACTGGTGAGGGATCCTGGCCGGTGTCCTCCGGGGTGCCTCTGGCACCGGGATGCGCAGGCGGGCGCGGCTCCCGGGGTGACAGAGTAGGCCTGCATCGCTGTCTATCAGTGATCGCCGGGCCGGCCCTGCTCCGGCCGGGCCCCGCGGCGCCGCGGCCCCGCCCGCCCTCGGCGCCCCCGAGCTGCCCTTCCGGCGGCCGCCAGCGGGTGGCGCTGCCGAGTCACCGACGGGGCGCGGCGGGGGCTGCGCGGGAGCGGAGCGGGAACGCGCCGGGAGCGGGAACGGAGCCGCGAATGCACCGGGAGCGGAGCGGGAACGCGCCGGGAGCGGGAACGGAGCCGCGAATGCACCGGGAACGGAGCGGGAACGCGCCGGGAGCGGGAACGGAGCCGCGAATGCACCGGGAGCGGAGCGGGAACGCGCCGGGAGCGGGAACGGAGCCGCGAATGCACCGGGAGCGGAGCGGCAGCCGGGTGTGGCGCGGCGGCCCCGTCGTGGGTGGCGGGAGGCGGCGGAGAAGGTGAGAAACTGGGCGCGGAGCGGGCGCGGGGAGGGAGGAAGGCGAAGGTGGGAGGAATTAAAAGCGGAAAAAGTGATGCTGCCGCGGGGGCTGCGGAGGGCTGAGCGAGTGGTGGGAGGCGGGGCCGGGCCGCGGAGGCATGGGATGGGATGGGATGGGATGGGATGGGATGGGATGGGATGGGATGGGATGGGATGGGATGGGGTGGGGTGGGGTGGGGTGGGGTGGGGTGGGGTGGGGTGGGGTGGGATGGGATGGGATGGGATGGGATGGGATGGGATGGGATGGGATGGGATGGGATGGGATGGGATGGGATGGGATGGGATGGGATGGGATGGGATGGGATGGGATGGGATGGGATGGGGTGGGATGGGGTGGGATGGGGTGGGATGAGGTGGCGGAGGAGAGGAGGGGAAGGGAGAGAGGAGGCAGGAGAAGGAGGGAAAGGAAGGAAAATAAATAAATAAACAAAAGGAAGAAACTTCTCTGTACGTTTTGCCCTCAGCTTTTTCAGAAGGTCAAAGCAATTAAGCTAACTATCCCTATTTCTTATTACTATTAAATTTCCACCCACTTCCCCGCTATCTGCAGGGATTGAAAGTGCAGGAACTCAAACGCCTCAGGAAGGCTCTTTTCCATTGCAATGTTTGCTGCACTCCCCAAAGCACTGGAAATCTACACCAAGAGACAGGTTTCTTTTTTTTTTAATCACACGGTTACTGTGGTGATACCTCAAGCACAACTCTGCCCTCGCTGGTGGCAGCATGTACCAGTATAGCAGCTACCTCCTCTGAGGAGTCAAAAATTTCACTAGTGAAGAGGAGCCCGAACTAGACTTACCCACAGCTTGCACTGTGCCATGACATCCAACAGGTACGTCCTGTCTTCAGAGTCACACTCAGGGGCTCAACCCTTGCCAGTAGCTTGAGACTACACAAAATGGAATATCACTGGGCATTCCTCATTTTAGTGGTAGTTCTGGAAATGCTGAAAGCTTTCTGCATACAACCAGGTGAGGGAAAGGTCCTTAGTGCTACAATAATAGTCTTTAACCCAAAGGCTTTACTTGCTTGGCTGATTTTTTGGGTTTTTTTGTTTGTTTTTTTTTTTTTTTTTAGGAAATCATATTATCCACCTTTTCTTCTGTTCCCTTGCATTGTCCCTTGGAAGGCTGTTAATATTGCCATGTCCAAGCCCTGAGTTATGTTTGGCCCCTGCCATTGCGCACATTGTGGAGGTGGCCACAGTACTGCCAGGAGGCACAGCAACACCCACGTGCACCTGAAGGAAAATTACAATAACTACTTTCCAAAGGAATCTGCTAATCATTTTTGTTTCACCTTTTCAAATAACTGCTGGTGACTCAGGCTTGACATGGCTCCCATAATCTTCACACATAATTAAGCAATTTATACCTTGTGTCTGTGGGTAGACACTGCTGTCAACACTCAGGCCGGTTCTGGAAATGGCTGAATTGCTTTCCTGGGGAAAAAAGAACTAATAAACAACAACCACCTCTTGCTTTCTGCCACCTTTGATTAAATAATCTTAAATAACAAGGCTGTACAGTAGGGAAGTTTGCTTGTGTGGGCCATTGCTTTTGAAGCTGATGTGACAGCTTGTTGCACGACTCTCTATGCATTCTTCCATTTCATGGTGATGAGTGCAAGGGATGAGTGGAGCGAGAAGTTCTTCACTTTTGTTACTCTAAATTGATAAAATAAGCTTTTTTGTCTCTGATGTTACACTGATACCAGTGTTTCACACCTTGGCAGTCTGAAAGTGGCCATAGTGTCTATAGCATGGACTGAGGAGCCCCAGAGTGGACTCCTACAAACCCAGAGTCTTGCTGCCACCGCTCCCTCTGCAGCATCAGTGTCAGAGGGAGCAGGGAGAAAGTCTTGCTGCCCTCATAGGTTACCATTTGTCTGTGTTAATAGGACATTCTGAGTAATACACGTGTTATCTTCAGTTTTCTGAACTTTTCTTGCATGGACAAGGTTGTTCCAAATATATGTATTGTCAAGGAGCCCTGCAAGAGCCCAGGACATCTTGACTCTGAGAGGGAAACTTGTGCTGGGGGTTAAACAGGCTGCAGTGTCCAACCAGACATTTACAAGAGATCCAGACTATGTAACACATGAACATAAATTAAACTGGGGAAAAAAAAAAGAAGTTAGACTTGTGGAATCCTCAGTTAGAGGTGAAAAACATACTTCGTTCTTCTCTTCCCCACAGTGAAATGGGATGGTTTCTTTCATAACTGCACCATCCAAACCACTTTTTAGACTCATGGCTTACTTCCATTATTTTAGTAAAGGTATGTCTCATTCTGCATGTAATATTTGAAATAGGGGAGACTAGGTAGCACTTTCCAGGCTACCTAGTCCATAACCACACAGAATGCTATAATGAAAGAGTGACTTCTCAGTCTCATGCAAAGGGAGGAGAAATTTAACACAGTTAAGAAAATGCAGATGCAACCCACGTATTGGGGGGATTTTTCCAGTTGTTGGATGCTGCAGATGCTGGAAGAGTCCCTCCAGAAAATATTGGTTTGCTCTTCATCGTGGCACATGCTGAACTCATCTGCACAAAGCAAAAGGAGACACTAGAATTAAGTCAAGGAATCAAACAGTTTTTCATAGAAAAGCTCATAGACCATTTCTCCCCCATTTTTCCCACTTTTTTTTTTCTTTTTTTCAAATGAGAAAAGCAGTTATGTTAAAAACATCATGGGGAGTAATTCTGAACTGGCAGAGAGATGGGATAGATGATTGAATAGATTCTTTCCATCTCCGCATTTTGTGATCTATGAACTCACCTTTGGGAAACTTTTCTCATTTCAGACTTGAGTTTCACTCCCCCAGGGTTGTCTGAAGAAGGTGAGATATTTAACCTAAGCAGCATTAACACTACCACTGTGTTTTGGTTTTAAAAGCTAGCAAGATGTCTCAGCCTGAAGAAGCCATCACAGCGTGACTCCTCTCTCTTTGCGTTCTTCCTGGAGGCCTCTCCGCAATAATTTCTGCTGGTGCTTCACACTGCCAGCCAGAGGTGCAGTCAGCTGGATGTGCTGTGGGGCACATGCATCCTAAGGTGTGCTGCACCAAGTCCCTTGGGACTTCCTTTTGCTTCCGGGCTTGTTCCTCACAGGCTGAAAGCTCACACGAGGGACACCAGTTAAATATGGTATTCAGTTTTTAAGAAAAAGCCCATCTTTCTTCCCTGCAGTGGATGGTCCTCTTGCCAGGGACTGTCCAGAGAAGCCCTGCAGCTCAGTGCTGCTTCCAACACTAGGTTGGTGCTTAGTGAGCATGGCAGTGTCCTCAGCCAGTAATCCCTTTTAATGGGGCTCATTGTAATGCAGGGGAACTGGGTGACAGGCATCCAAGTAATTGTTTTAAAATGAGGAATCTGCAGAGAAGTCCACTTGGGACCTAATGGCTCATAGTATAGCATTTTTTTTGGAGAGCAAACAGCAAATTAGGGGAGAGCCTTCAAAAATGAAAGGTGTGGAGGAAAGGACTGGAGTCGCTAAAAGCAGTCCAAAGCATTTGACCAAGCACCTGGGAATGAAGAGTGAGAATAGTTTGTAGGAGTGACAGTCTGTGCACATGTGGTGATGTGCTGATGATATTGTGAGGCTTGCAAAAGGATCAGGGAGATCCTCAGTTATAGAGCAACTGATTTTCCTCTGGCTTCATTCCCATAAAAATCACTTCTGTCACAGTACCCAGGCATTGCTCCTCCTAGGTTGGGTTCTTCTGGGTGGTTGATTTTACTCCAAGCAGCTGCATTTATAGCCAAAAGCCCATGATCCAGAATAATGTTTAATTTAGTTTACAGCTCAGAGGATGTAAGGAGGAAGTAATGTGGATATCAGTTCAAGAAAACAAAATCCAGTAACCTGGAAACAGAGACATAAGAGGACATTCACCCATTTCAGCTAGAACAGTTTACCATCACATGGTGCTAAGAGGACAGCATCAGGCTGATATCCAGTGGTCTACAGGTTTTCCTTATATTCTTGTTAAACTTTCCAAATTAGACAGTGCAAACTTATGTAAATAACAGTATGTAATACATAACTATTTTTGATGTAAAAATGACTCTTGGTGCCAAGAAAAAATTAATATTTGAAAAAGAAAAACCTCAGAAAAATCTCATTGCATTTATATTTCCTTTCAGGCTGGAACATTACGGCTTGGAGAATGGATACACTGACCTTTTGCTGGTGTATGCTTCAGCTCTTGCCACAGGCATCTGAGTGCAAGGGAACTCAGCTGTCCTCCCCAAACCCCTCCACATGCAGACTCCTGTGATCAGGAGCCTGTGCTGGTCTTGCCACAGATTTCCTGTGCGGTCTTGGATAGGAAGGTGTCTGTGTGCCTCAGTTTTTCCATCTGTAAAATAAGAACGATGTTACACTGCTTCACCAGTGCAGCTAAATTTCTGCTTTAAAAGCACTCTGTGACCTTTGGGTGAATGGTGGTAATGAGCTGTTCGCCTTATTTATAAGTATCATTTGCTGTGATATAAATATTTTTTTGTATTGTTCATACTGTGTTTATTTTGTGCAAGTGAATACAGTCCCAATGAAAGCAGGAGACCAAGTATTTTGCTTTCCCACGTAATTCAACCAGTGTTCCCAAATTCTGATCTCTAACACCTCTGCTATTGCAGTCCTGGGCCTCTCTTGAGCAGAAACTGCTGATCATGCCAAATTCTCTGGTGTTTTGTAATGTGGGCTAACATGGGCTGAGGTTTGGATGAGACCAATAGACTCATTTTCACTTAGGGCCTGCAGCAGCACTGAAGCTGGAGAGAACAGAAGTGAAAGGTCAGTGTTTCCCTTCTCTGAGCCACACAGCTCCTGTTTGAAAGCAAATAAAAATATAATATGACTCCTAATATTTATAAATACTTTTGATAGCTTTAGTGCCTTTCTTCCAACTTTACACCAAGAGGACATCTAGATTTTATTACTTTTGTACATTTGCATTGTTTCTTGGAAGGTTTGCTTGAAATAAAAACAACTGTAGACCTATTACTTCTCTCATTTTTCTAATTTTGTGTGTCTTGGGTTATGTGTAAAGTGTTAGCCAATATTTAGTTGGCTTTCTGAACAAAGTGGGTGAATATGACCATGCACTTTGAGAAAATAAGGTCTGAATAGACCTGGATAAGCAATTAAGTTGCCACAACTTAAGGTGTGTCATTAGAGAATGATTAAAGTGAGCACTTAGCTTGGGTGAGCTGGGATCATGTGCACAACAAATTACTATGGCTTGGTAGATGAAGAATAAATTGTTAAATCATTTATTTGAATTTTCCATGTCCATGTCCTGAAGGACATGACAGTATCTGCTTTCCACTTCCAAAGGGTAGTTTCAGCTGCTTTTCCAGATTTCCTTTGGAGTCGATCAGAGAGGCACACACAAGCAAAGAGCTGATCCCACTTATTTTGTGCATTCTGTTTTGGAATGGTGGAAATCAAACACTTTGTCAAACTTTGTTTGGCTAAAGTTGGTCAGATGGATCTTACATGAAATATATACAATGGTATTATTATCAGAACTTCTTTTCTTGAAGGGGTGTAGCCATTGAAGGATAGAATCCTAGAATGATTTGGGTTGGAAGGGACTTTAAGGATCATCTAGTTCCAAACTCCTTGCCATGGATAGGGACACCTTCCACTAGACTGATTTGCCCAGAGTTCCATCCATCCAACCTGGCCTTGAACACTTCCAGGAATGGGGCATCCACAGCTTCCCTGGTAAACCTATTCCAGTCTTTTACCACCCTCACATTAAAGAATTTCAATAATAATAATAATAATAATAATAATAATAATAATAATAATAATAATAATATGGGCACATATAAAACCTTGAGACAAGCTTAGCAACTCAATATACACATCAAATATCAGAAAGCCGGTGATGCAGCCAAGCCCTCAAATGCCATTACCACTACCCCATTTGTTTTGAGAGGAATTCTGCTGTGGACAACCCAATGGTCTAAGAAGGACTGTTTCTCAACAGGTATACTACTTGAGACAGTCATGTCATGTTTCTGAAGGAGCCATCCAAGCAGCACATAAGGAACTACTTATGAATTACTTCAGTACAGAAAGACAATCCACAGGAACATTCTATCTCCAGTTACTGTATTGCATCGCACGCTGGAACCTACACAGAAAGTCACTGAGCGATTGCTGCTTAAGCTCATATCTAGGTGTAAACTCAGTGCTGCCTTCCAAACCTTTCTCCAAGACCTGATATCCAGGACCCTGTTAAAAAAGACACTCGATGGAATGTATTGCATGGCAGTGCCTCGTCACAGTCTAAAAAGTCTGTGGCAAGGTATACAGATCAAATCCGAGAAACAGTGACTAGCAAATAAGGGTGAATCTCCAGAAGTCTGAATCAAGCAGTCACTATAAGCATTGAATATTGCTGAGAATTTATGAAAAACATGAAAGTATACTCTGATGAGATTGCTCACCATTTGCATCTCTAATTACATGAGAAAGACTACAAAAAAAAAAGTGTTTTTCGTTGGATCTTCTGCTACAGGTATTCATTACCATGAGAAATGTGAAGCTGCAGAAGAAGCAGAAGAAGGAAAACAAGCTGTTGTGGAATTTCTGTGAAACTTTGAATTTATTTGACTGAGGTCAGGACTGCAAGTTAACCCTTGTATCAGAAACCAACCTACCTACATTATAGTCGGCCTGCCTGACATTGCTCTTATTGGTGGTGAGGGTCTTTCATTGAAACAGAAATATAGAAGTTATTGTTACCCTGGGTGTAACAGCTCACCCTACAATAGTTGCTTTGTGATTGAAATGAGTTTTTGACCTGGCAGAGTTTATAACGAGCCAAGTTTGAGCAGTTACAGCCCCAGGTCACTTGAGCACATTACAGGGACAGAGCAGAAGAACATGATGGTGATCAAGCAGCTGGCTGGGGAAGCCCTGCTGGTGGAGTCCTCTGCACTTGCTCCTCATCAAACCTCAACAAAAGTTTACAGAGAACAAACAAGCAGTCCCTTCCCGACTGAGCATACTTTAATGTGGTAAAGAATTAGGTTGATTCATTTTCTGCTGTAATTGAAGAAAAAAAAGATACCAGGGTGGCACTTTGACAGCCATGGCCATGGAGGGAAGCTGGAACAAGCAGTCCTGAATGGAGCTCAGATCCGGTGACCTATGTGATCAGGCGATGTATCACAAGCTAAAGTGAGTCCACTAACAAAACCTTGTGACTTGTTTGCTAAAATTTTGCTGAAGGCATTTTAAAATTTGGCTAATGAAAAAGCTACATGCTGCTTTCCAGACTTGCTTAGGAAGGAAGTTTCTCTGCCCCAGAGCTCTCTTCAGAGATACTGGGGGTAACTCAAAGTATCACTACAGAACTGTTTGTCATATATGGGGCACTTCAGTTTTTTGTCCACTTTGATAGGTCTGTTCAAAATTCAGTGTGGTGCTCTCACTGAAACTACCTTTTCCTCATTTTTTCCTTACAAGAACTGCTACTTGTGTGCCAAGTCAGTTAAGGGAATTTGACAGTTCTCAGCTACGACTACAAATCACTTATTAGACATGAACAGTAGTTTGGGTTAAATTTACTTGGAACAAGATATTTACAAAAATGTTTATCATCAATACAAAAAGAAGACTGAAGGATTCTAATACAATGACCACCTTAATTATTTCAAAGCTTCTAGCATATATTTTAATTTGTTATCTCTTCTGGTTTATATCCTCATGTTGGTTGATGGACCTACATGTAATATTTAAAACGTTTATCCATATAGTTCCTCATATTTTATGTTATTTTTATTATAGTCTTCAAAATTACCTTTAATAAAGCCCCACATTTTGGTACACTGAAATTACCAAGTATATGTTCATGAGCTCTATCTCTTTAAGAGCAAATATAAAATCAAACTGGATTTTTTTTAGTGTTAGCTGTTTTCAACTTCTGAAATGAACAAGGAAAGCTTTGAAGAAATTTTTGAAGTGTTCTCTGAAATATCTCCTTACTTAAAACAAAGCCATATCACATTAGCCATTACAAAAATATTCTCCTTTGCCAAGAGACCACACGTGAAGCTTCAGGTGGGAAAAAATTAGGTTTACAAAAGAAGAAGAAAAAACTATTGGGTCTTCCAATAAAAATCGACATGGAACTGCTACTGTAGTTCCATTATAGAGACTCGTAAAAACATTTCCAGTTGCTCCCTAGTAGGTCTCATTTCCATAAGCAAAACCCCTCTTTATTTCTTCCACAGTTTCTTATAGGTCTTTAAGGAGCTATGAAAAGTCTCTTGCCAACAGGGAATTTCTTGCAGAAATAAAGTGTCTTAGGAAACATTTTTTTATAGATCTATATTAATGATTAAAGGCCTGATCCTTCAGAGCTGAGTGTTTGCAGTTTCCATTGGCTTCTGTGTGAATTACAGATGCTGGGCATCTTTTCATATCAGCTATAATATCTGAATACCTCAAGTGTTAGATGATTGTACCAGGCTTGAAGGAAACCTTAGTACTTTGCCTTCTGAACCACACAACAGAACACAGGTTCTCATATTGAAACCCATGAGTTTCAAATTCAGGATTAAGGTCCTTAAAATCATGAGACAGCCTTAAAATTCATGAGCTTTTTCAGTTTTTATGTGATTCATTACGTTGAACCTTTTTTCAAAGTCAGCTTCTTGCCTTTTAGGTTTTCTCTGCAGAAATCCAGGCTGGAAATGCACTTTTCTTTGGAATAGAATGGTTTACTTACCTGTCTTCTGCACCTGGGGCTAAATAAAGATGCCAAACATTTAGTGTTGCACTACAGGCCTTGATGTGGCAAAGTCATTTTCCCCCTTGCAGGTCTGGTGCCGTTCTCCTGCTTGTCTGTCCCGGCACAGCCCTGTGCTTTCTCAACACTTAGCTGGGGACACAGAACCAGAAAAAAAAATCTGTGGGAGGCAGAGCTGCAGCTGCTGGAGGAGCTTATTTTATCTGTCAGCAACTGTACATGAACCCTCTCTACTGCAGGATAAAATCTGACAGAGAGGCATAAGTCCTGACAGAGAAAGTTTTATGTACATTAAAGTCCCCATCAACCTGTCAATGCATAAATGGCCATGTGCAATGTAAGTGATGATTAAAAGTGATCCAAAAGAAAGCATTTAAAAACCAAATGAACCAACCCACTACACCAGATCTACACCAAAGCTTCTTGATAAATTAAACTGTTTTTAACTTGGAGATCAGCAACAAAAGGCCTGACTGCCAAAAGGCATTTTAGACATTCAGCAGATTTCCGTTTAAAACATGAGATAAGAAACAATCAAAATATAAATGATAAAGACCCCAGTCAACGGTATAAAATTTCTTGAGGAATCAAGGAGAGCGTGTCCCATTTGTGGGTTTGCTTTCAGGGTCTTTTTCCTCTCTGGCAAAACCAGTTTAGAGTTGGAATGGCCACATTCAGCCTACAGGCCAATAGCGGCTCCCCTTGGAAGGATATTTATTATTCCTGCTGCCTTTAATTGCCTGGTTAATCTGTGTAACCAAGTACTGTAATCCATGTAATCCCATGGCCTTTATATTTCACTTGTCTTTTATTGACCAGACAGGTATTTGTTATGCTGCTGCTTGTGCTCTTCCCTCCACACAGGCTGTCAGCTCTTCACACACAAGGATTTCCCATCTCACTCAGTGTTTATACAGAGCTGGCACAACCGGCCTGAAGCTTGCAAGGGCTACCAGATAAAGCAAACAAATACCCTTGAAGCTACCCTAGTGATTTGCTGAGGTTTATTTGTCTCTTTATACCATTGAAGCTGGCAGAGGGCAAGGGAATGAGAAGAAAAACTACATTTTCCTTAAAAAAAAAGAAAATAGAGAATCAGGTGTTGTGGGGAACCAAGCTCCATCCATAGTGTTCTCAGACTTCTGGGTAATCACCTTCTGGGGAGGTACCAGAAACAAACTCTGATTTTTCAAAGATGAAAGTCAGCTCAATGTATTCTGTCAGGCAATGACAATTAAGTAACATTTTCTCAGTAATATTTTCTCAGAACCTTTCCATCAATATAAGGTACTCCTTTAATTGTATCACTCAAATAATATTGCAGTTGTGGGTCAAAAATGTAATTCTTAATTTTCCTGCATTTCCATGCCACTGAGGTTAACAGATGTACCTACTCCAATGATATGTCCATATGAATGTCTGCTCTAGACCTACACACCGAATAAATGACTGAGGATATTTGTCAAGCTGCCCCTGGGAGTAGCCTCATATTTTTTGTATAAGCTTCGGATAAAAGTCTAAACATCTGGATACTTATAAAACTCATCTAAAACTCCTGGATGTTGAGTCTTTTCTCTCATTCATTTGGACTGAAATTGTCAGTGGGCACAGACGTGTTGTAATGTGAGGCATAATCAGCCAGTGGACAGAAATAGGAATCAGATGTCTTTCAAATAAAACTCGCCTCTCCACCAGCAATCCTCCAGCGAATCTCACACACCTGTGGATGAGGGTTACACTGCTGTTACTGCCATTTAGAACTCTTTTAATGCTGGATGTGTTTTTTAAAAGACAGCTCTCACAGCTTATAAAGCAAGGTTTTGGCTTCGGCTAATGAAAAGCATTAGCGTACTGTGGGAGGTGCAGGGAGAGAAAGATTATAATTAAATCTCTCCACTCCTCTCCTGTCTCTAAGGGCTTGGATAAGAAACAGTTCTGCTGGGCAGCTGAATTTTAGCTAAATAAGATAGCTGGGGGAGGGAGCCTTCTTGGTGGTTTCATATATGCTTACACATGTGGTAGGGCCAGGGAACATTTTTGATGAAAATAAAATTGTTCTGGGCTCAATCCAGCTGAAAATACCGGCAGCTTGCCGGGCCCTGCAACTTTCATAAGGTTGCAGATCCTGGCTCCTAGCAGGAAGTTTGGCCCAGCCACTGTAGAGGGCCCAGCAAGCAAAACAATAGCTTTATGCCTGAAAAGTGCTCATCAAGTGGGGAGAGCAGGAGGGCGTGCGCCAACACGCTCCCTCTGTCCCAATGCTGCCAAGGCTGGGCTCCTTCTTGTGCCTGCAATCCCCCTTGCCCCACAGCCTGTGAGCACAGCCAAGAAGTTACACAGGAGCCCAGAGCTGGAGGCTGTGGCTCCTCTGCTCACAAAAAAGGGCTGGTGAGCCTTGGCATCTCGTAGGCTGCTGGTGATGACCAGTAATGGTCTGCTGCAGGGTGAACACGGCTCTCCTCTCATCCTCCTGTGTGTTCCTTTTACTATCAGCCTCTCCTGAGTTTGATTTGGTCTTGAAGAGCAAGTGTTTGTTGAAATGATTTACGATGTACATGAATTTATATAGCGCCCTTTAAGTACATCACAAGCGGGTCTTTGTAAGAACTAAGTTTGAAACAATGTAGGTGCAACATGCCAAAAAAATACAACTATTGAAAACAGAAGACTAAAAGACTCCAAACAACATTTTAAAACTTCTGAAGGAATTTGATGTAAAACCTTTTCTTGGAGTATAGGGGAATGTTGGATTCATGGCTTTGTATTGATGGGAGGTGTGTTCAATACACTCTTAGGTTGAGAATGGAGACTGAGCCTATGTTGGGCAAAAAAACCCCAAAAAATCTGAGTTCCTAACCTAAGTCAGATATTAGAGACATGGGCAACAAAAACATTTTAAACTTAATGCTACAGAAGTAATTTCTGCAGCTGTTTGGAGCAGACTCAGCTTTGCATCATCTCAGTGTTTGCATCTCGTTACCCTAAAATCTCTGGTGGTCCAGAACTTCTCACAACATGACAAGATGGCCTATTCCAGGACCAGAAACAGGGGCCACATGAACAGGGTCAGTTCACCTTTCTGACATACAATCAAATGCAGCTGCAAAATTTTAAGTTTCTTTTAAAAGGGAAAAAGACAAGTTTCTACCAAAACACAACCCTGATCTTGGCAAATCTGCACCTTTCTCAGGATTATACTGCTCTGGAGGAGTGGAAAGGCCCATAGTAACACTGATTTCCACCAATAGAAAGGGTTTTGGTTTTTTTTCAAAAAGTTGTTGGTTTTTTACAAAAGCATTCCTTACTAGAAATATTCACAAGCACAGAAAACATGGGCTATAGTGAAAAATAATGTTGAAGTAAAACCAAGCTGCTAGTGCCCCTTGTCATCTCTTTAATCACTGATAAGCCCTTGCCCCCACAGACATTTAACGTAATTTAAACCAGCAGTAATTATTCCCCATCCAAAAGAGAACTTTTAAATAAACATCAACCCACCATGAGGACTGACACCCTAAGATGCTACACACACACTTGCATGCTGTACTGACTGAAGCCTTCATTTTCCCCTCCCTGTAGGGGAACAGCTCTTTTTCCTGTGGCCATAGAGTTAACCTGAAAATTTGCCTGCCACTCATGTTTTTTCTGGTCTAGCAAAACTTTCTCAAATATTTCAGCTGTGGTTGGATAGCAGGCCTGATTCTGTACTTGGGAAGTGACTGAAAATTTTGGTCTTTATTTCAGTGTATTCAGGTTTAGATCTTGCCAAGCAGCAGAAATCTAGTAAGTATATGTGTGTGACCTTTGCTTTCAGAGTTTCTCAGCATCTTAGACTACCAGGTCAGTCTCTCTTTAGAAGCACATATTTGAAGAGAATGTAAATACCCTTTATATAGGCATGTGTATACACACACTCCATGCATGCATATATATATATATATATATATATATATATATATTTATAATAATATTACTTTATTACCAGAATTGTGCAAACCTGTTACCTGATCTAAATACAAGCCAATATTACTTTAATGATGGAAATCTTTGCTTTTCCAGTTGTCTTTGTTGAATTATACAAAGACAACACTTTTATCAGAAATATACCTAGACATGTAATCCAAATGACACAGAGCCCTGTGAAGCACAGAGAGATATTTTACTTTCAGTTATACCAATGTAACTTCTGCTCAAGATGAAAGACATCTCTCTGATCTTACAGCAGGAAGATGTACTTCTTCTAAGCAAAAGACATAAAAGACCTGTCAGACTTGTGCTCCTCAGTGGGATTTATATCTCTGTAAGTGGGCCTGTTTGGGTTGAAGATGTTTGTATATTCATTATGGGAGCTTTTCTTCTTCCCCTAAGTGCAACAAATGCATACAGACACAACTGCATTGCATATAAAAATGCAATAAATAAAATGCTTTCCTTGTGAACGTGCAGTAGAACTCTAACACGTAATTTTATGAGAGAGTATTTTTGCATAATCTGATTCTTACATTATAACATGTTTCAAATATAGTATAATGCTCTCTCCCTTTGAAGTGGTAGCCTGCATAGAACAATGTCTCATGGTATAAGCCAAGAGCCCCTTGCTCTTGCAAACACACGCTAAAAACAGGCTAGAGCTCTCAGAAGAAATGCACTGAATGGGTTTTGACCAGGGGCTCACTGGTCTGGATAGCATTCCATAAGACCTTGGGAGAATTGACTGGGAACGACCCAGGGCCAAGGTCCCGGCCGTACATAGATCCCTGGAAGAGCCATCTTCTCTGAAAGCCACATTGCAGCTTGGCCCATAATGGGTAGGAGTTATGTACAATGAGCTCCTCTTGTATAAATGGCACCTCCACACCAAATCTGTGATGTGCTTTCCAGGGCAGTGATGATTAATTTTAAATAAATACCTCCCTCCATGTCCTGTTCAGCTGCTGCTTTCTGCTGAAGTGCCAGTCTTTGTGCATCCTGCTGAGAAGCAACATGTTATTCCAGATAGTCCTGTGAGGGCTCTGAGAGTCACTCTTCCTTGGACCAGGGCAGCTGGCAGTATTTCAGACCACCTAAAAGCTGCCACATGATGGAGTCAGGACCATTTGCAAAAAGCTGTGGGCGCAATTCCTTGAGACAAGGGAACAATGTGAGCAGGGAGGGAACAAGGGAGGGGGGCAGCGAGGCAGTGGGGACACCACGTGCTTGGTGTAAGTCCGGGGTAGAAGGGACACATCTGCGCACAGAAATGAAGTCAATAAAATTGTAGTGTCTCAGGAAGCCTCTTGGAATAGGCACAGTAATCCTTGCTGTATGTATGTCTAGAAATGCGTGTCACAGCATTAGTGACAGACTTCCACAGAGAAGCAAAAGGGATTGCTTCTTCCATCTTAAAAATAATTTCCTTATTGTAATGATGGTGCACAATGACGCTGTTCTCTCAGTATTTAGGTACTGAATTCCCCTTTTTTAGAAGGGACTTAAACTTGAATGACCTGTGGACCTACCATCCATGTACTGAGCCCTCTTTGTTATTTGTGCTTTTCGGAGAGATTATGCTCTCATGATTTATATAAAGAGTCTGCCGTCTTAGAGAGGATTTCATATGACCCCATGATCCCATTATTTAAGTACTAAGATCCTGCTTGTTAGAGGTTACTTTAACCACCATTTAAACACTCAGCTCCCCACAATAGGGCTTTCCCCACCAGTGTCAATAAAGTTAGCTTTTGTTCAAGTGCTCTTCCTCTGCAATTAAATCACACTTGAATGGCAACAATCCTATTTTTTATAGCATGGCCTCAGTCTGGCTGCATCCACCCATGCCAGTGGCATGTTAAGCAAAATCCAAACCCAAGAGTGGATGTGGATGTGGACTATGGGTTGTGCAGCCATGACTGTGGCTCTGAGCCCCACCAGTCAGCACAAGAGTGCAAGGACTGAGCATGGAATGGTGATGGCATCCTACAGGACTGTGATAAACTCCTTAAATAACACGTGCTCAGGCAAACCCCCAAATCATTGCCACAGCAAACTGACATGATGAAAAGAACTAACTTTCAAACTACCACCATGTCCTTGCCTTTTTGTCTCAAGCATTTCACCTTTGTGAGCCATGTGCTTTGTGGGCAGTTATGCTGGTAGCATAAGATGAAAAGATTTATTTTAGCATGTTTAGGTAAAGAATGCTTAATAGGACTCACAGAGAATAAATGCTAGGAGAGTTGTAATAATAAGTAGAGAGGGACTCTTGCAAATTTCAGGATCTGAAAGAAAAGCCAGGAAAAAGCATAGTGAGGAATAATGCTTTTTAGAAGACAAGCACTGCATGGACCAGAGCATTTCAATTCCACAGACAAGAGACAGAAGGAGAAAGGTAGCTAGGTATAAAAGAACTACAGTGACAGTATATAAGATGTGGCAGGAAAAAGATGATGCAGACACGAATATGGCAATGTGGAAAAGTAATACAGAAAGTTAAGAATAGGGAAATAAATGAGTCCATTAAATATCTGTCTTTCCATTGTAGAACTGTAGGTGGATCATGAAAGGAGAAGAGGACAATGAGGAATTCCTATAGGAATTTCATAGTGTAGAGATGGCAAAAATTCTTTTAAAGATGCAGCCAGTGATGTTCGAAATAAACCATTTCATGAGACACTTCACAAGCAGCTGAAGGAGCTAGGTGCTGCTCACAGGAGTATTACAGAGCAATACACATACAGAGGCTGTTAAAAATCCCCTGTTCCAGAGGAATATATATCTGAGGGGACCTTTGGCTTAGTGGTCTGATATTTAGGAGATGCTTAATAGATTTAGTCTATCAGGATAATTTCAGATAACTGAGATATTGACTCTGTGCCAGGATTCATGAAGGCGAATGGGTAGCTCTAAATAAAAGTAATGAGATGTTCTCTCATCAGACAGAAATTTTAAGGAAAAAAAAATAGAGTAAGCTAAATGTAAATGATCAGTATAGGAGGCAGAATAGAAGTCTTTCCTAGTTAGCTTGCTATTTTGTTCTTCAAATCACTCTTGATTGATGACTTAAAAAAACCACAATAGATTGAGGAAATTACTTTATTTGACCCCACAGAAATATTTTATTTGGTATTCAAGTATAAAATGTTCTTATAATAAAGCTGAAGCAAATTTTGAAATGAAACATTTCAGACTAAAACATTCAAATACTTAGTTTTTAAAATGTCAACTCAATACTTTTCAGCTGTTTTTTAGGTTCTCCTTGTACCCCTACATATATGAAAACACATGTTTTCAGCTGCAATAATTTCAGAGATGTAACAGTATTTCAGAAAATTTATTGGTCTGTTTCAATTTGCATTTTTCAATCAGTAAAAGGAAATTTAAAAAAACTTTTCACTCAAATGTAACAAGGAAATTATAGATGAGAAAATATTGCCAATCAATATGGTTGGAAATACAGATATAATTTTACATTTGTACATAGCTGCAGGAACACAGATGTTGGAACCTTATGTACAGTTATGGTCATCCCATAGTTATAAAAATATGTTGAAAAACTGAAGAAGATATTAAAAAATGAGCCAGGAAAAATATTTCAGTGCAGGGAAAAAAATTCTGCATAGTGCAAGACCTCAGAATCTGTTCAAAAAAGAGGATGAATAAGCAACTTGAATGTGCCACATATTCTTTCATCACAAGATATTCTGGGACTAAAGTGAAGAAAAGTACAACTGAAGAAAATGTTTTGGAAAGCCAAAGCAATTTATTGTCCCAAAAGTCTTCCCTTCAAGGTTAGATGTATATATGGAAGACTGTGATTCAGAGAAACTCAAGGTAGAAAACGTGATATGGAACAAATTCAATTTAAAACAAACAAACAAACACAAAAAAAAACCCCAAACACAAACAAATCTGAACAGAATCATGGCCTATTTTATCCTGGGAAATCAATCCTGATGATCTAATAGCCTTTCTGGGCACATCTGTATGACTTTCTGACTCTGTTTCTATGGATAACACTCTGTGGAGCAGACCCAAGTCTTCCTGTACATCCAACTCACCTTTCTTGGCAGACCACTGAGAGGAGAGAGAGTTGTGCAGCTATTGCCAAAGCTAACAAGAAGTGTACCAGAGACAAGACAAAGCCCTGCTTGCAGAGAGGTTTAAGCTGAAGTGAGGTCTATCTTCAAGCAAACAGTGAAGTCATGAAGCCCATTCTGCCTTAGGTTCCTCACTGCTCTTGCATGGTGATAAATGATGGGTGAATTCAGGGCTGCTCTTGCCCTCCCTATGCACATCTGTGCCTTCTCATTTCCAATGCTTCATGGCATTGAGGAGACAGAAGTTCTGTAACACTCCGGTTCTCCCTTCTATAACAAAGCCATTAAGACCTCATTTAAATCTGTATCTCTCCACTGATTCTTAAAGGTTTTATTCAGTGTGTTTGAAATTCACCCACAGTGGTTTGCTGTACCCAGAGCTCCCAGCCCACCTTGAGTTACTGTCTTCAGAGAGGCCTGAGCCCTCAAAATGTTTTATTTCCTACCCCTATGCTTCTTAACTTGGAGTCTTCAACATCTTTTATACAAACTGACAATGCAAAAAAGGATTTGAGGATCATGTCTAAAATGATTTGGAATTTTACTCTCATAAATCCTTATCTGTTGCAGGACTGGAATTTTCCTTTTCCCAAGAAAGTAAACAAACCTCATTTCTTTTTAGAAGTCCAAATATCCCAGAAAGCTAATTGCAAAATAATACTGACTGTACAGACACCTGTGCAAAGTGCTCCTGACTGTCAGCTAACATGAAAATTCAGATAATCAACACCATTAAAATCAATAGGAAATCTTGCTTTCTGGGAAAGTGAAGTTTGTAGGACCCAATCCACTGCAAAATTTCTTTGTTCCCAGAGACATTTTGTGCTTCATCAAGTAAAAAAGTCATCATATTTCAAGGTGAAATTTTGCAGGCCATTGATCTAGAATGTGAGCTAGTTCCTTTGGGTATTTTGGAAAATCAGAAACAACATATTTATTTAATTTAGAAAAATTACTTCCGTCCAAGGCTGTTTTTCAAGAAATATTCATGACAGTCAAGCTTGCAAACTTGCTACACATACGTGCCAGGCATAGCATAAAGAAAAATAGCTCAACACTTTGTGAAATCTCACTGAAAAAGAATTGCATATTGGATTGTAACAGATCTTAAAAGAGCTTCCAATGTCCTGGAAAAATAATCATAGTTTTAAAGGGCTAGTAAATCTTCATATGGTAGTTAGCAAATGTTTCAATAAACTGTAAAGATTCCTTCTAATGATTTTCATACTTAGTCACTGAATGATTAACCATGTTGCTTTTCCTAAAGTTTACATAAAATAATAAGAAATAGACTTTCCAAAATAGTAAGGCATTGTGATTCTTATGCCAATAGGAAAAGCCAAGGACATTAAAAATTAAAGATGACATCTCAAATCTGGATTTTGACCCTAGCTACGTAATTTTCATGCTTCTGGAATGTCTTGATCCCCTGAGCAAAATGGACAAGACCATTCTCCAAAAGCTGAGGGTACACCTGACCTAAATTCTTTCAGACTACAAATTTAGGGAGCAGAAACTAAAGTTGGCTTAGTTATTGAATTTGTTTGTGTTGTTACATAAGGCATGGTACACTTTGCAGAAATAACTGCTGAAATAACTAAGTGAATTGTGAGCAAAGTGTAGTCCAAAAGAAAGAGGGTTTGGCTGTGTTACCTGGTTTAAAGGAGCTTAAAGTTTCTCTTCCATGCTTTATTATTTTCTCCTTCATGTTTTCTAAGTATATAACAAACTTAAAATTTGATAAAGGTTGGGGTTTTTGTCTAAAAAAGTAAATATTTTGTAATAAAAGCCTCTGAATGTTGGTGTGTGTGTGAGAGAGGTTATGCGTTGTATTTGTTTTGCAGGTTTTTTGTCCTGAAAAACATAAAGATAGAACACGCAGAAAATACTCAGATAGAAACGAAATTTTGCTACCAGTCAGAAAGCTCACTTCTACTTCCCTGGAAACAGAAGATTAAAGGTTCATTTTGCCCTGAACCAGGCATCCTGTACCAAATATCAAAGAGCAAACAAATAGCAATTCTTCACTAGAATACTGTCTAGTAGTCATGGCTCAGAGACTTTCTCTGTCGGGGTTGGTGTCTTTGTATGTAGTAGCACACACAGGATTCGTCCCCCAAAGCTTTACTGTCATCTTGTTTGAAGGACATCCTCAGCATAAGCACAGGTGCAAGAGCTTCCTTTTGCTCACTCTCAGCCTGACATCTGCTAGATGTTCTTGTCCTGTGTGAAAGTGAGAAGGTTTTATTCAACTTCCCAACTCTGTCACTCAGCATTTCAATTCAAAACTCTGAAGTCTTCTTGGTGTAGACCAGAACAGAATAATTTTTGGACAGTAAAATTAAATGTTATATTTACATTTAAGTGCCAAACTTTGAATAAGATTCTTGTGAAACATTTCCCTTTTGTAAAATCAGGGAAACCTTTTTTTGACAAAAAAACCTGTCTTCTGGAAAATAATCAAGCTTCTCTGAGTGTTATGCTACATTTTTGGCTAAAGAACCTCAGTAAGGGTTCTTTATTTTTATTTTAATACAAGGTGTCAAAATTAATTATCAGAAATTTCACTGACATAAAGGAAAATATTTGGGCCAGGGCACTCATTGTTATAAAGACTATTACCAGAATTTTCATGCTGCAGCCATAACCACATATTCATGTAGACTAACTAAATAAAATACAGATTTCAAGCAAGCAAGGGTAGAATTTTTGGCTAATACACACAAGGCAATATCTTTCGTGAAGTTTGACTTTTATCAGTTCATGTTGTTCAGCTTTGACTACAGATATTTTGGACTCTTAACAATCTGCTCATTTAAAGAAGTTGACTCAGAAATGAGGGAGGCCAGAGGCCTGCCAGAGATTATGCCATCCTTCTTATGGAGCAGTCTCAAGAAACAAATGGCAAAAAGGCAATTCTGTGTTTAGGGTCTGTATCATGCCTATGCCCCAGTTCAGCTGCCTAGCTCCTGCAGAAGACTCTGTTGCTCAGACATATTTTCCCCTTTATAAATCCGTGCTGACTTCTCCCAGTCACCGACTTGTCCTTAATATGTTTGGAAATGGTTTTTTTCTATCACTTTCCTAATGATTGTGTTGAGGCTAAGTGGCTTTTAGTTCCCTGGATCCTCCTTCACGTCATTCTGGAAGACAAGAGTGAAATTTGCTTTTCTCCAGTCCTGAGGAGTCTCTTGAGACATGCATGACTTATCCAAGACCACTAGGAGCAAACTCACAATGGCAACCACAGTTCCCCCCATGGTGTAGGTTGCCAGGTCCATGAGCACGGGTACATTTGGTTTGTTTAAATATTCCCTAACCTCGTCCTTTTCCACTAAGGGAAGTTCTGCCCTGTTCCCACCTTTTCCACCAGTTTCAGGAAATTGAAATTGAGAGTGGGATTCCTGACGGTATATCTTATCAGTAAAGACAAGGAGGAGAGATTGAAGTACCTTGGTCTTTTTCCATGTCCTTTGTCACTAGGTCTCCTGCCTTACTCTTCAGGAGGCCCACGTTTTCCCTGGACTTCCTTTTGCTTTTGCTGCTGGGAAGCTTTTCCTCATCACTTTTCAGGTAGGATCTGGCTTTCCCAACCGTGGTGCTGCATGCTTTGGAAGTATCACTGTGGTCCTCCTAGGTCATCTCTCTCTGCTTCTACTTCTTTAATTGAAGTTTAAAATGTTGAGCTTTTTAGAAAAGATAGCAGAAAACATTCCAGAGAGGGAAGAATAAGCCTGAAAAACTTATGGTAACTCACATTGCTGAAGAGGCACATGGATCACATTTCCTGAGTGTTGATGGCTCCTGTCATGTACCATGCTGTCCAGCTGAGGAGTGACAAAGATAGAAAAAACCAAAGCCTGATTTTAGCCTAGAAACATAATTCAAAGATGTCTCTGTATGCAGGCTTGGAGACTGCAAAGGCTCCAAGGCTTCGCTAAAACAATGGCCTGATCTGAAATAATACATGCGTGATATGTCAAACACAAGATCATGAAACCTTATCATCTTTTAGAGGGATATGGGCTGGGAAATGTGTAATATTCCTGAAAGGATTGGCATTAAAAGAGACACCCATTATTGTGACTTTTGCTCATGAATATGGCAAGAATTTATCATAACATGTATTGTTAGGCATGTAAGCTATTTAGCAGGAAAATTTAAGTTTTTCTTCTTGGAAGAAGGAAATTCAACATGTGAATACTGAATATTGGGTTGTTCTCCTTCAAGATGCTGGATAAAGAAAGGATATAAAGAGGATAAATTGAGAAAATTTTTTCCACTTTTTTTTTTAATAAATCCTTGTTTCAATGGATTTCAACTTAATTATTTTTCAGAAATATTCAAGAGGGAGATACAGTGCGCTTAACTGTCTAAAATAGTTGATGATTTCTTGAAGCACAAACCTTGGAGGGTGTAGACACTGCTTAAATCTTTCTCAAGGTTTGGGGCCAGGGCTTGAGCCAGGTGTCTGAACCCCTGGCTAAGCAGCTGCACCAAGATGTGCTTCTACAGGAGTTCTCCTGTTCCTCTTTGGAGGGAAGTTTGGTCTGGATCTTCTGAACAGGAGGTTTTCAGGAAAGGTCTAGTTGCAGCAAACATTTCCTTGGAAAATAGTAATTTTCCAATTTAAAACACGTGCTGTGGACTAAGTTTCCTGCCTTGCTCCAAGGCTGGGTGTCTTCAGAGTCTGGGGATGTTCAGGAAGGTGAAAGGTGCTTCACACAAGGGGCAGAGGGTTCATCATCTCACGTGGCTACACAGCAAACACAGGAGATGCAACAACAGGAATGAGCCTATGCCAGGGCTGTTTTATAGTCATCCAGAACTGACCACAGCTTGTTGCTTAATGCAGCAGTTTGGTTTGAGGAAGGCTGTTGGTCTCTTTAGGTTGTTGTCCTGTCCTGAAGGACACAGCATTTTCCAGCTCAGGAGAGATTGATAAGAGACTGAGCGAGCCAAGCTACAACCCGCAAAGAGGACTTTCTGAATTTGCCATCTTTTCAGAACAGAGAGAAGTTTTATTGTTTAATATTATCCATTTTCTCAGCTTGTGAATACTTTGTTTCTTAAATAAACAGGTTTTTTCCACTGTTCTCCAAGGAAATCTTGTTCCCAAACTAGTTGGGGGAGGGGCCACTTGAATCTGCTTTCTAGAGGGACCCCTTTGGAAGTTGCCTCCCAAATTTGCCCTAAACCAGGACAGAAGACTTGGGGAAACTAAGGATGGGAATATGGGAGTCTGGTGAAACTTCTCCAGAAAAATAGTTGTCTATCCAAAGGATTAAGTGAAAGTTGGCTTTTCTACAAAAGCCCAGGTCTGGACATGTGCATGCTGATGGAATAGCAAATTCCTGTTTTGCAATTACAGCCAGAAAGAGAAATGTTTTCCATTTGCTGCCTCTCCTCCCACTTGCCCAGTGTTGGATAAGGGTGTTATTCAGTTCAGCCAGAGAGATGGAAGGTTGGGGGATAACAGGAGTTTCGGGGACAAAGAGACAGGAGTATGAGGAGAAAAGGGGAAAGAGGGGGAGGAGGAGGTAAGAGTCCTGGCACAAATATATATACGCATTCAAACTGTTGCAAAACTAGATCTTGTGAGAATATAAACCTTGTGCGATAGATATGCAGGTTCTGGTATGATTATTTCTCCTGCCTGTGAAGCTAGAAGGTCAAAACAGGGAAAGGATAATTCTGAGCAGCAGATGTGGGGGCTGGCCAGGCACTGGTACACCCACACACACTGGGTAGGAGGCCTGGGCCTGTGGCAGAATCAGAGCCCTGGCCAGCTTTCCTTTTTTTTTCCCTTGTCACAAGAAAAAGCATGAGGTTAAGCTGACCAGAGAAAGCAAAGCTACCACAGCCTTTTGTGGCCAGTAAAGCCAAGTACAGACTGTCATTGTCAGGCTGTGTAACACAGTCCACTTTTGTTGTTTACTTGCAGCAGCGGGTGAAAGGAACTGCTCTGTTTGGTGATGAGGAGCCAGGAGAAGGGTTGTCGTGGGAGGAGGCTTTGCTGTCTTCCTGAAGTTTCACTTTTGATTTTCAGCTGAGCTGGAAACATGATTCAATTTTGTTATTTTCTTTCAGTGCCCGGACCCGAGGCGAGATCCTCAGCTGGGATAAATCAGCTCCGCTTCCCTGTGGCCAAGGGAGGTAGGAAGGTGCACAGTGGTTCTGGACACAACCTGCCTTGTTTGGAGACTGGACCTCTTCTTTTCCCTGGTAAAATTGAGACCACCATTTTTATGTGTTCAATCACAAAGTAGGGAACATTTTTCAAAAGCACAATTTCCCAATGACCCAGAGTGCCTTTAAATAAAGAAGTGCTATTGGGCTTCAGCAGTGTAAAAGGAGCAGTTGAAATCCCTGTCTTGCCCAGCTGTTAAACCTGTGTTTGATTTCTGAAAAACCTATAGAGAAAAAGGGTTAAAGGAGACCATACAAGAAGTAGAAGAAATAAATTGAATGCACATGTGCAATCATTATTCATACTAACGTTCCTTGTATTACTTCATAACACAGCTGTATACACAAAAAAAACCAGTCCAGTTTGGTTTCTTCCTATTTGAATCTTATTAATTTCTGTTTAATGGAACACAAATGTTTGTGCTCTTCATTTTGACGAATGCAGCCTCGTGGTGTATTTGTTAGGCATTAGCTAGCACGGTTGTGACCATCTAATACAAATGTCTCTGGGCCTTTCATGCCTCCTGACAGGACATCTTTTGAGCATGACAGTTGCCATGGGGACGGGTGCAATGCCTATTTGGAAGGAAAATTGGGAGCAATGCTCATTACGTCAAAAACTACATTGGGGAGGGAGGGAAGGAGAATGTTTGCTTCTTGTGCTGACACTTAGCTGCTTGTTTTACCCACCACCCACACACTTCCATCAAACAATATCTCTTTCAAACGCAGAAGTCAAAGTTTGCATCTCCTATCGTTCCAGCTGGAACAGGCAAGGGCTGTGTGAAATGAATATCATCGTGCTCAGGGCCGGGGCACTGCCTGGCTGGCTCTATCTGTCACTCCGTAACGCAGCAACACTGAGCCCTCTCAGCTTTCCCCTCCTCCCAGCCTCGGCCAAAGGCTTTTCTGAGCTCCCTGGGGCACGGCGGGGACACCAGGGGGGCGTGGGGAGGGGGCAGCTGGGGAAGTGTAACCAGTTTACTCAAAAACATCAGATTTATTGTGGGTTTACTCTGCTGAGAGAAGGATCAGTGTCTGTGTGTATCATAATTTCCAGAGATAGGGAAGGTGGCAATAAAAAATACAAAGATCGTCGTATCCTCCCCATCCCCCCAGGACGCCGTGAGAAGTCAAGGGAAAAATACCCCTTTTTGCACAAAGAGTCCAGAGCTTGCTCTTTCCATCTATTCCTTAAGTCTGCAAATTTCTTTCATTGGAAATTAGCCATTGTTATATTTTTCACGGACTTGTTCTGTTGACTTAGACTTTCAAAAAACCCCTAAACCCACACTGAGAAAACCCCCAAACCCCATGAAAACTGGATACCAGCCAAACAGTTGAAGGTAGAGATGGGACAGACTCACCATGAGGCCCAGGTTTGAACAGGAGTTGTTTTCAAAGTGCTCAAATGTCTGACTTTGGGTGCTGGTGTAATATAAAAAAATCATCTTGGTGAAATACAGGATTCAGTGCAGCAGCACCTTGCTGATGCCTGTGGTGTGAATTGTCAGGATGGGAGGGATGCTTAGTCCCTGAAATACCTGCATCTTGAAGGATTTGCCTTAAGGTCCTGCTTGGCTTTCTGTGTTTTACAGGGGCCAGGTGTTCATCGCAGCACCCAGGGGGTTGCATTTCTCCCGCCCTCGGGATCATACAGGCAATCCAGAACCTATTTAGTCCATGCTCTAGACTTCTTAGGATTACAACTTCCATAGTATCTGGGCAAATACAAATTATCTCCCACATGGAGCAGGGACAGGATGGTGGAGTTGGCCTCTACTTTGGAGTTGGCCACTACTTTGTAGATTCACTCTGTGTACGTGTGTGTCTGACCTTGGGGTTATTTCATGCTGTCAGAGCACTTCTCTATTCTCTTCACTGTAGGATTGCAAGCATGAAACGTGATGCAGAGAAAGAGGCACCTTTGACACACTTGCAAGTTTCCTGGCCATCATCAGTCTGTAGGAATTCTTGCTAGGTACTCCACACCGGAGAGGCTCCTTGACCAGCTCCCTAACTGAAGGCAGCAATTAATTTCTAAGGTTCTATTTACATTTTAAAAAGTCCCAAACTACCAAACCTCAACCCTCCCCTCCTAGAAATTAATGCCATTCTGTGCAGCTGTAACAATTCTCTCTTCCACCCCCTCCCTGCTCAGTTGTGCATTGACATCTGCCTTTACACTTGAACTTTCTCTACTCTTGCACAGCCTGCTATCATTTAAACTGCTTGACTAATGTCACATCACCTTGTAATTGCAGCAGCAGCAGATGTTATCTTGTCTGGGGAGAGAGGTTTCCAGGTCTGAATGCCAGAGTTGCAGTGGGATCTCATGCATTTCCCATGGAGTCATAAAGGTGATTTTGCATAGGGGTGACAGTGAGAGTCCCAGGTAGTGCCCGGACCTTGGCACTCTCCTCTCTCCCCTCTGTATCTTTTTGGGGCATTCACTAAAGCCAGGAGGCCATGTCTGAAAGGAGCAGGAGGTTGCCTCTCCCACATCATGCCCACCATTTGATGACCACTTGTGGAAGGCTCATTTAGCACCGTTGGAGGACTCCTCCTGTTCATTAGGGTGACATGTGTGAAAGTCCAGCTTCTCTTAGCTTTCCTGCAAAGCCAGCTGCTGACCTCCAGATTAAGAAATGACAAAATTTTCTAGAATATTATTTTGTCTAAATACTGATGTGTTTTGCATGTCTTTTTTACATTGTCTGCTGCATCAAAATCTGGAATCAATTCCATATTTATTCTCATAAAAATTATATAAATGCATATTTTCTCTTTAAGACAGTTTTCCTATCAGCAGACACAGCTAAAAAGAATTAAAACACATGAAAATTAGCATTGCAGCAAGTTTCAGAGTTAACCTGTGGTATCAGTTTGCCTATGGCAAACATGAAGCAATTGAATGAATTTAACCGTCCCTGCCTAGTCATATCCTCCATAACCATAATTTATCTGTCCATCTGATCATTTTGTTTTGTTCAAACTTTAGGCCCAGTTCTTTCTGCAGATTTAAGCATGCAATGACATGCACAAGTCTCTTAGGTTTAGTGGGAACTATGTTTCTGAAGAAAGAGCTCTAGATCA
Source organism: Melospiza georgiana (assembly GCF_028018845.1). Classification (NCBI taxonomy): domain Eukaryota; kingdom Metazoa; phylum Chordata; class Aves; order Passeriformes; family Passerellidae; genus Melospiza; species Melospiza georgiana. Next base: position 55,111,372 of record NC_080431.1, on the reverse strand, counting down.
AAAGCCTATATGTTTTCACAAACTTGCATGAAAACTACTCTGCAGAAGAGTAGTCTATAATAGACCAGTGTGAATTTATTCTCAGTCTTGCTTTTTGTACTGTCTGAAGGTATAATTTTCATAAAAATTTAAACTTAGTTGTAAAAACCTAGATTTTTATAATATCTGATGTAAGTTACCGGTTTATCACTTTTACAATGAAAGTAGTATTTTCAGAGCTTCTAGAACTTCTTTATTCAGTTTTAAAGGGACTTAAAGTTTAAGCTTTAATTTCTTTTTATTTTTATGCAATGTTCTGGCATTTATGCCAGTGTCAAAATTAAAGCAGGAGACACTTTGAAATAAAAAAGAAAATAAAAATTTAAACTTGCTAAATGACACTTACCTCTCTTGCCTCTGTGATTTTTGAATGTAATTTAAATAAGAGTACTTAAGAGAAGCAGTTGCATGCTGTCATTATTTACACATTGTATAATACTGTGAAAAAGTAGAATAAAAGTTAAAACCACATTACATTAACTAAAAGAAAATAAATTTTAAAAAATTCTGAAATGAACTTTTAAAAATCACTAGATATTTCCAGTTTCCACTACACTGAAATTTTCATCTGTATATAGTGATGTTCTAATTCTCTGACAATCTCAATAGATGTTAAGAATCTCAGAGCAAGAAAATATGTCTTTTCAAAAGACAACTATTACAATTAATTCTGCTCTCTTACAGTGACTTTATTATGCAAGGAACAAACACTGGCCTAAGTGTTTACTAGGAAGAAACTCCCATTTCCAAACACTTGAAGAAACTGCTTTTTGTTCTGTGGCAACCAGGTTTTGAAATTAAGAAGTGTCATTCTTCTCTGGTACAAACCTCCCACACACTTTGCTTTCTGCTGCTTGCAGTGGCTCTCAGAGCTGCACTTTGCAGGCAGGGACCCAAAATCAGCCCTGGTGCAAACAGCCCCTGACTTCCAGGCTGGCCTTCAGCTGTCTTTGGACTTGTGTCTGCTTTTCTGCCCAGGGTTCAGCCTTCCATGGAGCTGCACTGCTTAGGAGTCATCTGATTTAACAGAGGGGATGAGGGAACAACTCCCTTGGCCTTTGTTGGAAAATGAAAACTACGTCTCTGGCAAAAAAGTCTCCTTAGACTTTACACAGTCTTTAATGGTGCTGTGCCATGAGGTGCTCACTGAAGTGTCTCCTGGGCTGTATTGTATTTTACACATTCTGAACGTGCTCTGAGTGCAGCATTTCCCTTGGCACTCTGAGCACAAGGACATCTCCACAGCCTCACCATGATACTCTGGGGACAAATTGCTCCCATCTATTGAAAACGGCACTATTTCTACCATTAGAATGAAAAAAAATTATTTGTAGGAAGTTGGATATTCTTTTTTTTTTCAGTCAGTCAGGGAATTATTCCCTTTTTGAACTTGCTTAGCAATACTACAATTGCTCAGAGAAACAGCTTCCCTTGAGCCAACAGTATCAAGAAAGCAGACAGGCTTAGTTTGTTCCAGTCACCTCTGTCTTTCTTTCCAAACTCAGTGAGCAGTCCTTGTGGCCAGGCAGAGGGATGGAAAATCCTGCTCTGAGTCTTGATGTCTCAAGAAAAAAACAATAATTTAGGGAAAGGTAGGAGAGATTCAGATCCAAGAAATACTAGAAGATAAGAAATGTTTGCTTTTCCAGAGTTTTCTGGTCTTGCTGAAGGCAGCAGTTCCATAAAAACTAGTCACCTGAAAGGCTTGCTAATTAAGTGCAGGGGTTACATTTAGATATCCTCTCCTTGCTGGTGTAGGAATAGCCAGGATTACAAAGAACATGAATGTCTGGTACAGCTCAAATGGGTTTGTGCCAGAACTCCTACAATGTTCTCCTGCTGTCATGGCCCCTTGCTTTGTCATGCTCATTTAAAATAAAATCACTTGCTGGTGATTAACATACACACATGCACACACACAAAACCCCCCCAGAAAACACCAAAAAAACCAACCAAACAAACAAATAAAAAAACCCAGTTGTGGTTTGATGTATTTGCTGGGTCTGCATCACTGGTACATGTAAAAGACCATTGTTTTAGCTGGGAAGATTGCTATCAGACACTGATAGCTAGGGTTGCACCTAGAAAACACAGCACAGGTTGTCCAGCTAACCACAAGACACCATTATCCAGACATCCTTGAGGAAAGAACTAGGAGAAGATGTGTCTGGAGATAATACATCTGTGAAGTTTCCACTTCCTGAGTCAAATGACTGAATCATTTAAGCAGGATGATGCTCTCCGCATGTCCTTGGAATAGCCTCTCCCTGGACTGGTAACTTTCCCTTCTCCTTCTGCAGTTCTCTCTTCCAACACCAGCATTATTAAGTGTAATTAGCTTCCTTTTCCATAACTGAAGCCTAGATTTATGCAGCTTTGTGCTACTTCAGTCTGTGTTCTGGCCCATATGCCACCTATGCCAAAGTTGTCATTCTCAGTTAAAGCTATTTAATCCCTTAATGCATTTCAAGCCTGAGGCTGGTGTCCCCGTTTCCCACTACTGAGGTAACTCAGTGTAATCAGTTCCTCTGTCCCTTCTAGGAAATGGAAGTTCAAAATCAAATGAGAACAACTATGTTATCATATTTCTTATAATTCCCTTTTTTCCTATTGCACTATCCAGGTCCTTGCTTTTTTAAACTGTTCTCTTCTCTCCCCCTTCTCCTTCCCATGTGTCCTTCATGAATCCAAAGCCTTCTCTCTTGCCCAAGGTGAGGTTCTTATGCATTGTCTTAGAGTCATATGGGAATTCAATTTGGTCCTCTTTGACTAATTCAGGCCCTAAATGCTGAAACCACTCACAACAGCAGAAAACAATTCCTGCTTTGTGTTTCTTGGGGCTACATCCCGGGCTTTGCAACCCCAGTATTCCAGCAAGCCTCACATTGTATCTTCACAGGGTTTCACATGGCTCATACTTCTTGACAAGGACCATCTGTGTTGCCTCACTCAGCATACACACCCATCCTAGGTTTTCTTCCATCCTCTCTGTTGTGACTGAATGTCTCAGGAATTCTCCACAAATGAAATGGCATGGAATTTCTATCTTTCTGACAAAGAAGGAAGAAAAGAAATCAATTTCTACACAATTTCTCCTCCAAAAAGTGATGCTATGTTTAGTGAAAACAATAAAGACAAAAAACAGGTTTTATTCCCAACCTTAGGAATAAAACTTCATCCAACCACAGGATGAATTCCCCTTGCATTTGTTGTAGTCAGGCACATAAGTGTAATTCTTGTGTTTGTCATTGATTTTGCGTCTCTGCTAGTGCTCCTCAATCCACGTGGCCCAAAAACCCCCAGCAAAGATATAGATCCTAGCAGGAGCCTCAAGTTTGATTCCCTCCATGTTCTATAATAAGTAAGTATTTTGCATGGGAAAACATTTCCATATCAAGCTCTTATTTCTTCATTCTCTGAAGAGGAGTGTTCTATAGCTACTGAAGAAGCTTGTGCCATATGGTACCACCTACATGCTCTTCCTTCCTGTTTTCACAGTATATTTTGCGCTATTTAGCCACTTTTTTTTGTTTTGCTGTTGATGTACCCACAGTGATCCAGCAACAACTTGTTTCTTGCCATTCAACTGTAGAATTGTGACACCAACCATTCTGTGCCTGTATGTGATTGAATCTAATAGAGGGACAGTCATTTTTTCCATAAACTGCTCCTTCCAGTTACATCCTCTCTCTGATCTCCCATTATTAGTGGTGGTAACAGTGTTCTTGCAACAACAGCCAGAGGCTTTGGCCTCTAGCTACAAGAAGCACTGAAATACATTTTTTTCCTTTTCTTTTTCACAATCTATTAAGGTCACAGCAAGATCTGCTTTACTTTCTCATCTCGTTTCCCCTTTATTAAATGCAAATATGTTTTTATGTTGCTAAGTGGGATTGTTGTTAAGTAGAAAAGACAAGTCTGCAAAATTAAAAGAGTGCCGAATGCCCTGTGCAGAATTAATTTGCCTGTCCCTGCCCCCATCTGCTAGTGCCCACAATAGCTCAATGCTTTTTTCTATCATAGTCAGAGAAGGTAGAAACTAAAAAACAGCACAAAGCAATGACAGGAAAATTGAATTTAAAAAATTACAAATGGGAAAAAATAATAGAAGTCATTATCAACAGCTAGACAAGAAACTCAATGAGCTACAACTCTGTTATCCAACTGAGGGTCATGTCCTGAAATGTCTATGGAACATCCTGAAAATTTCCTGAGCTATTAGAAACTTAAACTTTTTAGTCTTCAGTCCTTATTAAAGAAAAGATTAATCATGGCAGAATGTTTTATATATTACCTGCTGTGTGAGGATCATTCCACAATTTATAAGGTCCAATGTGATGGCTTCTCTGAAAGAAACATTATTCCTATTGTATGGAAAAATACATTTAGATGTGCAGAAATTCAGGCTATTCTAAAATAATTTTATGCTGTAAGTATTACAATAATTATAAATGGAAATAAATTTAATTAAAAGGATATAAAAGATTTTCTACAGTTTCCCATGTTAGTCCTCAATTTCTCTTAATTTCTGTTTTTTTTTTTTTTTAATGTGTTAGGGATACAAATTAAAAATACATAAAAAGTATGTCACTCCACAGTATATATAATCACCATCTTTGGGTACACATTAAGGAGGTTGACTGTGAATTTATCTCTTTTTTGTTTCATTATCTTGGGAAATCATCTACTGTTCTTGGTTTAGAGGAAAAAAAGCAATTAACCAACAAACAGAAAAAAACCCTCATCACCAACAAAATTTCCTTTTGCTTTTTAAGAGATAAAGTATTTAAAATTTATGCATCATTAAGATGAGATACAGACAATCTTCATCAGACTTTTGCAAGACTGTTTCCAAAGTGAAACACATTGTTTATACTGGCATGACTATGATTAAATAATTAAGCAAAACTTGATCAGAAAAGTAACAGAGGATTCCTTGGCCCTATTTGGTGATTTATTTTTTTAATATGGGCAAAAATTAGGTTAAACTGGGCCACTTAAAGTATGGGTTCAGTCCTTAGAATATTGTGAGAAAATCCAGCTTTTACATCTGAGCAGCCTCCACCAAGTCTAGAGGAAATATTCCCATGTGTAAAATTTACTCAGATTTGTAGCACCAGGACTTAAATTAGGAAACAGTGCTGCAGGCCTGCTTGGGGGGAGAAAATAGAACAGCTGCACCTAATATGTGTCATTATTATTACTGGTTTAATCTGTCCCCTGTGTAAATAAAATTATGCTAAAATGGCATTTGCCTAAACTGAACTTGAGAAACAATTAACAAATGTAGTTCCAAAGCATAACAGAGGCTGGAGGATCCTCTGCCACTGGTGACACACATGGCTGTGTGCAGGGAATGTGGAGATGTGCAGAGCCAGGGGCAGGGGTGTCCACCTGATGTCTCCTCCTTCACTCCTGGCTATGCAGTGGGGCAGGCTCCTGAACAAGGATGGGCTTTTTTGGTGGTGGACTCCTTCTCCCTGTATGTTCTCTCAAAGCCCAGGAATCTGGCACTGAGTACACGTGGCTCCTTTTAGGCACTTTCCTCTCTAAGCACATAGGATTTAAGAATATTTCCAGGAGATCTGTGTGGATCAGTGGTCACTCAGATCATGGTCCACATGGAGCTGGAGGGAATGAGGGAAAATTGCAGACTATACAGGCTGAATGCAGGAAAAGACAGGCTGTAAAATGAGACATTTAGAAATATTCCCCAGGAGCCTGCTGAATGAGTGAAGCCTACTCAAGGGCTGCTTTGACTTGCACTCAGTCCAGCAGAGGTTTTATGTGAGCACTTACCACAGCAGCTGCAGCAACCCACTGCAATCCAGAGAGCACCTTGGAGATGCAGGGAACCAAAGGTACTCACACGCTGAGGGTGGGGGCTCTCAACATCCTGAAAAGGGGAAGCTCTTAGCAAAATAATAAATGGGACATGTGAGCCTGTCAGCACATCCTGTACAGCATCACTTTGTTGTGACTCTTACACCGTTTAAAAAGTTGCAAAGTATCATTTAGAAAGTTGCATGTGGAGAAAGCCTTCCTCTGTGCAGCTGGACCACCAGGACTGCAGTCAGGTCTTGTTGGTGTACTCTGTGAGACTTCAATGGTGCTTGGCTTTTGGGAAAAAAAGAGAACACGGGTCCATGCCAAATGGGAGATGCAGAGGGAGGAATTCAGAACTCAGAAAGGATCCCCAACAGCAGATTCTCCATTATAAAGGAGGAAACATAAAATATCAAAAGACACTATAATCTTTTACTTTCGGATGCAACCAATCAGACACCTTTAAAAAGCAGAGATGAAAGTACAGCATATTGCTTGTATTGAGAAATTGTCTCAGCAAGCCAGAAAGGAGCAAATGCAAATTAATTCTGGAATAGTTAGGAGTACTGTGGTGGCAGGTGTGAGCCCCTCTTCTCCACCCCAGCACTGTCCAGTGCACTGTTGTACACTGGGCACTGCACAATCTTCTCTGCTCAGAGCTCTGCATGACCATGTGGGGCATCAAAGTCTTCTGGTGGCGTCAGTTGTAAGAGGTAGGCATCATTTCCAGCCTTACTCTTCTTGGACTTTGCACAGGTGTGAGCTGGGGAATGGGGAATGTTCTGAGGGGTTACAAGAAGGAAATCATCCTGGGTGTTTCTGACTAAACTGGGCGGTGTGCTGCACTCAGCTGCAGCGATGTTGACAATCCAGATGACCCCATCTCATCCCATGTTCTCCAAAGTACTTGTGAAAAGATTCAAGTGAAGGATACAAGAAGATGGCACTGGCCATCTGGGGAGCTCTGGATTTCACCCAGAACTTTGGCTTGTACAGCTCTGGTGTTGTAAGGATGTCTGGATGGTGGTATGTCATGGTGCAGTGTCTACATTCATGATGTAAAAACATCCACATGAGAGAGCTTGTGGTGATGAGCATGTCCAGTGCAGCGTCTGGAATGGTCAGCAAAGATTAGATTAATCTTTTCTGGCATTTCTGCTGCTGAGATTATTTGGAAGCACAGCAGCTTTGCTGTACAGGTGGTGTCAGAGCTATAGGGAGCCTGGGCAAAGGACTCAGGCCCTTTGCTGGATGCCCCTTGGATAAATTGAACCAAGCAGGGCCCTGATGTCTTGGGGTCTTGAACTACTGCTTGGAGTTCTAACCTATTAAGCCAGCTCTGTCTATAACTGTTTTCTTCTCTGCACCCCAGGACTCTGAAAGACAAGCTCCTAAGACCTTGTTTTGGAGCAGCAGACCTTGTGATCAGATTCAGCCAGCTTTCTACAGGCTGCCAGTTGGTGTTATGCAGCTCAGTTATTTCACCAGCTACCTTGGTGGGAATGAGGGTCATTTTCCCCCTCACTGATTGGGGCTGCTGGGACATGGCTACCTTTCTAGACAAAGGAGGGCTGTAGCCATGATGGCAAATTTTTTTAGGAAGTTTTAATGCAACTGTTATGTAAGCACGGGTTGATTATTCTTTCCAACTTGTTAAATTTATGCATGATATTCACTGCTGTCATCTGTATGGCACAGAGTTTTAAGGCTGTGATTTTGAATAGTGTTACACATTGTGCATTTGTTTTGTTTTTCAGAATGACTGGAATGACTTGGAGTGTGTTTTTATGCAGTTCTCATGATGCAGATAGGTCTATGTTGCTCTCCTACTTTAGCCAGTGTACTCTACCAGCATTTCAATGCCTGCTAGTCAATAACATTTATTACAGTAGAAGGGAAACCTGTGATGATCTTCCTAAGTGCTGTGGCGGGTGAATGGCAAACACAAGAAGTGTCTTTACTAGATCGAGGATCTTCACACCTTTTGACAGATGCACTATATACACAGAAAATGTAGCGATATTTTTCCAGCCATGAGTCTCAGCCTCTGCATGAACATCAAAGGAAACATACCCAGAATATTCAGCTAGATGAAGAGTGTGAATTCATCACAGATTCCTCCTCAGCATCTGCCTAGACTTAAAATAAGCAGATCCAGAAAGATTACTGCGTCAGAAGCGGGGAGAATCCTGCCGAAGGTGAACTGTCTCTTTCCTGAATGCTGCCAAGAGATGGGTAAGGCAACTCTACATGACTTCTATGATGTTTCTGCTTGGCCTTTCAGCTAGTCATAGACTGGGATGACCTTGAAAGGCTGATAACTCCCTCTCTGGTGACACTGGAAGGCATTGGCACAAGGGTACTGACTTTTCTATAGCTGTCCCTGCTTTTTGTACAATTGATGGAGGTGAGCATTCAGCACTCAAATTTGGTGCCTGCAGGGCATTTGTTTTTAACTCATGTGAAATCTATATGTAATTATCAGCTGTCACTAGCCCTTAGTCATGGCGTATGTACAAGTAAAACAGGCTATATTGTAAATAGCATATTTGTGATGCACGGCACTTTTTCAGTACAGGAGACAGTCAGGACCTGGCTGCAGGCTTAAAGTCAGAGCATAAACAGACCAAACTGAGATGTGACTGTCAGAAAGCGAAGAATGTTAAAAGGACCAATCAAATTTTCCTATTCTAGAAAAGCACAGCATCTCACAAAACAACACAGGGAAAAGCCTCAAGGCCATACTGTACTCACCTGGCTTGCAAGAAAAGTGCCTGAGTAGTGCTGCCTGTCATTTATTCATATGGGTCTTGACACATTAATAATGCTATGTAGCGGTGGAAGTCCAATATTCTGCATGGGGAAGACAGATGTGTAGAAGTTTTTATAGCTTTTTAACAAGTGCAGTGTGGAGAAGGAAATGTATTGCCCAGGAAGAGTGCTTCAGCACAGCTGAGACCCGGACACAGCCTTGCTACATCCAGGTTTCAAAAACCTGTGGCTTCCTTTTCACCCCATTGTTATCCCTGGGGGTCCTTGCCTGCAGTTAAAGACCTAAGCCTTCTGTTTTCTGATCAGAAAAAGGTTATTTTGCTCTGTCCTAGTTTCAGTCAAGGATGTGAGTGGCAGAGGGTGAAGCTGTGTGGCTGTGTCTAGTTTGTTATACTATACCACCCAATCCTTACTGGGGCAGAAGTAAGGGATTCTCACCCCTCCTTCCCATGCAGATGCACAGGAGTCTTCGGTACCCCAAGGTGTTTGCAGTCAGATTGTGGAAGTCTTATGTGGCAGCAGCCTTGCCTTGCCTTGCCTTGCCTTGCCTTGCCTTGCCTTGCCTTGCCTTGCCTTGCCTTCCCTTCCCTTCCCTTCCCTTCCCTTCCCTTTGAGCTGTTTCTGTTTTGACCCCTAAGGAGACATACCAAATGAAACCAACTTTAATTTCTACTACAAGCTGAAAGCATCAGTTCCAGTAAGCAGTCCAATACAACACTAATGAAGAAATTAACAGCAGTGAAACCTGATATTGAGTTTTGACTGCCTCAAGAACTTGAAAATTGCCCCAAGTGAGACTGGATGAAAAAACAAGCAATTTTCTTTTGAGACATGATTCAGGCTGCTTCTATGGAAAGTCTAAAGTCAGAGTGTACTTTCCAGGTCCTATGTTTACCTGCAATTATTTTCTCTTTAAATGCAAGCATCCCTGCAATGGCATGACCATATAAACCGAGGCATTATTAAAAGAAAAGAATCATTGCCATAAAAATTCAAAACCTGATCACACTGTGGCCCCTATGAGAAAAACAAGTTTTCTAAAAGAAAAAAACATCTGAGTCGGTAAGGCTTCTTTTTGCTGGGTTTCAGTATCACAAAGATAGCCATGCAGAACAATATATCAGCCCATCTGAAAAAATAAACAAGAAGCTATAAAAAAATGTATATTTTCTATTATTTTAAGCTTTCTCACAACTTAGCTCAAGATATCACCAATAAAAGTGGTAGAAAAATTAAACCCTTCTCCAGAGAAATAGCATTAGTGAATTAAACCTTTCTCCAGAGAAATAGCTTTAATGAATATCTATAAAAGGAAAATGGGAACCAAGAAGGTTAGTAAAAATTACTAGATTTTTTATTATTATTATATATTTACAAATCTTGTATATTTTGAAAGCAAAATATTTTTTATTTCTAGTGCTAAGAAATAAAGACATTTCAAATGGAAAATACCTGCATTTTTTCAGGTAAACATATACGGGGCTTTGACCTTTGGAACTTCTGAGAAACAGTCCTGGTTTATAAATACAGTGAGTTGGAATAAGTAGCTGTGTAGTGAGTAATACCATTATCTCATCAAGAAAACTCCTCACGTAGAAAGATTAAGGACATACAGAAGTGTTTATAGGGTCAGGATTTAAGAGCAAGTGATGAGTGCAATGGAAATCCCTAAACCAAAGGGAAAAGGGTCCACATCTTTGATCCAGGAATTACACAGCCTTTTGCATTCACTGACTAACGATCAGGCATCAGCCTGGTGTAACAACCATCACAAGTGATTTCATAATCCTTATTTTACAAGTGGTAAAGATCCAGTGGAGAAGGCAGTACTTGTTCTGGTTTGTGTCTGGCTCAGAGAAGTGGAGTGGCTGTGTGTGCTCCAAGGTAAGGAAAGGGCTTTGAAAAAAAACATAAGCAAACAAAAACAAATAAACAAAACCTGAACAAACCTTGCATCAGTCTTTCCTTCTCAATTAGCTGACTGGTGGTGCTCCAGCCTGCAGTGAAACTATCTAAATGGTAGCTATCTAGTCAAGGCTGTTATTTGGGTTCTCCTTGTAGGTGATGAGCAGACATGCAGCAGCCTTCCTGCTGGACTGGAATACCTAAGCTTGGGACAAGAGCCTTACAGGTGTTGTCTCTCTCTGCACTGATTATAACTGAGTGAGTGACTCAGAAAGGACACTACAGGGCAGCTAAAACCAAGCTGAAGGAGTTTCTGCTCTTACTAAACAAGTTTTGACCTTGGATTCTTCACAGTTGACAGCAGCCATGGAGCCCTTCAGAGCCTTTGGAGGCATCTCCTGATCAATGGGGCACAATGAGCTCAAAGCTTCTGCCCAAAGGCACACAGTGTCTTCAAGTGTTCTGTTTTCAGGAGCATCCAGAGCTTAAGAACAACCTCTTTAAACATGGGTTGTATGTCAAAAATGTGATATGATCTTGGACATCTGGCAAGTATATGTATATGTTTAATTGAGAGAATAAACATTCCTCAAAAATCAGAGTCCTGAGACTGCAACCTTCACTTTAACCTTTTGGCTTTCCTCACATACTAGTAAATGCAATCTATCACACATACCACATCAGAGTCTACTCCAAAAAAACTGAAACAGATCACAGTTCTATGAATCTAAAAAAAATATTTGTGATAGGATTTAGAAATGTAAGATTACATTGTAATCCTCTCTTCAAAAAGAAAAATGAAAAACTGAGGAAAAAAAAAAAAGAGAAGCAAATTATTCCTGCTGCGGCATATGAAAACTAGAAGAATTTAATTTTCTGGTCTGTTTGTCCTAGCATGCTTCTCTAGGCTTGTCATCAGTTCCACTGGAACACAGGGAATGTAAAAGATATTTTAATACAAATTACTGAATTTGATTCATTCCATTCTCCTTATAAAATTGTCTGCTGTAAAATTATGTCTAATGTGAAACAGTTATAATTTGCTTGCTACTCACTGTATTAATACCTATTAAAACTGACCACAGTAGCACGCACCCAGTTGTTGCAATAACCCACAAGATTTATTTCAATGCGTCTAGGGAGTGCCAAAGCATGAAAATATATTGAAATTTAAAAGGTCTAATGTAATTATTATATAGATCCTTGAGAAAACTGCAAGTCAACTTGGAATGGTACAGTCAGCTGTTTCTAAATATCACAGACCTCTTAAAAATCTATTTTTGTGATGTTTCCTACATGAGTTGCACCTGTCACAGGATTTTTAAACCTCAATTCAAGACATACAGTGTCCATAGACCTCTTTAGGCACTGGAAGTTTCACAACATGAAACAAATTAATTTCAGAAAACACATCTATAAGCTGCACTAAAGTCACCTTACATAAAGCCCTTACAAGCGGTGTGTTTATCACCAGTATTAATTAAAGCCTGGAATCTGACCCCGGAGTTAGAGACTATCCCAACGCTGGCTGCAGATCAGTCCATCTAGCAAAACAAACCCTCTAAGCAATACCACATGGAAGACCAATGGTCTCCAGTAAGATTGGCCTTTGGTGATAAGATCAGTGGGGAGGCAAACATGACGAACAATATTTCAGTGCTTTGATACTCTGGTGATAGGCACTATAAAAAACCTCAGACAGTTTGTACCAACCTACACTCACCACATATGGCAAAGTGCCAGCTCAGCCCTTTCTCTTGATGGACAGAAGCAATGCTGGGGATGGTTTTTCTTTCCACAAAATAGCAAGTGGTGGACAGGGGTTCATGACAGTGAGGTGACAAAGTGACAAGAGCATTTTCTTCCTAAAGGAGTTGCAGCATCTGCTCATAGGAGGATGAAAATGGCAACCACAAAGTGAGCAAACCAGTCAATAAAGATTATTGTGGGCCTGCTAGCATGCAGAGTGCTAAAAATTTGCAAACTTCAATCCTTCCTGTGTATAATGTGTAGATCAAACTGCCTTTTACTGCTTCCAGCTGTGGGAGGCTGAACATATACAGCAGGAAACCTGCAGCTGCATGGAAAGGGAAGAAGGCACCCAGATGGTGTGTGCACAGATGGAGCAAGCCTGTGCTGACAGCTCTGCCCCTCATCCAGAGCCAGATGACACACGGGAGCTGCTGGGGAGAGAGGGACAGCTTTGTGGGGACACTACAGTGCCCCCATGTTGTGTGGGGTGCATATAGGCCTCATTTTGATGAATTTGGAGGTATCCTGGCCTTGGTCTGGCCTTCTGTCCTGGGGGCCTTATGGAGCACTTGCTCAGGGGAGCTGTGGTGAGGCACACAGGGCGGATGAGGCTTAGCCAGAGGAAACCATGTAAATCTCAGCAGTGGCTAATTTGTGGCTTCATCCACAAATCATCCAGGCGGACAAGGGCAACCTACTTCCAATGCAAGGTTGTAAACACATATATGTTTCCTAATCCCCCTGTTCTGTCTGAACCCAGAAAGCATTTACTAGCCTGCCTGGAAAGTCTCCTCTGCACATAGTAGCTCCTAAAAAAGGTATGGTTTAAGACTGTAATTCCAGAACATCACAGAATGATCTATTTGCACTGGAGAGAGCACCTGTAGAGACACAGGTCTGGCTCTCTGAAGGAGGATCACCCTGCTCTTCTCTAGGACTTTACCCATCGGCTTTCTTCAGTACCTGTCTATTACAGGCCACTGAAGATCCCACTCTTTGCTCAGCAGATGCAGGGCCTGTCTGAGTGAAGGGGACCCTAAACATGAGAAAATGCAGCACCCAGGACTATTTGACAGCACTTCAGCCCTGAAAACCTTGCCTGTGGGAGCACATAATAATGAGTGTCCTTCCCCGACTTGTTGGCAACACACTATGTTAATGTGATAGAGCAGAATAGAGGACTGACAAGAATAGGAAATGCAGGAATACAGGGAATGAAAATAAGAGCATGAGGCGGGAGAAATTCTGCTATCAACACTAATAAACTGTGTTCATTGCTGTCATCAAAATGAGGACAGTGGGCAAAGGATGGGCTTCACTTCACTTACACAGCACAGATCTTCAGAGTAGGGTGACCACACCCAAACAGTTTGAGGACAGTGGTCAGTATTCCATGCTAACCCCCAAAATAGGGAGTGTTTGAGATACTGGTGTTTGGGCTGCACTGAAAATCTGCCAGGAAGAGCAATGACACATTAACAATGTACACAGCTGAGTCTCGGAGCCCAGATACAGTTCAGTTTGTTGTCACGAGCTTTGCCTTTGAGATCTGGTCGCCGTGTGGATTAGGTGATGTTTGTACCACTCTAATGTGTTAAATGCTACATTTGAAAACACAGTCTTCTGAATATTGTTGCAGGAGGCAAAACAAAAGGAGCAGTGGCTTCCTAAATTATATCAAACACAAAAGCACTTGTATAATCTCTGGCAGTAAGACATCGTAATTTCTTCACAGAGTCACAGAGAAGTCACTCTGATTAAGTAAGCATTAAAAGAGCAATTTAATTACCTGGCAAACCTAACAGTGGATGGAATATGTGGATGGAACAGTTGAGCAACATTCTTGACACGTTCTCTTAGCAAGGACATAAGTACTCCCTGATTTTGTTGTGAAAAAAACCCCAAAATTGTAAGGGGAAGAGAATATAACCTGCAGTGAGATAGAAATTGCCATTCAGATCAGTCAAATGCCTTCTACAATCTATTTTTCTGCCTGACTGCTGTTAGCACAGGTGCTTTGAAGAAAGGTGCAAACACAATGTACCACCATGCAATGACTTGCCCATGGAACAGTTTCTGCTCAGCTCTAAGACATGCATTATGTCCCAGAGCATGACAGTTTATTGCAAATTGTGTGACTGCTACATTTTTATCCTAGCTTGTATAAGAGTAGATGGGATGATTCATACACGTCATTTGGTGCTGCTTTTAGTATTTGTGAGGAGATGCTAACTGTTCCCTCTTACTCCCTTGACTGATTTTTACCACTCCAGTTACCACGGGGCTAGTGACAAAAGAAACAGAAGCAGGTGCTCTGGCTTCAGCTTATAATCACAGCTACATTCGGGTAATTTCTTCCAGACTTAAAATATCAGGAGCTGCAAAGGGAGCTACATGGTATTAGCAAGGCTAGCCTTGTTTTCCAAATATATGTCTTGTAGGTTGAGCCAGACTTTATTTCTGTTTGTGTTGTGGCATGACACCTTGTGACTTTGATTTAAGTGGGGGAGCAGGTGAGGGCCTTGGTGACTTTCCACTGGCTGGAGATTTCCCATCAGGAAGCCAAGTTCACCTGCTGGCTTTAGCTGTGAGCCTCCAGGCACCTCCAGGCTGTTGCTTATTGACTTTGAGGCCTTTCTTGCCTCATGTGTGGGTTAAGTAATGACATTCCTCTGTTCCTGCCACCTCCTCTTACCCAGAGAGGCACACAGCTCTCAGGGCCCATTGATGTGGTCCCATCAATCCATCATCGTGTAACGTGGTGTGGGCCCTGACACCTCCTCCCACCCCTCATGCCAGCCTCCTCACTGGAATTGCAGACCTTGTTTCCATTTGCAAGCTTGGATCTCTGAGGAAGGAAGAAATGCTTTATGAGTCATCACCCTCAAGAGCTTTACACTTTGAGATGTAAATGTAGGAGGATATTGTTCAGAGGTCTCTCAGTTTGCTATAAAAGCCTGCAAAATCTAGTGTAGAAACCAAAATTATGAATTTCTCTGTTTGGCTATGTGGAAATGATTATCGCAAAATGCTGATACCTGCAGAACTTTCCATGCAATTTCCACAGTTAGGAAACAGCAAACACAAAGTCCCTCAGCCCTAAGCTGACTCAAGAAATGAGTTTCCATTTACCATTGTATGCTCTGCTCTTGCTGGTGCCACGTAACTCTAAGCAAGTTGTCTACAATAGCAAGTACTTACATAAGTATAAATGACATGTTTTCACAAAGGGTTCCAACATATTGGCTACATCAGAAGGGGAAATAAGTGAAAAAGATGACAAGAATATAGTTCTTAAATGGCTTGTAGCAAAGGGAAAGTTCAGCTCCTAATCTATAGTGGAAGTATCTTGTAAAATTATGCTCTTGGATCCCATTTCGCCTACAGATTAAGAGCACTAAAGATGCCATACAAGGGGCCAAGAGCATTACCAAACAAGTACAAGTACTCCACCCTTGGAAGATGTGTAAATACAGTACTCCAAACCCATCTGACAGCCCTCCAAAACCACTACAGGAAAGAAGGTATTAATAACTGCTGCTAACATCCAGAAAGAGTAAACTGGGATTTCTTCTGGGTGATGGCTGGTGTCTAAGACCATCTCAACAATTCCTACTGTGACCAAAGTTGGAAAGAATTGGAGGCTTAGTTTTCCTAATTTCCTGGGAAATGAGGAAAACTAAGCCAATTCCAAACACTGAATTTAATCCCTGAAATATTAGGAGTTTAAACAAAACAATAGTTGTTTGTCTTTTGATCTGGACTTGTAGACATTGCTTGGTTGACTTGTTGGACAATGCTACTTCAGCTAAGAATATCCATTCCTTTTTCTTTTTGAGAATTGTTAGCCACTGAGAATCTGAATGCCAAGGAAATTGCTAAATACTGTATCTATGACTGATATGGAAAAGGGGAGGAGGGAAATGCCTCTGATTAATCAGCCCCATGAAACCTTTCTTGCTCTCTTTTAGTCCTGCTCTTTTGCCTGAGAAAGCAGTTGTTGAGGGTGCCAAAAAGTTAAGATCAGTAGGGTTCCATATGATCTCTTTCAGCACTGCATGTTTATGGTGGAGGTTTATGGGGCTGTATCAAAGACTGGCTCAGGGACCATCTCAGTGAAGGGCACACACATTTTTGGGGTGCTTGCTATGGTCAGAATGAGTTAAAGCCATGTCTCTGACCCTTCTGCACAGCTCTAGTGTTGAAGCCAGAAGTATTTCTGCTAGTTTATAAAAAATCAAAGCAGGAGTGCTCAGATCAGTCTCAGCTAGACTCATAGAAGTGCTGGAGCCCAGCCTGTCCAAGGTAAGAGGGGCCAGTACTGAGGGGAAGCCCATTTGTGCAAATAATGTTCTCATAGCATCACCTTTCATCATAATTTGTGGTAACAAGGGACTACAGGGGACAGTAGCAAGTTAGCAGAGTCCTTACAGGGCTTCATGCACAACATGTGCTGCAGGGAGATAGATGCTAAATCAATTTCTCAAGCCAAACATGGCACTCAAGCTTTCAACAAAAGGCCTTAAACTCCCCTATGACCTTAGCGCGGCCAAAGATTTTACTGCTGCTTCTGTCAGATATGATCTAATTTTTGATGGAATTTTGATTTTCAAAATGCCTCAGTCTTGATCATAGATAGAATGATAGAATTTTTTTTTAATTGAAGGGATCTTTACAGGTCATCTAATCCAACCCACCTGCAATGAACCGGGCATCTTCAACTAGATGATGATGCTCAGAGCCCCATCAAGCCTGGCTTTGAATGTCTACATCCACTGCCTCTCTGGGCAACCTGTTCCAGTGTTTCAACAACCTCACTGAAAAAAAAAAATCTTCCTTGTATCAAGTCTAAATGTACCTTCTTTTAGTTTAAAACCATTGCCCTTCGTCCTATTGCAAAAGGCCTTGCTAAAACTTTTTTTCTCTCCTTTTTATAAGCCCTCTCTAAGTACTGAAAGGCTGCAAAAATGTTTCTCTGGAGCCTTCTCTTCTCCAGACTGATCAAGGGGGCTTGTACCTAAGGGACCTGGAGTGGGGCCACAGCCACAGGACTTTGCATGCCCAGATGTCAGTGCCTGCAGAGACTGGGGTGCAGGGGCAGATGCTAGGCAGGCTGACAATCAACCCCCTGGATGGAGGCACCCACATTATATGGATGTGTACATTTCCCACTCCCAGAACTTCCTAGAACTGCCAGAGACAGGACAGGACAGGCCCATTTGAACCACCTGTGTATGTGTATTTCTGCCAGCAATGTGTGTATGTGCATCTTGTGAGAGTGTGGATGTGCTCCTGTGGTGGTTGTGTGCTCAGACCCTCTGTGGGACAGTCCTGGGAGCACAAAGATGTGGCCACCCTGCCTCGATCAGGCTGCTGGGTTTGGCAGCCCCTATAATGGATTACTTTGCAGAGGCGAGGCTTGATTTCAATTAATGTCCATTAATCAGTTTTCCTGAGAGTACATGGAATAAAGTACTAGCAAAAAAGGGTATTTGTGCTGATTGGGTTTCCCTAAAAACAAAAGGTGTGTCTGGACTGTAGAGCTAAGTTTAAGATCCCAGATCAGCTGTTTATTAGTCTTGCTGGTGTAGCTTGGACTTGAGTGTTCTTTAAACACCCAAACAATTACCCAAGCTTCCTGGCCTCCTCTGTCAGACACCTGACACAGAGAGGATCACTCAGCATGCAGCACTGCTTTTATTTCTCTGCAGGTCATAGGTTTTAAGGACAAGCATCACCAAGAAACTTTAAAGGTTCTTAAAATCTGCACTGATGTTGTCATAAATTCCTGCAGCCCACCGAGGTCTGGCCTCATCTTTAGTCACATCTCTGCATGACAGATAATGAGAGGGAAGAAAGAGCCACTGACAGAAAGCTGTGAGAGAAGAGCCTGAGATGACAGAGGCACCTCACTTGCCTTCATGCAAGACAGACTCTGCCCCAACAGCTCTTTAAGCCTGTTTCCCCACTTGAATCTGCAAAAGAAATAAGATAAAATAACCCAACAATAGGGCTCTGTGTGATTTAAGCCACAATACCATGTCTGTCACAAAAGAAAAAAGCTTTTGTTTGTATTTGGCTGGTATCTATGAATCACAGAGGCCACAAAGATTTTCACCAACCTTTGCACCATCTTTGATGGTTTGCAGATGTTCCCCATTGCTGCTTAATTTCAAGTTTGAGCTGCTTTAGCAAAGACACATTGGAATCAGCAGCTCTGATGGCCTTTTTCTGAACTGGTTTTTACCTTACATAGTGCTTCTTCCTTTTTAAAGCTTTAATTTTTTTATTTTTTCATTTTATATTTGAGCAAAAATGGGTATAATTGTGCTGTTGGGAATTAGTGATACTGCCAATTTCATCAGCGGTATTTTCACATACAGATATAATGGCTTGAAAATGAACAAAGCACAAACACTGTAAGATTTCCTCCTCCAACCCATTTTCCCAAAAGGACAAATCTAATCTCTGTAATAAAGAGTATCTCTTCCAGTCCAAGGAAATATTTGAATGTGATGTGCTAAAGGACACATTGAAGACAGTGAATAGCCACCCTTCTCCCACTGCTCTGTTTTGTTGGTTTTATCATTAGATAACTGCACTGTGATTTTTTGAACGGCCAAGCTATTACACTCACCCTAAATGACTACATTCTTCTGAATGAAACATGGCCTTGATTCAGAAATCATTTATTTCCCAAGGAGTGGGGCCTCCTCTGTCAGACACCTGACTCAGAATAGATTGTTCAGCATGCAGCATTACTTTTATTTCTCTGCAGGTCATGGACTTTAAGGACAGGACTCATCAAGGACCCTCAAGCCAATGTTCTTTTTCCATGGACCACAGGACTCACTGAGATCAGTTCAAGCTTCAGATCCAAAGACAATGGTTGGAATAAAACAGATTTTTTCTGGAAAAACTTCCAGTATAAACATTTTTTTTATCCATTGTGAGTTGTTCTGATGATGAAGTACTTTCTTACAGTAAATTACTTTTAATTAAAAATGTATTTCCAACCCCAGCCACTGGATCTTGTTTTGTATCTTTGTCTGCCAGACTAAAACAGTCTCTTGAGTTGTCTGTTAATATATAGCAATCTCTAGGTTGTAATCAGACCACCTTCTGGTTGGCTGGTCCCTTTAGACCTCTTCCAGGTATGTTTTTCAGTCCAGCATATTTTTGTGCTTTGTTTGAGAAGAGCCTAAAGAACATCAACACCAGTGTGAGATCTCTAACTCCCACCTGCTTCCTTTCTCCCACGATTCTGTCTCCCATGATTCACAGAAACACATGTATACAGAAACATCTTTAGGTGATGAACATACCCCTGCAGAAGAGTATTTTGAGACCAGAAGTTGACCTATTTTTGGTGCATCTGGCACATTCCCCTTTGATTCCACATCACCTTTGCTGCCTGATAAAAACCATTATATGCAGTACCAACTCCACTTTCCAGGATCCCCATCAGGCTGACAGGTCTACAAATTATCTGGTTCATGCCATTTATCATCCTAGCTTTCTCTCAGGCATCTGGAACTTCCCCAGTGTGCTAAGATTTATTTTCTTTGGCTTGCTCTTTTTTTTAGACTGCTGGATACAGGTTACTGGGATCCTTGCCTGACTTTATCATCTGCTGTTTAACCTCCTCTTTAGTTACAACTAGAACAAAAACTATGTGATTACTGTTGGCTGGCATGAGTAAATGATTAGGGTTTGGGGTTTTATTCCCTGGACAGAAGACAAAAATACAACAGAATAAGCCTCTTTTTAGCATCATTTCCTATTGGCAGTTTTACTGTATTCATCTCGTAATGGACACATGTCATTTTTAGTGTTCTTTATTCTGAAAATACTAAGATGAGATCCCCAAAATACAAGAAAATACTCCTCAATAGGCAACTTTCCTCAGCTCTGCTTGTCATGGTTTTCCTTGTTACCTGTTTCCCCTTATATCAATTTTCTCCAAAATCTACCTGCTAATTTACATGTATTGACATTGAGAGCATTCTGCATTTTCTCCTGGGATCCAAGTACACATATGCATAAGTTTTACTTCCCTTCAGCAGCAAGCCCTTTAATGAATGCAGATTCTTTTGCTGGGTGGGGCTTTTTTTGGGCATCTCCTTAAGTATTATCCAATGATTCTCAATCATCATTCAGATTTTTCTGTTAATAAACTCTTTCTCCCAGTTGAATTCCTCCCAGCATTGTTTTTAGCTAAAATGATTTTTTTTTTCTTTAAAGCACAATTAATATCCTTTATTGACTTGGACTTCATTCTGTTTGGAGATAACAATAAATGTAATACCACTGTCATCGGTTATACACAAGCCATTGTGTTCCTTTTTTATTTAGTCATTCTGCTGTAGTAAAAACAAGATCTAATGCAGGAGTTTTACTAGTTGAATATAGCACTGAATCTGTTGTCTGTAACATTTGCAAGATAGCCTCTCTTTTATTTAGTAGAGGAAATTCAGGCTATTTCAGAAGGTCATGCTGCACAAAAGATAAAAACCCTGGCAAAAGAAGAGGTCAAGAAAACAGCCCAGCTTCTTTGCACCACTGGCTATATTCTGAGGAAACATCCTGCTGGTCCCTCTGTACACCAGTCCTCTAATATTTTATGGACTTTAATAGAAGTAACACCTTCAGCAGCCCATGAAATGTTCCCAGCACACAGTACCTTCCTTCAGCAGGGATTCAGAAGATGCACAGGTTCCTTGTTTGCATAAAGGGATCTTCGCCTGTGCCAAAACCAAAACAGTCTGGCTGCAGGGATATCATAGGGCTTCTGGGAAACATGGAGGTTAATGCACAGTGCATCCAGTTTGCCCTTTATTGTTACCCAAATAACAAAAAGGATTTAAAAGGAAGATGCACTTGAGAAAAAGGTTTGTAAACACAGCACCTGGAAAAATGTCCCCTGGGTGTCTTTATCTGCACAGTACAGAGAGATGAGGCAAATACAACTGTTACAGATAAATGTAGGAATAAGAAGTCCTGAAGCTCCCTTTGTGTCGAAGGGATTCACTGTTTGCTTTCTCTGGTCCACCTATATGGCATTCTCTCAGTTCCATTTCAGATGTCCAGTTACTCAGTGCTGCACAAATTGGTACTATTTTTTGCCTCAAATTTCCCAATAATCCATGTTGCATTCTTTGTGCTGTGATGAGGATACATGGTTTAAAAACTACACTGATTTAAATCTGCATGTGATAGGGAGAACATATTATTGCAAAAGATTTACATGAAAAGCTGGGTTTTAAAATTGCCATTTCTCACACCTACTTTTAGCATACTACCAGCATCTGCAACGGTCACCTATTCCACAAAGTCTGAAAAAGCAGAAACAGGTCTTGATGATGATTTCATTTTTTAAAATAACAGCATTTTAAAACATCAATCTGATTTCTGGAAACAAACAAGAGTGCACTTTCACAGAGAACCAGATAGTTTTCTAATTTTGAGTTTTGCTTGGAGCAAGACCTTTTCCCCCTTGGAACACTTTTCCAGACAACTCAGGAGAATTCCGATTTTGTTGTGAGAGGATTTTTCCCTTTTAACTATCTACTCTTTCTTTCTTTCTTTCTTTCTTTCTTTCTTTCTTTCTTTCTTTCTTTCTTTCTTTCTTTCTTTCTTTCTTTCTTTCTTTCTTTCTTTCTTTCTTTCTTTCTTTCTTTCTTTCTTTCTTTCTTTCTTTCTTTCTTTCTTTCTTTCTTTCTTTCTTTCTTTCTCTCTTTCTTTCTCTCTCTCTTTCTCTCTCTCTTTCTCTCTCTCTTTCTCTCTCTCTTTCTCTCTCTCTTTCTTTCTCTCTTTCTTTCTCTCTTTCTTTCTTTCTTTCTTTCTTTCTTTCTTTCTTTCTTTCTTTCTTTCTTTCTTTCTTTCTTTCTTTCTTTCTTTCTTTCTCTCTTTCTTTCTCTCTTTCTTTCTCTCTTTCTTTCTCTCTTTCTTTCTTTCTTTCTTTCTTTCTTTCTTTCTTTCTTTCTTTCTTTCTTTCTTTCTTTCTTTCTTTCTTTCTTTCTTTCTTTCTCTCTTCTCTCTTCTCTTCTCTCTTCTTCTTTCTCTCTCTCTTTCTTTCTCTCTCTCTTTCTTTCTTTCTTTCTTTCTTTCTTTCTTTCTTTCTTTCTTTCTTTCTTTCTCTCTCTCTCTCTTTCTTTCTTTCTTTCTTTCTTTCTTTCTTTCTTTCTTTCTTTCTTTCTTTCTTTCTTTCTTTCTCTCTCTCTCTTTCTTTCTTTCTTTCTTTCTTTCTTTCTTTCTTTCTTCTTTCTTCTTTCTTTCTTTCTTTCTTTCTCTCTTTCTCTCTCCTTCTCTCTCTCTTTCTCTCTCTTTCTCTCTTTCCTTCTTTCTTTTCTTCTTCTTCCTTCCTTTCTTTCTTTCTTTCTTCTTTCTTTCTTTCTTTCTTTCTTTCTTTCTTTCTTTCTTTCTTTCTTTCTTTCTCTCTCTCTTTCTTTCTTTCTTTCTTTTCTTTCTTTCTTTCTTTCTTTCTTTCTTTCTTTCTTTCTTTCTTTCTTTCTTTCCTTTCTTTCTTTCTTTCTTTCTTTCTTTCTTTCTTTCTTTCTTCTTTCTTTCTTTCTTTCTTCTTTTCTTCCTTTCTCTCACAGGAGCAGGCTGTGTTTGCAGTAGGCACCAGCTGCTGATTCAACAACACAGGAGTACAAACACACAGGCTCACTCTCACACACACACATGCACACACAGAGCTCCACAGGAAAGTGATTGATGACCAGTTTTCATGTCAGAACTGTGATATTTCTGGCTGAACAACTTTCTACCTTTTTTCTTCTTTTTTTTTTGGTACAAAAGCCACGGCACAAAGATAAGAGGCAGAGCACTTAAGACGTGTTTACAAGATTAAACCACTGACTTGGCTTTAGTTAAAGTAAATTCTCCAGCTTCCCACTGTGCAATGTAAGTTTACAAAGGACGACTGGCAAATGTTGCTTCGTCTTCTTTTCTGGCACTGTCTGTTGGCTCCAAATAAATGCACAAATTAAACCACATAAAAGCGCAGCAAGGTATTAGCGCTTTTGAGAACTTCAGCATCTGACACATTCCTAATCTGTCTGGGTAGGTTTTTGATCTGAGCTGCTGCTCTGCCTTTATAATGACAGGGCAATTTAACAAGCCCAAAATTCAAGATTCTCTCTGCAGCCAAGGAGTTACCAAGCCCAGCAGTGAGCCCCTCTCAGGTGCCCCTGTCGCTGGGAGGACTGCCTGCTCCCCGCCTCTCCCCTGAGGCCAGGAGGGGCAGGGAACCCCAAACCCCCGTATTATAGCCCAAAATGCTCTCATTTTCCCCAAGGCTGAGACCACAGTAGATCAACCTGAGGAAGAATTTCAGGAAGTTATAAAAGGGTAAAATTGCACAACTGCAAACCTCCAGCATAGAGGACAAGGTTTTACTGAAGGGAAGGTGCTGTCTGCTCAGAGAGTCCCTGGAAGCAAGGGCAGCAGAGCAAACATGACAGAGCAGAGAGGAGGAAAAACTGTAGAAAATAATAGAGAATGGCAGAAACACAAATCTCAAGAGAACAGATAAAAACAGATAAAAAAAAACCTAGGTGATGCTCACAGAATTTTTTTTTAAATATCTCAAGTACATCTGGAAATTTTGTATTAGCATATTTGCATTAGTGTTAGTGTGATGCATTATTATGCTCTGATTGCAGACGGAATTGTCTTGGCTATGGTGAGAGAACAAGAAAGATGAATGTCATGTCTACCTCCAAATAAATTATGTGCCTAAAGATTATTTATCTCAGAATTTATTATTGCAGCAAATAATTATTAAAATAATATTATTATTTATAATAATAAATAATATTATTAAATAATGAGCAGAGAAAAAGGAAGGAACATAAAGGAACATAAGCCTTTCACTTTAGTTTTTGTCCCCTGATAAGGAAAAGGGTTATGAAGTCAGCTTTGGTGTGGTGTAATCCAGAGGAAGACATGGGTGGGGCGGCAGGTTTGTTCTGAAAGGATATTTGACTGTATTGCCAGTCAAAGTGGAAGGACATATGGGATAGGTGGGGCACAGCCCTCCCAGACTTAGTCATATTCAATATTTTTATTCATGCCTCAGACGATGGAACAGAGAGGATATACAGATGGCAGCCAGCAGGAAGGACTGACTGTCAGGGAGTTTGGGAGAGTGAAGATTCAGAATGATCTTGGAAAGTCCAGTATTTTTTAAGGTCTAACCAGAAAACATGCTACTCTGGAAACAAGCTTGCAGATTCTTCCTCACACGGGCAATAACTGGCTGTATACTGCAGGATGGAGCAGCTGCCTGGTCAGCACCTGTGCAGAAAACCATCCAGAGCCTGTAGAGGATCACAAGCTGAGCAGCAACTTTGTGTTGTTGTGGAAGAGGGCAGCCCCAGACTCGCAATGCATAAACAGAACTACACCCTGTGAAACACATAACCAATTTTCATCTCTGCAAAGTGCCTGTAAGGATCCGTGTGAGTCTGGAGTCTGACTCTCCAGAAAGACGTGATTCAGCTGTGCTAAGCTGGAAGAACTGCAAAAGGGCTAATTAAAGGTCGAGAAATATAATGCAGGAGAATTTAATAGAGTTGAGAGTAGAGGACTTTCTGCCGTGACACACAGGGTGACAAGACAGACATAAAGGGAGGCAGACTGAAGTTAGAGATCAGGAGGCACTTTTCTAATGCTGAAGGGAGATTGTAGTGGAGCAACTGGACCATGGCATGTCCACCAGGGGAGGGTTTTGAAATGCTTGCTGGACTATCAGAGGTGTAGCTGATCCTGGCTGACAGTGGAGGGATGTTTCTACAAGCCTGTGAATGAAATTGAATGGCTGCATCCCAGCCCACTTCCTCAGGGTACACCCAAACCACAGTGTCTAGTTCACAAAACAGAATTGCCTCTCAGACTTACCCCAGGGCAGGAGAACACTTCAGTGGAAGGACCCAAAACACAATCATGGCTTGAAGTGTCTCATGATCTACCATCTCCTTCATTGTACTGGCTTCTGGGAGGGAATCCTGGAATCCTATTCATCAGGAATAGAGGGAAATAAGTCTAAGCAAAAAACCACACGTACTCCAAATCAACAAGTGAGTCAGAACCAGAACAAAAGGAAGATGACTAATAAGATTTCTCTTCTAACCCCATACATTGTGGCCTCTGCTACAATTCATATACCAGGCAAACAGTCTCTGAGAACCCCTTTTCTTTAGAGACAAATAAATTTTGAGTCAAAAAAAATTAAAAGCAGGCTTAGGGTACAAATCTAGCAGCAACCTCCAAAGAAATAAACTGAAGAGAAATTTGTTATTTTTAAAGGATTTCTCCCTCTGTTTCAAAACAAAACAATGTTTTAACATCAATTTTCAGCCAATACTGTTAGTGCATACTGGCTACAATAAACATTTGTGTCACTCAAAAAAAAAAATTCACAAATTTATTACAGAAAATCAGTGGGCTTGAGTGTCAGTGGATTTAAAAGGCATAGCATGGAACCCATTTATCAAAATGCATGACGGAGTAAGCATGCTGTAAGAGTTTTCAGGGGAGGTACAATACATCCTGCTCACACTCAGGAGTGCGAGTGTGGCACAGCCAGCTGGGTTTTTAAATGCCTACCATTGTGGTTTGCTCCATCCATCAGGCAGTCAGCTCCCAGATAAAGTGTCTTGCAGCATTAATTTCTGGTCCTTAGTGCTCTTAAGAACCAATGAACTGTTGATTATAAGGGTGCCTCAGACTGTC
This sequence comes from Melospiza georgiana, assembly GCF_028018845.1. Taxonomy (NCBI): domain Eukaryota; kingdom Metazoa; phylum Chordata; class Aves; order Passeriformes; family Passerellidae; genus Melospiza; species Melospiza georgiana. The sequence goes on along the minus strand of NC_080431.1, from coordinate 55,085,338 downwards.
AGAGGGTTTCTTTTGCCCTTGGTACATGGCTTAGATGTTGGTGGGAAATAAGCAGATAGAACAAACTGAGAAAACATCTAAAGACCGTGAAAGGGCGTATTTTCAACACAGACTCCTACATGACCCTTTTGCAGAACTTGCAGACATGTCTATTTGCATTTGGCAAGTGGGTGAATAAACAGACATGGCATTTTATACTGGCATTTACAGTTATTTCTTTGTTGTACAAAAAGAGGTTGCACAACTATGCAATTTTCCACACACAAAATGGATGCAATTTTAAATTTTTCAGGTGCACTTTAAAATGCTGTTAAAAACCTTCATATGACTCTTTCAACATGGAATTCACTGTTCTCACTTCCACTTCTTCCTTACCTCACATCTTTAGCCAGAACCATTGAAAATACACAGAGCTCACAGAGAAGCAGCAGTGTCAGCTCCGAATCTCCATGTTTTTCTGTGTTTGAATAAAACGTTTAATGTTACTTGAGCTGGCGAGAAAGGTGGGGGGTTCTGTGTGCCTTAGTAGAAATTAATGTTTTGGTTGGCTGGACAAGCTCAGGAAATTTCTGTAGTGAGCATGACGAGAGAGGATGCCTGGCAAGATGTTTTCCAACAGCTGGTGCAGGTGGAGGATTAGGGGAAAAAAAAATGCTTAAGAGCTTTTTCCCTAAATTTTCTGCTTTGTATCCCACTTAGATGTACAATATATTTTAAAGTCTCATACAGATCTTGTTGAAATCCGTGGGTCTCTTTCCACTGGCTCAATAAGAACTGAAATAATGCTCCCAGTGCTGTGTTGGTTATTAAAAACATTTTGACATTCCTCCCTGCCCTCTTAAACACAGCTATTTTGGGAAGAAGCAGCAGATACTGGCCTTTCTGTGCAGTCTGAACTCAGAGAAACCACCCAGGTGACTCCAGCCTTGGCCAGGACTGGACGATCTGTCAGGGTTCCAACACGGTGGGTGATGGGGTGACTTCCCCCACTGTTCCCCCCTTTCTGCATGGGTGAGGGGTGAGGGAAGAGAGGCCATGGAGGGCACAGGCCTTCAGACTGCCTGAGGGCAAAGGAGGTGTTGAGAAAGAGCCAGGTTCAGATACCGTGCGTTGTGCCTTGTGGGACGTGAAGGGTGGGGATGGTCCTTAGCTGGTGCCTTCACCTAAGGCTCTTTGCTGAAGAGTGCTGTAAAGTGAGATGTAAGAAAAAGTGATGTAAAGAGAGAGCAGGATTGGCCTTTAAAATTCAACATAATTTGTATATATAAGAGAGTTTCCAGCAGCTGTTTTCACCCCTTTCACTCAGCAATACAGCTCTGCAACACCGTAAGTGCATTCATACAGAATATTTGGAATTTATAATTTATAGGTACCTCTGAAATATGAACATTTACTGACTCCAGAATTGCTTTTGTTTGGTTCATTATGAAGGTCAGAATTATTGTAAATCTACACAAATTGAAACAGTATTTTAGCATGGCTCTGATGTTTGAACCAAGTCAATAAAAACAATGATATATAGTATTTGGGTATCATTTAATCTTAGGAATCTATAGTGAGTACAAAGACCAAAATAAACTCTTGCAACGCATGTCTATTCACATAGTAAGATTCCCTGAGACTGTTCTACATTACTGACTTTCATATGCTTGGAAAATAAGAAGGTTTTTCATATTCATGTTCAGTGAGTGAAAACACATCACTCAGCAGACCATCTGCTTCTCTCTGGAGTGTGGATCTTGACCTTAACACATTGGGCTGCATACAAACTCTGAGGAGGAAAGATGTATTTGGGTGCTTCAGCACACTCTTAAGAGCATAGATATTTCAGTCAGTATTCAGAGGATTCAGTGTTAGTTCAGCTACCACAGCAGCCAAAGTTATGGGAGATTATTCAAGTCTTCATCTATCTGCTGTGGTACAAATACTCTGCCACAACCCATTTGTCATTTTATCCCAATTCATTTACACACAGCCATACCTGAGTCCTCAATAAACAGATGACAGTTTTGCCACTGACTTCCCTGTGATCATGATTTAGCTTGTGGCAAGGAAAAGAAAAATAAAGGAAGAAAAAATAAAAAAAATGAAAGAGAAAAAAAAAAGGAAAAAAGAAAAGAAGAAAAATAGAGGCAGCAGCAAGTCCATCTGGAGAGTGGCAAGCTGCCTGCCACCTCAGTGCCCACAGTCAGCACAGCCAGAACAAAGGCAGGAGAGGGGAGAAATGTGGTGTGGATATGCATGGCTTTCATCCTGAGGATTCCCCAGGCTCGTGGAGTTTCACAGCACCTCCTTGGGGGTCTTCTCTGGAGGGAGCCGCTTTCTCTTCCATCAGTATAAATGGAGAGCTGGAAGAGGCTGCCCCACAACTTCTGTGCTCTCCAAGTGGCTTCAGGATTAAGGTGGAGGTTTGATTAGGTTGGGGTGGAGGAAGAACTTGCCTTTAGCACATCTTGCAGCTTGGAGAGTCAAGGTGTTTTGGCTGGTGGGGCTGTGCATGGAGGGGGACCACAGATGCTTTAAATGTTTTCAAAACCCTTATTACTTCCCAGGTTTGAGTCCTAGAAGGAAATTTGAAACAGGTTCCTGACAGCTGCCTCTGCTGAGGACATTGCCCTCTTCTTCCTGAGTTAATACAACTGCAAAAGAGCATTTTAAGAGGAACTGGACACAACAGGAAGAAGAAAGTTGCTATGATGTAGTGCTCCCATGGAGGTTCAAGGGCTTAGAAATCACAGTGTACAACACAAGCCCTGATGACCTGCAGCAAATTAATTCCTAACTCAGGGTTTGGAACCTGGGTTCCTAACTCGGGGTTCGCAAGCTGAAGCTGAGCCAAAACCGGATTTTATGAGGTGGCTCTGGCACAGGAACATACACTGTAGATAGGCCACGTAATAGCAGAAGGAGAAGTGGTAGCATCATTTGCAGAACCCTCCAGGAACTTCAGCTATCCAGGTAGCAGTTCCCTGCTGCCACATCTGCCACTGTCTAGTTACCTAAATCGGGGTAAAATTTACTTGAGGAACTTGTACTTTGTCAGGGTAAAGTTATTGCTCATGACTGCTGTGTCAGCATTGCTTCAGGTCTAGGCTGTCATTAGACTGTCTCAGGGCAAAGATACAATTCATCTGCCCAGAAACCACTTCTCTGAGCTCACAGCAGCTTGATGTGAGCTATGCACACAGTGCAATGCAGAAGTAGAAGAGCTTTATGGGCAGGAGAGCACAGATAAGAAAATTATTTTATCCTGACTCAGTGTGAGGGTCCAAGCTAGTCCCAGGAGAAAAATTAGGTGAATACAGCTACTCAGTGCCAGTGAGAAAACTGCTCATAGCAGCTACCTGCTTGTACCAAGGAAAGAAGAAAATTAGAGGTAGTAAACCCACCAAGCGATGGGGTTTCTCCCTTGTATCCATGCTCAAATGAGCCTTGACTCTTTCCCAGTGTCATGAAAAGTCCCAGAGTCCCACAGGCATTGAGAAGTGTGATCAAATCCCATATGTGCATGAAATGACCACACTTTCCAAGATGCACAAGGAAAATGATGGCAGGAAAAGCACCCTTCTCCAAGAGTCAGAAAAAAAGTCACAGATGCAGAGAGTGAATGTCTTCTTGTACGAGCATTCACAGTGGCGCATGGGAGTCTAGACGAGAAGCAGGCTTCAGAAAGAGAACCTTAAAGATACAGATTAGGGACACAAAAATATCTTGCAGTCTATCAGAAGCCCAAAGGGACCAAAGCATTATCTGGTAATAGGGTGAAAGGCAGCTTTCTCCTGATAAGAAACCAAAGGAAAAAGATGAGCTGCAATGACAACACACAGCCTTTCGAAAACAAAAACTACAGACTGGAATATCAACCAACCAAAAAGACAGAAACTTCAGAAAACACCTTTGTGAATGAGATGGGAGAGGTTAGTGTCCCAGTGGGAGACTGCTGGAAATTTTGTTACGAAAGCTGCCAGGCAGTAGAGCAAGACTTGGAAGAAATCCAGTCACAAAGAACAAGGGATGGTTTGATAAAGACCCTGAAAAGTCTTGAAAAGAGCATGTGGCAAGGGTCACATGCTGCTAGGCTCACAAGATGATATTTGTGGGGTGACGGAGACAGAGCAGGAGATACTCCTAAAAGCATCTGACCAAGGGGAAGGCAAAGAGGGTGTCAGCCTCAAGGAGCTTGGACACGTGGGGGAAAAAGGAGTTTCTCCACATTTCAAGGCACCTCCTTGACATGGAAAGAGACTTTGGCTTTGAAAAACGCCAGTACACAACCTGCCACCCCCATGCTCATAGCCAAGGTCTGAGGTGCTGCAGGGAGTGCCTGTGAAGCTGCTCGGCCAGTGGCACCCCTAGCAGGATGGAGCACCTTGCTGTCACCCCCCCAAAGGGACATCGTCAAAGAGAAAGATTGATGACAACTTTCTAGCCAATTCCCAAAGCCATCCTGGTGGTAATCAGACTAAGGCCCCAGGAAGGGTCCAGAGCCAGGTTTTTATAATGTCCTGTTCCTGACACATTATCAAAAACAGGATGGATAAATTCAGTCAAAGACTGTGAATTAGTTTTGTTCATTGGGTGGCTTGAATCGATTCCAGGGGAATGGCAGGTCTTTTGCCTGATTGTCCACAGGAGGGATTGAGAAGAGTCAGAACAGGCTGGAATAATCACCCTTCCCAGTGCAGTGTGCAGGGCAGAGCCTGTCCATCTGGAGACACTCTTTACTGAGCAAACGGTAGCAGAGCATTCACATTAAATCAGAGGGACAAATCTTGGCAAGGTTGATCTGCTCCCTCTCTCTCTGAAGTTATGTGGGCACATTAAGACTTTCAGCGCTTAACTTGGGAACAGAACAGAGAACAAATATCCAGGGGCCACAAGGGTGTAGCCTTGGGATAGAACTGACCCAAATCTTCTTGTTATTTTTGTTGCCATTGTTTTTCTATTAGTTCCTATTACAGCATGTGAAGAGTCTGCTCTCGACCCAACGGCGAAACTGGCCTCTTTTGAAAACTCAGTCCCCCATGGCTGTGCTCTCAGGATTGGAAAGTTGTTGCATCAGTTGAAATTTGTCTTTTGAGTTTACAAGTTTGGAAAATTTTAGAGATGAAAAGAACCAGAGCTGTCAGGGTGCGGGAAGGAGAGAGGGGAAAGAGTTAAAAAGGTTACAAAAGTGTAGATATGAAACTAAGGAAAGTTAAATATCACAAATCACATTTGATAAAATGTAGAAAGCATTCTTGTTTAGTTTCTGATTTCATTTTCCATTTGAAATTGAATTGAACTACTGAATTGTTATTGCAGGAGGTAGGTCAGAGTGTGCAAAGGAACGTAGAAAGAAATACCTTCAGATTACAAATACTGGCATCATCAATCATTAGCCATAGTGAGGTCTTCTCACTGCCTAGTGTGCAAATTAATTCAGAGTAGATTTTGAACTTGAAAATCAGGGTGTGCTCTATTCTAAAATGACACACAGAAACATTAAAGAAAGTGACAAGACTAAAATGATGTGCAGACAGCTCCCTGTGGCCAGACCAATAGGAACATTCCACACAGAATTAGCTTAAAATTAGCCCTAGTTTTCATTCAGAGCTGGTACAGCTCAGAGTCATTAGCCACCATGCTCTGTGTCAGCTGCTGCAGGACCTGCTGAAACCTGGCTCTGGTATTTCAGCCTTCTGGCCTGCCAAGCTTCTTTCTACAGAACAGGGAAGTTTTGCAAGAAGTCTTTGCAAAATGTTGTAATAATGAAAACTTTTAAAATGCACAGCTGTTTTGCAAAACCCTTGTAACAAAGACTCCTTTGAGATCAGGTCCACACAGGCTCTGTAGTTGATGTGCTACCATCAGTACTCTCAAGAGAGACATTATGCAGCCTGACTTTCCCTCCGTGCCTCTCTCACCCCAGGGGTCCCCTGCCTGGAACTTGTTTCTTTCAGGCCGTGCTGCCTGCTCACATCCCCGCTTCAGTCCCTTTATTTGGGTGCCAGAAACTGCTTCCAGGGGTTAGGCACATTTGTCCTTTGGGGTGACCTCCTCATAGGGCTATTTGTCCTGCCTTGCTGCTGCTGTGGCTTAAACAGGGCAAGCTGGGGCATCATTTTGGGTGAAATTCAGCTGCAGCTGAACTGAGTAATACTGAGGAAAAGAAGTCCATGAGACCTACAAACATCTGAGCAGCTACTGCATTGATTTAGTCTCCCTCCACATGTAACAACATGTTTGCATCTGTGAGCACTGTACAACTGCTGCTCTTCCTGAAACCTACTTATTGGTGTTTGGCATCAAGCTAGACTCCTAGATCATGGTTACTGACAAGTGTTTAGGGGAATCCATTTTCCAAAGTGAGTAGTTTACTGGGATTTGAACAGCTGAAGGGAGTTCATTGTTGCAAATTAGGTAGTGCCTGACTATGAAGTCTCTTTAAGGTGCTTTTATTACCACAGGGAACATGGGGATTCAGTTTTTCAGTGTTACAAGTATTTTGCTGAAGTGATCATTGGAATAAATAAGTCCTAGATTCTCAAATGCTGGTGACTGTACATAAGCTATATTTCCAGTCAATTTTAATGACAAAAGAAAGCTGGTCAAGGCAGTACATGATGGCTTTAAGTCTCCTGGGGAAGCCGGGAGGAACTTCCCACCAGTTTGAGCAGGACCTGGCTCCTCACACCCTATGCTGCTATATCTCTTTGCTTTAGTCTCAAAGGTGTGTGAGGTGAGAATCACAAACTTGTCAGAAAGGAACAGATAGGGAGGAACAAGCCTGTCTCAGACATCCACAGGATAAAACTATTGTATTGCTCTTCTGTGGTTCTTCTTCTTCAGGGTCCTGAACACAAACAAGGTAAGAATGAAGTGTGGTTTTACCTAAAAAAACCCAAAAGCCTTGTCTGGCTTAGTATCCCATCTCTAAAAGTGGTCAGATGCACTCTTCAGGAGAGAGAACAGTGGAAGCATATACCATTTTCCCTCTAAATGCCCTGCCAGACTCAGCATTCTACATCCCAGGGCCTCCTGGTGGCCCCCAGCCAGGAGACCAGAGGACATTGTTTTACTGAGCACCGTGGCTGACTTGAGGAGCTGTTGGACCAGGCTTTTGTGGGGGTACACACTCTGTGTAACACTGAGTCATCAGTGGTAACATTTCACTCATGGATCCTGGTTTTTTTGTGGACAGAAGACTGGAAGAGGCTCAGCTTCATCTGATCCACCACACTGCAGCAGCAGTAAGGAGTATACGAGCCCCGACAGATGTTATTCTCACCTGCTCTTGAGGCAAGCAGAGGGGAGAGCCACAGCCTCCCTAAGCAGACTGTGTTTCATCACTCTCAAAGTTGGTAATTTGCTTTGTAACATGGAACTTGAATATTCTTTGCTGCAAATTAAGCTAAATTCCTGTTGACCTTTTCCTGACAGCTACAGGGGACTATTTTATTCACTGGTCTCTTTGTTGCAGTCTTTGCATTCTGGAAAATATATCACATCTCCCTTTGTCTCTTCTCCTCCAGAAAACAAACCCCATTCTTTCAACCTTTCTTTGTAGGTTATGTTTTTTAAACCTCTTACTGGCTTTTGGGTTCCCATAAGGGTGTCTGCTTATTAAAATAGAAGCTTAATTTTACAAAGGTTGCTACGTTACTTGGCTCAGCAAAAAATAATAACAAAGGCTACACTGCCACTAGGAAATCCAAGATAAGATCAGAATGGAGGGATAGGGTGGATCTCAAGAGATCATCCAGTCTGTTTCCTTGCACTAGGGCAAGTTCAAGTGAAAAAAAAAAATCCCTTAAGATTTGTCAGGTCAATGATGACAACTTTCAGTGATGGCCCGTCTCCAGTTTCCTGGCAGTCTACCCCATGGATTTTACCGTCCTTGTATGAATCTTCTGTATGTTGTTACAACTGTGAGGATTAAGCTTCTTAAAGAAGATTTTAAAGTCACATATGACTATTGAGCTCCAAACCAGAAAATAGTCTGAGTAAATAGAGGTAAAAAAAGGGATAGATTTACCAGCTGTGAAAATGAAGCCTTTTTTTTCCCCCTCTATTCCTGCAATTGATTGTTCATTTCGTTTCCCTTTAAAGCATTCAACTAAAGTAAATGTATAAAATAGAGATGAGATAGATAGGCAATGTTTAAAGACCTGGCCTAGAAATTCCGATGCATAACTTGCACTTGGCATTTTCTTGGCAGTATTTCAGCCACAGAATAATTTTTCATGCTAAAGGTGGCAAAATGAGAGAGTTCCCTGGCAAAGGCGAAACGAATTCTCCCCATCCTTTGATTTTATTGGTTCTAGCCAGATCTCGCCCTAAATCGGGTAGAAAAAAATAAGCTCCTCTTCCTGTCGATTCCCTACCATAGATACATAGTCAAGACTGGCAGCTGTACTGAAGGTTTCCTTGGGCCTGGAGCTCATGGCAGGCTTCTGAAGGCTGCAGAGTCAGAAGATCTTTTGGAGGTTCCAACAGGAGCTGGCTGAAAGTTTCATACAGGCTCAGAATGCTCCCTTGAAAATGTGATTTTATACCACTCTTCTCCTTTCAAGGAACAACCCTTGAAGTTAGTATGTGCACAAGTTCACATAAGTTAGACCCTCCATCCCAAAGAGGGTCCTGTCTAAACCTCTTCTCCTTCCCCTGTATTTATGGCAGGGTCTCAGGCCAGCAAATGCCACGTGTCCCAAGGTGGTCAGGGTGGAAGAGAACAGGCATTGATGCTGGAAGGTCTCGTGCAAGCCCTGAAAGCAGCAGTGCAGACCATGCATGTGTGGTTGCTCTGGCTCTTGCTCAACTATTTTGTTGTTATCACTGCTCATAAACAGAAATGTTTCACTCCACAGGGTTTCCTTGCATGAGTCCTGATGTCATCTCTCTCCCCTGCATATAGGCAAAAAGTTTCTACCAGGACAATCAACATGGGAGCATGGAAAAAGAGGAGTGATGTGTTTTTGCTTTAACTAAATGGGTCTTTCAAAAGCTGAAGTTAATGAAGATCCACTTAACAGCTCTTCATATAGCTCTGATAAACAAAATGTTTCCAACTGGAATTTCAAAAGCTGAACATAATAATATGAACAGGGAATAAGAGCTTCCCCCTGTCAACTGGCTACTAACAAAAGAAAAATATGAGGAGCGAATACTTAAAAAAAAAGACCAACAGTGCTGTAATATAATTAAAACCATTAAAAATGCTGTACTCTGGTTTTGCTCCCTGAAGCACTATGTTATTTTTCTTTTTAAAGCTGTCACCACATTTTGATACCATAAGGAATAAACTAAATCAAGACAAACCTCCATTTCAAAGTTGGAGGATTTACTAGAAATAGTAACTTAAACTTCATTAACTAGCAGACGACTTTCAATCAACTGCAGCCACCAACATCTCACTTTTAATTTGTTGACAGTAGGTATTCCTCAGGTACATAAGCAGGACTGAAATGAAGGAAAGACAAATGCAGAGACAAGGCCAAGAGAAAGCACCCACAGAAAACTCCAATTTTGAAAGCTCGAAAAGGGCCCCATTCAGCAAAATGCTGAACTAGAATGATTCCTATTATATGTGTAACTTAAGAATATGCAACATTGGGTTTTTTTCATTTGGCAGCACTTCAGACAGAGGTAAGACAACCTTCCTGTCCCTTGCTATCATATTCCAAAGTTTTCCTGATGCTATGGAGATGATGTAATTCTGACACTTGAGCAGAGATTCCAGTTGCCAGCAAACTGCATGGGGCCACTCTTCTGCTAGAGACATAAAAGTGTGAAACAGGGGTTGTAGGACTGAGCCATCTCATGCATTTGCCTCTTCTGCTTTTCTTCTTGAGGAAAAATTCAGTCTACTGGCATTGGGAATGGGACTAGAGGGCAATGCACAAAGCAGGGAATGTTCATAAAAATTATTTCAAGGAATGTACATTTATAAAATTTTAAGCCATAAAAATAATTTAAAAAATAATAATAATACCACCATTAATGAAATATAAAATGTACAAACTAAGTTCCTGGCCAATCAAGCAAAACTGTCAGTTATCATTTTTGAACCTTGTGGAAAAACAGATTACTTAGGAAACTCTGTCAACCTCTACCCCATCAGCTTCTAAAAACTCAAAAAGCAAAACTAGAAAGATGAGTATGCACTAAGAGCAGACTTCTCACTGAACTTGTGGCTCTACAGAGTAACCCAGACAAGCAACACTGGACACCCCAGTTGTTATCTTCACAAGAGTGAACAGGACTGTTATTTGCACCACTCTGCAGGACCTTGGGGCATTGCAGAGCTGGGAACTGGAAACATCAGATCCTGCAGAAACTCTTTTTAACATCTGAAGATGCAAACGTCTCCTTTCTAATCCTATACCCTCAGGAAAATGAAGATACAAAGAAGTGTAAGAAATATGCTGTGAAAACTCTTTCAATGATAGGGGACATGGGACACAATATTGACATGACTGTATAGTCACAATATATTCAGTGCATTGTTAGGGGATAGAAGAATAGTTACAAAAATAATCTTTTCAGTGTGGTCAATTACCATAAATTGGCTACGTTTCAGTAAACTATGCTGCAGAATTGTGTTTTGCAGAGAAGCTTTATAATGTTGCTGGTAGTGTGCTAGAATAAAAAAACAGAAATGAATGTTGCTGTTCAGGTGGAATATAGCTCATGAAATGTTGTCTTCACAATTTCTTTACCTTATGAACCAAAACCAAATTGTTTACCACAAGCTCTTGGTATACTGTGCCCTAATTTTAATCAGTTTGTTCCAGCAAATCATTGGTAGAAGAGAGACATTGTTGATCCAAGGGCTTCATACTGATTCCGAGCTGACAATATGAAGACAAGTTTCTAAGTAATACAAATGATCCCTGGCACCAGCCTAGGAGTCAAACACAACATACTGTCTCAGCTGGAGATTTCCAAACCTGCCCACTGAATCCTCAGGGGCCACATTTGCTCTCTGTTATGTCATGTTGAACCTTTCAGCTGCATTCAAGTGCTTGCACATAAGATCTCCAGAAGGAAACATCTTCCTTTGCTTTTTTTGATTTCCTACCACCCTGTTTTCAGTGACATCTGGACCTTTCAGATGAGGAAAAGAATATTCCACCTTTAGGAGAAAATATCTTGTCTTGACATCACCAATTTTAACAGGAAAAGGCCTGGAAAAGGCACCCAACTGGACTTGAGACCAAATCCTGAAAGCTGACTTTTCTGGCCTGGTGCTGGAGAGGCACTTCAGCCACTACTTCTTCCACAGGGATAAATCTCCAAACAGTGGTAGGAAAGGCAGGCCCAAGGATTTTTCTCCGGGGAATAAGGTACTAAAAAGAGTTCATGGTGACAGAGTCTAGCAGAGCACTTTGTGTCTCTTCTGACCACAGATGAAATGATGGGGCCAGATGTGTCTCATGGGCCACTGACTAGAAAAACTGGTTGTGAACCTTCCTTGGACCAACATGAAAGAAACCTAAGGTTACAGAGTACCAAAGCTGCCAATAGATGAGACCCTTTGATGTTTTTTATGAGCATAAAAATGGACAGAAACATTTTTAATTTTGCATTAGCATCTTCTGTTGTGTGGTTTTTTTTCCAACTGACTCCGTGATTGTTGATATTAATTAAAGTGAATGATAGATTATTTTCTAAAGGCTATAATTTAAACCAGTAGTTGAATATAGACTAGAGTGTAACATTCTTCAGCTCAAACCACAAGGTATGCAAGCTGGGAATGAACTCTATTTCTTTCCTGTTGAAGGACAGATTAAATATTTTTTATTAATTCTAATACTAGCAAAGAAAGTAAGATCCCCATTTTTCCTTCAATTTCTCTCTACACTTAATTGATGTATTCTACCAAGCTGTCAAGCTGCTTTTAAAACCCATTCTTTTTCATGGAAATATTATCCTCCTTTTATTAGTTTGAGTTGATAAATGAATCAAGAGCCTTTGAGGTATTGTGCACTGTCAACGGAATATATCTTTCAGATGCATCCACTGCAACAGAGCTGAAAAAATATATATCATGAAACACTTAATAAAAAAGATACACAGATTTGTCTTTTACAAGATCATGGGACTTGAGTATATCTCCAGGGAGGAGTTCCAACATGAGAAAGAAAATACATAGTTCAAAAGCCCATGTTTTCAATTTGTGGCCACATGGTTTAAATTATCCCTGTATTTATTAAGGGCGCTAAATGGGCAGCTTGACTTAGGGGAAAGGGTCATTCAAGTTGAGAATCGTCATGTTTAATCCCTCAGCTTGCTGCAGGTTAAATTTACTTTAAATGCTGAATATTCTTTACATAGTGTGTGTTAAGATACCACATGAGACACAGCTGGAGGGTTTTTGCCATTTATTGTTGGCCTTATTTGAGTTTTGGGGATTTTTTTACTTTTGTATAGCTGCATTAAACAACAACAAAAAAATTCTATTGTAAACAACATTAGAAAATTGTTGAACACCTAATGTGGAAGCACAGCATTGTCATATATGCCACACTAAATCTATGTATTGCCTCTTGTACTTGAGTTTTACACATATGTGAGCACAGTGTTTTGTGGTCACCTCATGATTTCCCTGGTTCTCAACATTGTGCATTTTCATGTAGTTGGAAACCCAAAAAAAAGAATAGTGTAAGATGTCTTTTCTGCTTTGTGCTGAGGCCTTGAGATAGTAAGTTTTTGCATATTGCATGTATTTACCTGTGAACTTGCTTGCTCAGCATTTCAGGAGGGAAAAAAAAGAAAATTAAGCAAAATCCAAATAGCAGAAATTAGAGTGAACAAAAGAGCATTTCCAAATGGACCAGCAATATGAAATTTAAAGATTTTAAAGATGAAAATAAGTAGCTAATGATTATCAAGGCAGTTTATCCTAACCTTAATATTCTTTTTTATTAGTGATTTGCCTACAGACACACTCTGGTGGGAATTGAACATTTCTTGTTCTGTCTCTTAACTGACCCAGATAATCACCTGGATTTTGTTCATGAGATGAGAATTGATAGTTGCAAACATCCAAAAGCCCCACTGTGTTTGATGCAGACCTGAGATTGTTGCTTTTGTCCTTCAGTTGGGCTGAAGCTGAAGGCTGTGGAAACTGGGATGGCCTGGGTGCTCACATCCAGCTTCAGTGTCTGAATGTCTTCAAGGAGAAAAAAAACCAAATCCCAACTACCAGAACACAGAGAATTTCTGACCAAAGTCATGTCTAAAGTCACTTTTAAATTCAAATAAATATTTGTGGGAAAACTGCTTTCTCTATTCTCCTAGCACTCATAATTTAATTATAGTAGCCGCCAGGCATTCTTAACTTTTGTGACCAGAAGATCACTCTGGGTCTCAGTGACCTTGGCTGTTTTAATAGGGTAATATTTTCACAAGGATGAAATGTTCTTGAATACATATCTCAAATGTACTGGTGTTTGCAGGCATTTCTCAGCAGATCTGACCTGAAGTGCAAACATAATTCTTTTGTTTCACCTAGAGGTTTATTGACAAACTCCAGAGATATTGTGTTCCTCTTCCATTTGCTGAATCTCACTCTCTGTGAGAAGAAAAAGATGCTGGTATTCTTCCTTTGAGCCCTCCATCATCAGTGGGAGTCTGAGCCAAAGGTCTGAGCCCGGGAGCCTTTGAAAATCATCCAGTGGCCACACATCTAAACATGAAGAGAAACAAGAGACAATGAAAATGAGCAAGAGAGAAAACGGATAAGAACTCAGTCCTTTGGGGTTTTTTCCAAGATTTTTCAGTGTAATGTTTCACATGAAACTGCTCCTAGAGCCCATTGCAAACATTTGTCAACAAAGCTCAATGAAAAAACCCAGGCAGGTGGGAATTAATATTCTAAATTGCCACTCTTTCACTAACACTTTAAGTGAAAGTTGTGAAATGAAGGAATAAAAGCATCAGCTCAAGAAAGATGTTGTAATCCAAATCTCTGCATTCTTTTGTTCGCGAACTGTCTTCTCTTCTACACTCATTCAATGCCACTTTCGCCCAGATCTTCTGAAAATATCACAATCTGTTTTATCAAACTAAAAAATCTCATATATTAAGACCTTGAGCTAATAATCTATGTCTTGTTTTTCCATTTTCAATCATGAAAATGCAAATCTTTAGCTTTATCACAGAATCAGAGGAGCATAGGATGGTTCGGATTGAAAGGGACCTTAAAGACCATCCAGTTCCGTCCCCTCTGCCATAAGCGAGGACACCCTTCAATGGACCAGGTTGCTCAGGGCCTTGAACACAGGGTGATGGGACATCCACCACTTACCCAGGCAACTAGTTTCAGTACCTCACCATCTTCACAGAGAAGAATTTCCTCCTGATATCTAATTTAAACCTATTCTCTTTCAGTTTACAGCCATTCCCTAATACCAATCCCTGAGGAATGCCACTTGTCACTGCTCTCTGCTTGGACGTCAAACCACAGACCACAATTCTTTAAGCCAACTCCTAATCACTGGGTGGTCCATCCATTAAATCTATGTCTCTCCAATTTAGAGACAAGGATACCATGCAGGACAGTGTCTATTTCTTTCTACAAGACCAGGTAGATGACATCAGTTTCTCAGATACTTTTGGCAGGAGATAAATGTTTGCCTCTTCAAACCAGGACATCTGTCACTGTGCTCAGAGCTTGACTTTAAATTCTTTGAGTCACATCTCATGAAGATTTCAGGATGCCTGAATTTTCTCCCAAGTTCCTAGGTAATTATGACCCCATATTTAATGTACCACTTAAAAGCCAAAGTCATTAGTTTAACATACATGTTCTGTTACTAATTCAAGTATGTAGGTACCCCAAGTGCCATACAAACTTGTATGTAAGGTTAACTAGGTTATCTTGACTTCCCTGCCTAGAGATGAGGTCAAACTGGTCCCATGACAGTAGTGTAAAAGCACAGTCCTTCTGAGTAATAAGAAAGCAACCACACCTACAAGGTTATGACTAATATTTTTAACAAGGGTCTTCTATTCAACTTATTTTCTCTTCAGATGGTTTGTGAAGGGTTGACAGCCATGCATCTCATACTACCTTGCTGGATTGCACCTTTTTTTAGCAAAATAGGTAAATATGCAAGGCGCCACAGTTCAGCATTTTGAGGGCTATACAGTTTGTTTCCTGAAATGGTCATGAGAGCAGGGGTTGAGCAGGTCTGTACTGAGCACAGACCCAGTGCAACCAAAAAAGATTGTTCGTCCAAGGGCTGAGGTCAGTTGGATGAGGTTCAACAAGGCCGAGTGCCGGCTCCTGCACTTGGGTCACAACAGCCCCTGCAGCCCTGCAGGCTGGGGGCAGAGTGGCTGCAAGCTGCCCTGCAGAAAACAGCCTGGGAGCGCAGGTCAGCAGCAGCTGAACACGAGCCAGAGTGTGCCCAGGTAGGCTGGAGGGCCAGTGGCATCCTGGCCTGTATTAGAAATAGTGTGGCCAGCAGGACCAGGGCAGGGATTGTCCCTCCATGCTCATCATTGGTGAGGCCATACCTTGAATCTTGGCCCAGTTCTGGGCCTCTCGATTCAGGAAGGACATTGAGGTGCTGGCTAGGGTGTGTCCAGAGAAGGGCATTCATTGGAGCTGTGGAACATCCTGGAATATATTTCCTATGAGGTGCTGCTGAGGGAGCTGGGGATGTTTAGCCTGGAGAAAAGGAGGCTTGGGGAACCTCTTTGCTCTCTAGAACTACTTGAAAGAAGGGTAAAGCCAGGTCAGGGTCGGTCTCTTATCCCAGGTAAATAGTGATGGGACAAGAGGAAAAGGCCTCATATTGCACAAGTAAAGGTTTAGATTGGATTTTAGGAAAAAAATTCCCCTAAAGGGTTGTCAAACATTGGCACAGGCTCTTCAGAGAAGGGATAAAGTCACCATCTCTGGAGATAGTGAATAGATGTGTAGAAAAGGCACTTGGGGACAAGGTTTAGTGGTGGACTTAGTGGTATTACATCAATGGCCATACTTGATCTTAAAGGTCTTTTCTAACCAACCTAAATGATTCTTTGTTTCTATGGTTTAATTTTCAGCCAACAGCAACATTAGGGATGGAATTGCTGATTTTAGAAGACTCCAAACAGAAGTGTGTTTGCTGTCTCATCCAATATTTTAGTTCTGTGTTTGATTACCTTCACTACAGAGAGAACATAGTAAAGTATGCTAGAGGGATATTACAGATTTAAGAAATCACAGTTAATGGCATTCTTCCTCAGCTTTAATAGATCCTATTTTAAAACTAATTCTCCATTCAGTTTTTATCTTTCTGTAGGTTTCTGGAGGTTTAAAAAACAGAACCATCAGTTTAACCACTGACTTGGAATAATTTAGATTAAATTGCTGAAGGTCATGCAGCCCAACCTGCTCAAAACATATCCAGCTGGGTTAGGTTGCTCAGTACAGTCAGGCTTTGAACACCTCCAAGAACCGAGACATCAAAACCTCTTTAGACAAGCTGTGCCAATATTTTATCAACTTTCTGAGGGAAAATTGTCCTGATATCCATCAGAACCTCGTTGGTTGCAATTTCTGTCTGCTGTCTATTATTCAATAGACAGCACCTGTGCACCTGTGTGAGCAGTATAAAGCTGTCTTCTCTATCTCCTCCCATTAAGTCATGAGTAGCAGGACCAACAGCACATTTTACCCAATTGGCTCGTGGATCTGCAGTATCAGGAAATAGCTCTTGCCACTCTTCAGAACCTTGTTGGGTTGCCTGTGCCCTGCCATGTTGCCCATTCAGGTTGTTAAAGTCAACCATGAGAGACAGGGGCTGCAGTCAACTCTTTCTCTCTGCAGTCAACTCTTTCTCTCTCTTCAACTTCTCACAGACCAATAAAGCAAACCCAAAAAAGTGTAGTGAGACTGAAATCACAGTTGATGGCCCTTATGAACAGTGACCAATTTTTTGAAATTTGAACATTTTAACCACAGCATTTTGGTGACCATTTATTGTTCTATAGTCTTTTTATTCATCTAGAAAATGACAGCAACTGTTTAGCAAAACTTCAGAAATCACTCATTCTCAGTTATGCTAGAAATTCATCATCACCATCACCATCATCTCTACAGGTAATAAATTTGCATGTCCATGGCACATCTCTCTTGGTTACAGCTACCAACATTCCTATCTCAGAACCCAGCATTTCAGATGGGTACAGAAAAAGCATTTAACCACCTTTCTCCCTTTTTTGTGTTGCCATTCATGATTTTATCACGGGTATCAACAGGCAAAAAAATATTTTGGCTTTTTACAAGCTTGAAAAAACAGCATATCTTTTTTAACTTTATTGGGATCAGGCCTTTTTACTGTTCTTTATATATTTTATATTTTTTTCATTCTTTCTTTGCTTTACTAGGGAATTTTTTTGCAGGTGGTCTTTTATATAACCCTTTTTGTTGTTGTTCTTGTTGTTGATGAAATCATGGGGTTTGGGAAAACTAGCATTATATTCTTGAATAATTCCTGATTTTTCTCAGTGCCTTTCCACTTAAAATGCATATGCTCAGTCAGTTATGCCAGCAAATGCTTTAAGCTTTGAAAAGCTGTCCCTAATAAAGTTCCAAATGGGCAGATTTTGGTCTATGACTTATTTCATTTGTATAAAATAAATCTAAATTGACTGCGATCTCTGGTACCTCAGCAACTGTGCTTTTTTGGGTTTGTAACTAACACTTTCTCATTCAGCAGACTTAAGTCCTCTATCAGGTTACCTTATATTGGATACAGAATTTCCTGTTTTGCAAAGAAAACATTATTATTATTTATAGAAACACAAAGGAAACTTGTTATTGGCTGTGGGACATCAGCACCAAATGGCTCTCTGGTTAAAATCATCCATTATAAGCTTCCTTCTTGCCTTTTTGACTGTTGTTATTTCCCACATACCATATAAATTATTAACTGATGCCTAAAGAATAGCCACTTTTATCCCCTAGAAATTTTTCCTGGGATATGAAAAACTATTATCTATAACCTACCTTTAGCTTTAAATAACTGTGAAAACTGAGCTTTCATGTTTAAGCAACCTTAAAGACATATCTAGAGGGTACCCAGAATTGGAGTAGAGAGATTGGCACATTAGTAGAGACCCTTGAATACTATCAAAAGCTTCCCTCCGTCTTCTGTTTTTCTCTTTCCTTTCTTCATCTGAACCCTTGGCTTTCTGGAGCAGAGGCAGGGAATGGTCAAAGGAATCAGGAATCAGGAATGAGAAAAGCTGACAGCACTAGCTGTCTCATCTTCCTTTTTATTTTTACCATCAAGTATAAGCACTGTTTTAAATTACACAAAAATAGCCTGTAAAACTCTCATCAATCTCATTTGTTCAAATGCAACTTTTCCACATGAAACATTTACTGTGACACAAGTAAACAATGCCACATGTTTTGGGCACAATGGTGCTCTTACATTATTAATTCAGACCAAGGTACATTGGTTTGCAAGAAGTCTTACTCCCTCTTTTCTCTCTTAAAAAAAATTACATGAGAAAGAAACCATGCAACCACCTTTTCATTAAAGAGTCAGAGACATGAATATTCAGGGAGCAGTTGTTTGCAGGCTGCCCAGCCTGCAAAGGACTGGAAAGTGTCACATTTCAGCTTTCCTGCACTCATCCTTCCTTTCTATTTCTGCTCATAAAGACACCCAAACTGGCTCTAGACACTCCTGATCAAATGCTGCAAACAAGGTCACTTCATTAACTCACACAAACCACAAACTCTAACTTCACCCACCTCTAAGCAGACATATGGCCATATTTCTTGCTAGCCCAAACCAGCTTGCTGTTTGTACTCAGTCTTTTTTCTTTTTTTTTTCTCCAGCCAGTGTAACATTTTGGTGTAAGAGAGGGGAGCATCCAACAGTTGTTCAAGAAAACCAATTTCCCACTTTTACACTTACTGAGTTATGCTAAAAAGTCATGGACAGGTTTTAACCATCTGTTCATTGTGCTGTGCCATTTAGATACACTTTATAATATTTTTTTATTTTCAAAATAGATTTCAGAGTAAAAAGAACTTCAAAAGCAGAGGCTGAATTTCAAACCCACAAACATTCAGTCCTGGGGTGTAAATTGGACTCTACCCCACAAAAAAAAAAAAAAAAAAAAAAGAAAAAAGCTTAAAAACACTCCCTGTTGCTACCAGCTCTCCTGATTCACCCAGCATTTCAAAAATGTAAAGCTGGTATTCTAGTCCCAGCTTGGAATGAAGACGCTGAGCACAAACCTCAATTTTCATTCCTGCAGGAGAAGTTTCTTTCCCTCATGTTTGCAGAGAAAAGTTTGAAAACATGACCTGACTGGGCTCAAGTAAGATGCTGGGAAGGGAGAAGGAGCTGACTCATGAGTTTTGCTACCCGGGGATTGCAGTGCTGGGACATTAGCCAGAAGGGAGAATGAGACTTTGGAGCCTCGTTCGTTATTGCAACAGTGCTGTTACTCTGGAAGATGGCACTCTTTGCTAGAGAGGAGGCCAAGGCAAAATGTTTTGGTTTTAAGGAGAGTTGTTAGTCAGGTGACCTCTCCTCATAATCAAACCTACTGCATTCAGTGTATTACAAACAGCCCATCTCTGGGGGCTGGTTCTTCCTGGTACCTGACAATTAGCAATATTCCACCACCACGTTTGCCCACTTGTCAGCACCTTCTGAGGCATGCCTGCCTTCTTCTGCCCAGCACATTTACTGGGGTTCCCTCCCTAAAGCAAGAGTGTTGACTGTGCTTACCTCAGTGTCATCACTGCTTACAAACCTCCTCCCTCAATGGCCCCTAGTGGAAGAATCCAAATGGCTGAATCTGTTTGTGTTGGCTACCTCTACGTACAGTTCAACATTTTACAGAGCTCATACTAAAAATACAACAAAACAACTGCTCCAGTTTTATAGGAACTTCCTGATTAAAAACTATAAAAGCACTAATACTGTGATACTAAAGGGACAATTGAGTAGATGTGGTGGTATGTACACTGATGAATAATGGTGTATCAGCTGATCCACTCTAGCCTCACAACCAGATAGGAAAAACTAGGGAGAGGGAAAATTGTGTGAGCTTTTTTCAGAATGTGAAGAAAAGAAGAAGAAAATAAAATGAAAATGCAAACAAGGAGAGGAGAGGAGAGGAGAGGAGAGGAGAGGAGAGGAGAGGAGAGGAGAGGAGAGGAGAGGAGAGGAGAGGAGAGGAGAGGAGAGGAGAGGAGAGGAGAGGAGAGGAGAGGAGAGGAGAGGAGAGGAGAGGAGAGGAGAGGAGAGGAGAGGAGAGGAGAGGAGAGGAGAGGAGAGGAGAGGAGAGGAGAGGAGAGGAGAGGAGAGGAGAGGAGAGGAGAGGAGAGGAGAGGAGAGGAGAGGAGAGGAGAGGAGAGGAGAGGAGAGGAGAGGAGAGGAGAGGAGAGGAGAGGAGAGGAGAGGAGAGGAGAGGAGAGGAGAGGAGAGAGAGGAGAGGAGAGGAGAGGAGAGAGAGAGAGAAGAGAAAGAGAAGAGAAGAGAAGAGAAGAGAAGAGAAGAGAAGAGAAGAGAAGAGAAGAGAGAGAAGAGAAGAGAAGAGAAGAGAAGAGAAGAGAAGAGAAGAGAAGAGAAGAGAAGAGAAGAGAAGAGAAGAGAAGAGAAGAGAAGAGAAGAGAAGAGAGAGAAGAGAAGAGAAGAGAAGAGAAGAGAAGAGAAGAGAAGAGAAGAGAAGAGAAGAGAAGAGAAGAGAAGAGAAGAGAAGAGAAGAGAAGAAGAAAAGTTGTGAACATAAAACAACTAAAGATTTTTGGTACAATATATTGCTAAAGCTTCCAAAGCTGATAAGAATTTCATTGTCCATATTAACACATGAAGAATTACGCCAATGGACAGCACCTCTAAAAATGCCTATCATCAAGTAAATTCTGTCTGTTTACATGCTAAAACCAGCAGTAACATAATCTTGGATTAAGAAAACTTTGGCTAGCTACAAAAATATGAAACTTGCATTTAAACTGTGTATTCTCTGATTGCAAGAGGAAATGTTGGCAGGAATGGGTGAATGGCAAGAAGTGATGCAGGAGGACTACCTGAGAGCTGACCATTCTGCTGGAGTTCCAGCTGAACAGACCATGAGGGTCTACAGTGCTCCTTCAGAGCCCTCTGTACCCTGAGTACTAGCTACATGCTGGATGCTGAGCTCCTTGCTAAGGGTTTGAGACTTGTTTCAACAAGCAGAGGTGCTGTACATGCCCAGTATCTGGATTTCTCTTCACAAATTCCATAGAGCTTAGCAGCTATCTGGAAATCTGCTTAGGATGAGAAAATGAAGAAGTGAGGAAGGGCAGGAAGGAGAAAAGCAGTGTGTGTATGTGTATGTATGTGTTGAGATTTTTTTTACCAGATTGCATTATTTTTTTGGCATTTCATTTCTCGCTGTTGTCCTGATGTTTGGGTGTGGTGCGTTCCGAGTTTTGCCCTGTGTGCCTTTAGAAACACTATTCTCTGGGCAAAACTGCTTTTCCATTTCATTGCAGCATTGTGGTTATGCATTTATTTCATAAAGAAAGCGGGTTATTTGGCAATTTAGATTCAGATTGTGGGTGTGGTCCCTGATGGTAGTTTTTCTTCTGGGTTACGTCTTTGTGAGCTGCTATTTCTCTGGTAGTACACCAGTGAGCACCCCACCATTCTCCAGACAGGATTTCATTTTATCTCCCATTTTGTGAAATCACTTGTTTCATCTGGACACTTTGCTGTGACAGTCCTGGGCTCTTCTCAGGGCAAGTGGCTTGGCTACCACCATAACTTACCTGAAGCACAGAGCATTGCACAGGTGCATTTCCCCACCACTGGCACCCTGCAGTATCCCAGTGCTCTGTCCAAAGCTAGCCCAGGTATCTCTCTTTACACAGCACTTGACTGTGGGGCATAAACCTACCTACCCCAAAGAATCTCTTGTAGCTCTGGAGTGAGAACACAGGAAGAAGGAAGGGGCACAGGAGCTGGCAATGAAAAGCCATTTCAGATGTCACACAACGTGGTTTTTATGCCTCATGATCACTCAAGGAGCAAAGAAGCAAGGGAAGGAGTGTATTCACACCTCCCATGGCAGGTGTTTATGTTGGGACGGGAGTCTCCCCTTTGCATTGTGTATTCTCTCTCTTTCCAGAGTACAAATAGGTGCTGGAACATGATTTCTCTCAGCTGACTATGGATACAGAGCTAAGGAGAATAGCTTCTTAATTCCAGCTATGTCAGGCATGTGTCTGATATGCAGTGATGTGAAGGTATCTTTAGACCTGTTGAACCATTTCAGAGTCTGAATCCCTTTGATGATCCAAAATCATACCTTTTGCAAGAAAGCACTAGGCAAAGTTTGCACAGGTACCTGGCTGTTTGGTATGTCCTGAATATATCACAGGAAATGCAATTCCTAACCAGTGGATCAGGTCGTACCTTGATGAACCTACTCCTTAGATCTAAGTGTCTGGAAAATCAACCTGTTTTCCATTAAAATGAGAGGGGGTGGGGGGCATCACTGGCCAAACACCATGCAGACACCACTCCAGCAGCAGGGCCTGTGCCTCCAGCACCAGGAATGTGACCTAAGGCAAAGCTTCGCCTCCAGCTGCAACGGGAACTGCAAGTGTAGCAGAGCCTTTACTATGGAGAGGCAGTAAAATCACACACATCACACCACAGCATTACAGGCACAACTTTAATCAGGTCTAAGGCCCTTTAAAAAAATTAAAAAGGCCCATTAGGTTTAATTTAGAATCTCTTTCCTCACAACTACAGAGCAGATTGACAAAACAGACTTTTAAATCACCTATGAAACTTCAACAAATGACAGGATACCAAAAAGACTCTTTTGTGTTAAAGTGTTAATTATTAAAACATGACCAAACGGTTAGTTCAATTTACAGCATCGCCATTAGGAGGAAGGCTGGAAACAATGTGCACATTAAAAGGCTATGTTATATGTTCTGTTACTTGGAGAGTCTCTGAAGTGAAAAAAGACAGGTTGCAGAGCCAAAAACTTCTCCACTGGAATGGTGGAAGCTCTTTTTTTCTCTCAGTACAATCTCATTTATCTGAAATGCAACAGGAAGCAAAAATAATTCAGCCAACAAGAGATTCAAATCACCAAATGAAATCCTAGGGAAGCAATTCAGGCAAACATTTGGAAAGAATGGATGGTTTGGATGAAAATGTCAGTCGCTCAGGGTAAGCAGCAGTTCATTATCAGTCATCGTTAGTTTGTGGCTGAACCAATTCTCTTGCAGTTTCCCATTCCATCATCATTTGAACGATTTATAAATCAATTTACAGAAAGTTTCCAAAACATTCAAGACATGTACTAAGTGTTAGGGTTATTTCAACATTTCCCCTCCAAAGTGTCTCTTTATCTGCCCTGCCCAGAGGACAAGGAAGGGTGTCAGGCTGAAAAGCCACTTTGCTGACGTAGAGAATTCACTGCACAGTCAGACAAAGGAGAAAGATACCAAGGGTGCAACTCAATGATTTATTTTGGAGCACTTAAACACCAAACTGAGATTTGGGTTCATTTTGTAGCAGCATAAATCCATCAAATGGAGACAATGAGGATGAGTATTTCTGTACTGATTTGAGCTAAACAAGTAAGGCATATTTTCAAAAAAAAAAAAAAAAAAAAAAAAAGCAAGCCATACACAAAATGCTGAAACAAGGTTAGTAACAATTTGTATAATTATCTATCATTCATAGATGATAGATAATTATACAAATCATACAAACAGCAAAAAATTAAACACACCCAAACTTCCCCCAAGAGCTCAACTTGCATCAGCTCTTCTGAACTCTTTTGAGATTTGTGTCATTTACCCTCATCTGGGGATCTGTCCTGGAATCTACGTGTATTTCACAAATTTTTTCCCAGTTTTTTTTTCACTCAGACCTGTTATGTACAATAACAAAACAGACTCTGAAGCTTGGTAGAAGTTTTTAGGTCAGTGATTGAAAACTGGTGTGAAGCAAGAGCCGAACCAGATCCTGTGACTTGCTGTAAGGCTTTTTTCCTTCACTCTCATTCTTTCTTTAATTTACTGCCTCCAGTTCTGTTCATCTTCCTCCATTCCCAGGTCCTTAGTAATAACCCTATTTCCTTAGCTCTTTTCCCATAAATAATTCTCCTGAAATAACATGAGGAGATCCTACTTTGCTAGCACAATCCCCCTTGGAGAAGACCAGGAGATCAAATACTCCCATTGAAACACCATGGGAAAAGGAGAATTTGAGAACAGGATTTCACACAACAGTTTATAACAACAGGATGGGAGAAAGAAAAGCAATGAACAATTTTATTGTGCTTCTATGTAGCAAAAAAGAGCTAAAAAGTGCCCAGACATCACTGAAAATTACTCTCCTCGGGACTTATTTCCAACTGACTTTTCTCCATGTCCAAGTGTTATCATCTCAGTGATAGCTACTGTAGCAATATACAGACAACACTGTATAACAAGTGTTTCCTTTAAGTTAGCATACAGTAAAATCAGTCATCTGTGCCACTAATTTACTGCTGCATTGTACAGTGAGACAATGTAGGGAAAGAACTTAAAGAACTCAGAACTAATTCTGGTTCAATGGGAAAGGTCTCTTAAAAACCTGTTTATTAAACATAGTAACTGCTTTTACTGAGCATATTTTACACTTGATGTAATTTTACACTGCTTTTGCATAAGGTGGTTCTTTAATTAGTGGTGAAAATGCCCCCATTGTAATATTTGTAGCTAATGTTTGTGGACTATTTCTTATGCTCTGCAAGTCTGTGAATGCAAATAGCTTCATTTCAACTTAGTATATGGTTGAATTAGGACCAGCAAAGAGTACAGTAGCAGTAGCTCTGAATAAAAAATACATCTGTGAGAATGGGAGAGATAATAACATGTATTTATTCATATGATATCTAAATTAATGTTCTTTTTTCTTCTTTTCAGAGTAACTTTTCACTCCAATTTTAAGTGCAGAAGTAAGTGACCTGGAAGCAGAAGACCTGTTTGAACAGGTCCTCAATGATAAGCACAGTTTCTTAATTTGTCTGAAGGTTCCCCACCTAGATTCAGTGCAGTCAGTTTTAAAAATAAATATGTTTGAAGTGTTGCACGTCTGAATCTCTCATCCAGCTTTAGGGCACTTCACTGGCCTTCTCCATTTTAAAGAGGCTTTTCTTTCCTCCAGGAGCAGGGGGACCTGGAGCAACAAAAATGCTCTGTATTTGGATGTAGAGAACAGGTGATAATCAGGGATGTTAAAGGCTCAGTTTAAACACACCAGCAAATGAGCTAAATAAGAAGCATAGAAGAAAAATTTTCTCTGCTCTCTTTCCATTATGTCTCTTGATACATTAATATTAATTTAAAACAAAGGAAGAAACAAATAAACAACAAGTCCTAGCACCACAGCTGTTCATTTTAAACTCCCTAAATTGCCAGCACAGGGACAAATTTTTCACTGATCTAGCACAGTGTAACTCAATCACAGAACTTTGCCTCTTTACATTGACTGAAGATCTGTCATATAACTTTCTATTATATGAAGATATGCTAGTTCTTAAACAATGAGCAGGATATTATACTGATTTAGAAACTTCCTTGCCCTCTTATTTTTCATACTGATTAATGCCGCTTCCATCAATGTATCTTTGGGTGTACAACCAATGCAGAAATATAAAGGCCAGATCAAGAAGAGGGATGCAAACAGCAATTGTTTGTAACAAGAAAGCTTGATCTGTCTCAAGTGTAAAAGTTTTTGACCTCCTGCAATGACATCTCCTGGTTCCCTGAGAAAACACTGATTGTCAAAGACTAAATGGCATCTTTTAACACAGCAGATCTTGAGCAAGAAAAGAAAGTCCAAGGGGAAAGCAAGGAGGTCAAGAAAAAATTATTCTGGAGGAAAGGTTGAAGGTCTTATGCTGTTTATTCTAGAGAAGACATGACTGGTGGGGACAGTACGGCAGAAAAAGCCCCACATTTGACTCCATGCAGAGCATAGTGGACAAAGTAGAGCTGGAATATACTTTAGCTGCCTAAATAGCTTTCCAGCCACAGGACATGATTGGGTTGGAGACATCTCCCTGCCATGATCTAAGCACGGGGCAGGCAGACATCACTGGGGAGCAAGGGTGAACACGTCAGTGCAGTCCTTTGTGACTCCACGGAAAGGGATTCAGTGGCCGGGGATGGAGAGAGCACTTGGTCTGAGTCAGAGCAACACATCTTTCAGAGGATTAAGAGATGATGTAGGAAGTTGAGACTGCAAGTTGCCGACAATGAATACCAGACGGCCGATGAGGAGCTGCCAGCTCCTCAAGGACCTGACTCAGCACACGGCTCTGCTTTCTGCAGCTGCCGTGCCAAGGGTTTGCTGCTCCCACTCTACAGTGCATGCCTCAAAAGCCAGACAACCTTTCTTCTTTTTCTTTTTCTTTTTTTTTTTTTTAACTGAGGGAAATCCTAAGCCAGTGTCTCCTAAACTGGGCAGGCAGAAGATAAGTGGCAAGGGAGCTGAAGAAGAAAATCACGACTCTGGGACTCCCTGTGCTTCATGCCCACCTATAGACACACAACAGTGCTACATGCATCTGTGGTCTGTAAAACAGCTGCTTGCCAGTCATCTCCCCCCACCCCAGCTGCTGTGGAAACCCTCCTGTATGTTCTCCTCACTTGCTCCACTTGCCTGATGCTGGGCAGAGGATGCCTCCCTGCAGCCAGAGTGGGCAGCAGCAGCAGCAGTGCTTTGCCACCCACCTGCACATGGGAAGAGGTAAGTCACCCAGTGCACAGGCAGGGGGGACAGAGAAACAGGAAAGGGGTTTTAATAGATGCTAGATTAAAATAGATGGGAAAAAATGGGGATAAAGTGAGAAAAAAACTTGCTGAGTGGCACAGATCAACTGTTGGTGGCCATTGGCATTTCCTATGAATGGCAAATGAGCATCCAATATGCCTCCTTGCTTTCTGCCAGCAATGCCCAGGTTCTCAGGCAGTCTTTTGTTTGCCCTGTCCACCAGCACGCAGACACTGTGGCTGGTCCCATGGGCAATATGAAGTTCTGGAAATGGGTTTGCATTACTGCCTTAATTGTAAAAACAGCTGAAAAATGTGGATTTTCCATGTTGCATGTGAATTCTGATGTTAATAAAATTTCTCCTCTGAGCTAAAGAGTCAAGACTGCCAGAGATCATTGTTCAAAAGGAAACAAATTAAAAAGATCTAGCTGACTTATTCCAGAACAATTAATTGGGCTGTTCCCTGCAGTTTGGACCACAGGGTCCAAGGCACCCAGCAGAGTTCATGTAGCACCCAAGGTACCAGCACAGCAAACAGCCTGCTGTGAGCTCCCAGGGAATGGATCTGGTTCCTGACAGAGCCCTGCCTGTAATACACAGGGACACCTGTAGCTGTCCTCAGGACCCCTGTGGTAAAATGCTTGTTCACCTACTCCAGGTGTTTAATCAGAAAGTTTATTGGTATGTTACTCACAATTTCACCTGCGATATTTGGTCTACTTTTATTATTTGTTTGGTTTTAAATTGTTCATTATAAACTTTAATGCCCCACAGATAAATTTTCAATGAGTGTACTACTAAAGAGAAACTATTAACACGTTCCTCTTAAGAAGCAATAGTAGAGTTAAGTATTTGCATGGCTCATTTATTAGAAAAATGTGTGCAAGTAACTCAAGGAGTTTTCAGTGAGTTACTCTTTATGAGTTAGATTCAATCAAGATTTCCCCTGGCTTCAATGCCGCAGTAATGGTCCAAGGCAGATCAGCTGCCCAAGCCTGCACCAGGCTGATGTGGCTTCTCATGGCAGCTGAGCCTGCACAGGGTCTGTGGCCCTGCTCGGCCACCACGCAGCCAAACTCAGGACATTTCCAAACCAAGGACTCAAGAGGAGATCCCCAGGATCCCACGTGGCCTCTTTCCCAAAGGTATCCCAAAGGATGGGCCAAGTCAAGTAAGTGTAAGGGAGTGACAAAGGTGGGTTGAAAGACTCCAGCTCCTCAAGAGCACCAAATTTGCTTGAGCTAAAGTGACATGGGAAGTTTCCTCACTGAGTGCATCTCTGGATCTTCCACATGGGAAAGAGTCCTTCTCATCAAGCCTTGCCATTGCCCTAACTGCCAGCACTCGAAAGTGGATTTCTCTCTCTCTCCCCTACCCACAACAGATTTTTCTTATTTTTGGACAAGATTTATTTGACCTGAATAATAATTTTTATTAGCCGAGATGTATTCATTCCCATTTTCAAACTGAAATCTTCTTAAATTGGTGTTTAGAAGATGTTTTCAGTTAGAGACTGACTCATTTTATTTATTTCTTTTATTACGACTAAGCAGGCCAAACCCAAGTTGTTCTATTTTGGATTAAATAAACCATTTCAGGTTGACTACCCCCTCTCATGTACTTGAAGTATGAAAAAGAAATAGGCTTCGTTGAAACAAAGATAAATGTATAAAACACTTTCTGGCCCATTTTTCACACAGCTGCAGTCAAAGCCTCTCCTACTTGGATTAACTCTTCTCACTTCTTCACACGGCCTGCTCTATTCCAAGCACTCAAACAGAAGATGTAAAAACCATCTTCAAGTAAATAAGAGCTACCTGCCAGCTGCAAAACAAAACACTGGAAAGCAGAAATTAATCTCTTTTTAATCTGAAACAGAAATTGCAAGCACTGAAATTTCAGCATGTGGCCCCACCCTGAAAACTGCCTGTGTTGGCTCTGCTTTTGGTAAACCAAGCCACAAACAGAATGCTAAAGACTTTGGCAAACCATATCCCTATGGAGCAAAAGCAGTGTGAATGACATGGGGGCCATGTCCTTGGTAAATTGTATTGGGGTGGTTTTGCAGAAGTCAAAGATGATACAGCTGGAACAGCAATAGCCAAGACCCAGCATCCTGAGATCCCTGAACCTTGGGGCAAATATTTAGTGTCCATTTTTCAAAACCTTTTCTCATTTTAAAATGAGATAGTCTCTAACAGCTTTTATTCAGAGGTAGCTACCAAGACTCTGCCTTCATTGGATGAGTGATTTTCAGCTCCTCAACATGTGTTTTTCACATGCTGGGGAGAATAAATAAGGTTAAAAAAATAAGGTTAAAAAGCAATTCTGTTCCCTTAGCAGACGTCAGAGAAATTGCAGCTTACAGCACAGACATATCAAACAAGACAGGTTTCCAGGGGTTATCTTTAGTAGTGTTTGTACACAGAACATGGACCACTGTGAGTGCACTGGTGTAACAGTTATGGCAATAAAGTCCTTGGCCACTGGGACCCAGTTTGCATCCTTCTTTATCGTTTTTGTTTTTGGTTTTGTTTTCCACCATTTCTTAGGGTCCAGCACCAGACCCTAGAAGACCATTTAGTTTATAAGCAGTCACTCTCTATTACATCCAGATATCTCTAAGGTCTTCTTCTTTCCTAAGTCTGTTGCTTTTATCAAATCAGCCTTGTTCCAGCTCATGCCCATTGGCAAGCAGCCCATTCTGTGTCCTGTGCCCTTGCTCCTTCACACAGAACCTGGCTGTTGATGGGCAGCTGCATATCCCAGCTCACAGGCTGGAGGGTTTTCTGATTTGTCCATAAGAGAAAGAATAAATGCCTCGTGAATGTCATCCCCTCTTCTTTCCTGCCTCATGAATATCCTCTCCTCCTCTTTGCTCCAGGACGAGCCTGCAGGAGGTCTCTCTGCCAGGCTGATGGGACGCTCTGGGCACAGAGCTGCCCCACTGTTGGGGAGCACTTTGCCCTTTCTCAGATGGTCTGCTCCCAGCACAGCAGCCCGTCTCTGACTGCAGGGCCATTCAGATTGGGATGGCTGAGCCAAAGGCTAACTCAGCAGCTTTTCCCACTCTGTAAAGCCAGGATGGGCTTGCATTGTGAACACTTTGTACAGCCCTGGATGTTCTTCCGCCCACACAACTTAAAAATGATGCAGTGCAAACTGGAGTAGGGTCAGAGCAAAGCAACAAAGAAGGGTCAGAGGTTCAGAGCTGCTTGCACACAAGGAGCAGCTGAATGCCCCAGAATGTTCCAACCTGGGAAACAGAAAGCCTGAAAGTAAAGGAAAGAGTTTAATATGATCAAAAATCAAGTAATCATGAGAAGCATGGGAAGCTTAAGAAGAAAATGCCAATTCACTGTCTTTTCCAGGGCACATTGTGGAGCTTACAGCTTTTAGTTGGATCAAATCCTATGAATGAGGGTGGTTTTGCACAGAGTGTTCCCCTAAACTATGGATTGCCAGGACTTCACATGGGCTCACGGGGAGACTGGATGAGCAAATGTCCACTGAAGATGTTCAGTGTGCTACAGAACTTCTGGTTCAGTAAACCCTGATCTGTGAAAGGTTGGATGCTGGGAAAGCTTCTGTGGAAGTGGCACGCACACTTGGACCCTCATAATAGGCCTTCAGCCACTGTTGGCCACTGCCAAAATCTTGTCACCAGACTAGACAGACCTTTAGTCTGCCCCAGAATAACTTGCTACCACACATTCCCCACGCAGAATCGTGCTTTTTCTTCCTTTTTTCTCTGAGAACTGCAAATTTCACTGGTATGACAAGCAAACACTGATGCACCAAAGTCCTTCCTCCCTTCCCCAGGGTATGGCACACCACACCCAGTCCCACAACCAGTCCACTTGCCTGGGGATCAAGCCACATTTTTGTGCTAACCTTTGCTCTTCTACCTGCTCTCTGAAGGACAAAGCCTCCAAGCCCCTCTGCACCATGTCCTAATGCTGTTTTCCCCTGGCCCAGCATGCCCAGAGCCAACTGAGGACTTGTCAGCTTCAGAGGAACTTCTTTAGTAGTAAAAGTAACACCAGGGTGGGACATTGAGCACGGCCCCAGAGAGAAGGAATTTCTTCACCACTGCCTCTAAGGACTGGCCAACATAAGCAGCTGTAATAATTTTCTGGACATTCAGGAGTTTTTACCTTGGCTGTTAAAGGGGTTAGGGATACCACAGTGGTACCTGCAGCAGCTCTGAAGGCATCATCAGAGCCCTCACAATGGGCTCAGGCAGACAAGTCCCTGCTGGACCACCCTGGTCCAGGCAGTGCAGAACAATTATGATCAAGCTGGGGGAAAACATCAATATAAGCTGAATTGACAAATTTCCTTTTGGGTTAGCCCAAACCACTACACTTGACCCAACGTGAAATATTTCTTTTACTTTTGAAAACATAAGTCTTCTCCCTGTGCTCCAATTCAGTAAAAGTCTTGTTCTGAAAATGTTCATGGCACAAGTGTGTTTCAAAAAGAAAAATTTCTTCTTTTATATTTAAAGGGGTTTTTCTGACTTCAGCACATTTGACATATTTATTAGTATTTCCCAACCCTCCCCACCAAAGAAAAGTGTCACTCAGCTGATTTTACCATGATATCTCTGGCAAAAATGCTGGAACATGGTGCCATAGCAGTTTTCAAAACACAAATGATCATGACCACAATTAAATAGCCCAATGTTGGGGATGGATCTGATCATATACTGTTGAACTCATTCAAATTCAGACTCATTCAAACCAAAGGAAGCAACACCAAGCCAGCGGGGTACACGTAGCACCACAGCACCGAATACAGGCAACACCCATTTGTGTCTTGACACAGTTCACTCCCAGGTTCCAATGCTCCAGGGGAGCTAATGGTCATTTTAGCCTTGTGTACAAAATCAGGTAACAAACAAGGGCTCAGTGGAGGCAGAAAACACTGCCCTACCCCCCATAGGTCCTCTGCTCCTTGTACCTGAGCACTTTGGCTTCTTCCTCATGTTTTAGAAAGAATCCGGTGTTCACCCATGCATGTTCACAGATATGCACTGGTTTCACTAAATTATCCTCGAAAGTCTCTTTCATCCAAATTAGATTTGTTTAACAAAGTTAACTTTCTTCAGGCCAATACTATGTTTTTCAGTCTTTTTCAAGTGTGTCCAAAGGCTCTGATTCTCTGTCAACATGAGTTACTAAGAAATCCCAAGAAACTTTGGAAAAAGCTGAGTCTACACTTGAAAAGAACGTGCTAAGCAGCTTGCCAAAATATCATGCCTAGCCTCAGATAGATGTCTTAAGAGTGTGCAATAAGTGACTGTACAATCACAAGATTGTACCACAGGTACCCCAAAGTCCTGAGTCCTACAGCACTCACAGGGGCCCTACAAAAAGTCTCCTTCCCATTCCCATGAAAAGAGCCCATTGCAGCCCCTTGTCTAGAGTCATGACACTTCTATCCTCCCCAGAGACTCAGCTTTAACATTTCTTGTTTTCACAAAACTGCTCACCGCGGTAGCTCGCTCTGCAAGTCCACCTAATCACAGCCAGTTAATTCATCATTTCTGCTGGTCCCATTACTCTCCCTCTCCCCTTTCCCAGATAAAACACATTTAATGGCTGTGTTAAATAACAAGTAGCACGCCAAAGAATGTCTGGCCTACTTCAGAAGGGTAATGTCCTACCAGATTTATCTGGTAGTTTAAATCCCATTTTGAAAAAGTTTTCTTGTTTACTGAACTGCTGAATGCAAATTTCGTAATAATTTATTTCAGAAGGGGAAAAGAAATGAAAAATTCTTAGTTTTTAATTATTTGTCTGTACGTTAATATCTCAATTTCAAGTCCTCATCATAGGGCTTTCCTCAGGTGCAACCTGGCATGTTCTCAAAGAATTTGCCCATAAATGTGTCTCTCAATTTCCTGTCCCCAGACACAACCACTCCAAGCAAAGACCTCAGCTCAACTTGGCAGGGGCCATGATAAATCCGCCTCCCAATTCTACCTGCCACTTGTGTTATCCCAGCAAAGAGGCAATGGCATCCCACCATGGGATGCTCTCCATATCTGTGTAGCTACATGGCCGGAGTATGCATGGACAGCAAGCAGCACACTGCATTCAGTCCTCACCAAAGCCCTTCTGTGTCCCCCCTAGCATGCCTGTAAGCTGCAGAAACACCATTTTCCATTTCTTTGTTTATTTTTTAAAGTCGAGTCTTTGATCTTCTAGGTAGTAATAGTAATTTTCCAGCCATCAAACAGGCATAAGGAGTGTGGTGTGTGCCTACCACAGCCCCAAACCACAACTGAGAGCTCTGAATACCCTCTGTCTTTAGCCCCAACAGGACACCAAAGCCAGGCTCGGGTGCTGAGCCCTCACTGTCTCAGCTAAACTTATGTATTTTGCTGTTAACTATTTTTGAAACAGGATGGGAGGGTGTGGCAGAAGCCAGAAGTGGGAAACACTTGAATCTGCCTGCATCTTTTCCTTAAAGCAGGCCCACCTAAAATATAGAATGGCTTTTCACCTTCAAAGTGGAGATTTATTGGGGGATCTTATAATAGATAGGAAGGGGAAATCCACAGTCAGAAGGCAAAATTTTTGAAGGATTTTCTCAGAATACAAACTATGACTAAAATCGTGTAGTTCTCAGAAACACCTCCCTTCATTTTTTTTCAAATAATCTTTTTATGGCTTTATTTCTTTTTAATTGAAACAGAATGTAAAATCTCTAATTAGGAAGGACAGAGAAGGAAATGCTGAAAAAGTCAGCATAGGAGAATCTATTACGAAACATAAATTAAAAATCACTTTGGATCCTTAATCAACAGTGTCTCTCCAGCCTCTACCATCATGTGATTTGCTTCTGCCTCCCTCCCTCAGATAAACACATCCCAGTGTCGTGCATCTCTTCACAGTTTTGTTTTCAGCCACGGTCAGTTTGCTTTTTTGAGGGACTGTTTATATTTCCTTTGAGAAATATTTCTCTAGGTATCATAAGTTTATACTGCCCCTTGGCATTTTAGCAGTCTTCACGAGCTCTCATCTCTTGTATGCTTTCATTGAACAGCTATTTTGTTCCTCACCCAAAGATTTCAAACCTACCTATCACATGCATCAAATATGACTAAATAAGTGTGTGACGTCTGGAAAACAGTCTGGTGAGAATTTTTGGTGCAGAGGTGACTCTAAGGCAGAAAAAAAGTAAGGAATTTAACTTTTATTAATCAGGATTTTTTCTGTAGCATTGCAGCATGAAATGGTGTCAATTTTTTGCCATGCTTTGGAAGGCTGCCGGCTCCCCATGCTGTGTGCAGAAGAGCCAGAGCCTCCAGCAGGACACTGCTGTGGCTATCCTAGCAAACCACCCGCAATTCACCACCTGCGATGCACCACGGCCCCTGAAACGAGACAGAAATCTGGTGGGTTTGTACTTTTATAATCATAGAGATTCCATTGACAGTTGCATCTCCTGTAAAACACACTAGTAATCATGGCCAGCACTTTTATCTACAGTCCCTGCCATTTTCACACAAGTTACATATGCCTACTGCAGAACAGAGTGATCACTGTGGTCCAGGATCTGATCTCATTACCCTGCAGTGAATCCAACACTATTCAGTCACTCACGGCTGGTACTTTGGACTTGCACCAGTGTCACTGTGATCAAACTCGCTGCCTCTCTGCCTGCTTCAAAAGGAATACTTAGAAAAAGATGCCAAAAGTATCCTTTTCCCAGTAGAGGCACTGGCTAAAAGCATGTCCTACATTATTAGAAACCTCTCACCATCTGGTCACACTTATTTCAAATATTATCACCACCTCTGCAAAATTCATACTGTCCTGCAGCATCGGGTGCTCCAGGGGGCACAGTGGGACTAAGCACCACAATGAACATGATGTCACTGCTTGCAGAATATTTTGGGTCACTGCTCAGCCCATATGTGGACCGAGTCTGGATCCTGGCAAGGCTGGACAGAGAGGCTGAGCTCACACAGCCTACACTTGTCTGGTTTTGTGCAGGAAATGGCCCCTTTTATCTGAATCAATGCTCCATGTAGGTTAATTACCCTGTCTACAACAGTGGGCTCAGGGATTTGACTGCCTGGGGAGAAAAGTGACGCTTTCCTCATTGCCTTAGAAGTACAGATGGAGTATAGGGCATAGCCGTAGCCTGACTTGATTAGGTTCTACACCTTTTTCTGAGAATGAGAATTAGAATTAGCACTGCCTCAGCTGATGGGCGGCGGAGACTCAGACCTGCCAAGACAGCACATTGTGAGCATCAGCTTCTGTCCATCAGGACCTTGCAAATTGCAGCAAATCCCTCTTGCATCCCCTGCTCCTGAGCTTGAGACTGACAGCAGACTTCTTCATGTGTTCACTGCTTGAAGGTGCTACTGGGTGAGATCAGATGGGAGTTAGAGGAAGCAAAATAAAACCCAGTATGTTTGCATTCAGATAGTGTCTAGAGAACTAATTAGTCTGGGTTTTGGTGAACACACTGGGGGTAATGATACCAATCAGCAAAGCTGACTTGCCACTTCCCTGGAGATCTTCAGTGCATTATGGAAAAAAACCCATTACCTTATGATTTTGACACCAGCACAACTCCATGCATGCTTTCTACACAGCACTGTTATTGGCTGTTCATGGAGAAAGGAAAACTGCCTCTGTCCTTCTGGAATTCCTTTAACAGCCATGGTCCTGCATCCCCACAATGCTTTTCCCTGTGGGATACCAGAAGCCATCATCATCTGGAATTAGCTTGTGCAGTTTTCCATAATTAGGGCCCTGGTGGGTGTTGCTGTGGGAGCAGGAGCCTCAGGAAGCACGGCGCCTCTGAGGGTACAGTCCCAGAGCAGAGTAGGTGACACAAGCTGGTGCAGAAACAGCTGAGATCATCAGAATCTCAGACAACCTGGACATCAAGAAGAGGAGCAATAATCTGATAACACCAACAGGATCACCCTCAATGACTGAACAATAACAATTTCTGCTATAACATGGAAGCTCCTCAGTATTGAAGCACCAAGGAGGATGAAGTCTGAGTGTGCTGCTAAGTCCCAGGATAAAGATGTTGCAAAGATGCAAGGAAGCCTTGTGCCATTGGGGAACACCAAAAGAGACATGAAGTTCTGCAAGGCTGAAGTGCCCTAAAGACCTACTGCCACACAACTAGAGCAACCCTTAAGAGCAATCTGCCATAGAAGAGTCAGGCAGCCAGGAGGAAATCAAGAAGACCAACAAGATGCCCTGTTGGTAAAATTAAAGTAGAAGCAAGCAAAACATTTTAAAACAAGTAAATAAATCCTGTAAATATCATAAGAGGAAGGTTTACAGGCCTGTGGGCAGTGAAGAGACTGTCATAATGAAGTATAAACAGAAATAGGTGGAGCACTCCAATAGAGCTCCTGTCTAATCCTTTCACAACACAGCACCATAAAAGGTCTTAAAGTAAGGCTGGTCAAAATTTTCCATCCAAACTTCTCTACTGAACAGTAAAAAGAGTGCTTTTTTTGATTACTCTGATTTTTTTTTGACCCACAACAGCTGCTTTCCATGAAAATTTTCAACATTTTGTGGAAAGGCCAAAAAACATCCAACCCTCTGTTTATGGCAACTAAACATTTTCAGACAAAAAAAGTTTAACATTTTTGGTGAGAATTAAATAATGACTTGTAGTTTTGAGACATAACTAATCTCTTTGTTGCCAAACACCAAATATTTCTTGGTTTTCCACTAAAAAGTCCAAATTATTCTCTGGGTAAGGGGGCACTTTCCAAACCAGCAGCACTTTAAATATCCAAATAAATAATTCAAACTCAATTCCAGCCTTAAGGGATGGCCAGTGCTGAGATCTTTGTAAAGAGGGAGTACTGGGAGCTGGTCAAAGAGCAAAACCAAGCAGAAATACAGACTGCTTCTGGGCAGGATACAAAGAAAAATGGAAAAAAACCCCAGGAAAACCAGTGTGTTGGGTTGAGGCTGGCTGGCTGCCAGGTGCTCATCAAAGCTGTCCTATTGCTCCCCTCCTCAGCTGGGCAGGGGAGAGAAAATACAACAAAAGGTTCATGAGTTAAGGATGGGGAAAGGTCACCAATTGCCATCACAGGCAAACCAGACTCCACTTAGGGAAAATTAATTGAACTTTTTAACCATCAGAAGAGGGTAATTAGGAAAAAAAAAAAAATGAATACTTTCCTATCACCTCTCCCTTCTTCCCAAGCTCAGCTTCTCTCCTGAATTCTCTACCTGCTTCCATCCTGGAGCACAGCGGATTGAGGGCTGGAGACTGTGGTCTGTTCCTCACAATTTGTCTCTGCTGCTCCTTGCTCCTCAGGGGAGGACTCCTCACCCTCTGCCCCTGCTACAGCAGGGTCCACACCAGTGGGTCCCTCCCACAGGAGACAGTCCTTCATGAAGTTCTCCAAGGCGAGTCCTTCCCACAGCCTGCACTTCATACTCTGCTGCAGCATGGGTCCCTTATACAAGGTGCAGTCCTTCAGGAAAAAACACTACAAGTCCTGCCAGGAGCTTGCCCAGCATGGGCTTCCCACAGGGTGACAGCCTCCCTTGGGCATCCCACTGCTCTGCCATACGGCTCTACGCAGGCTGTGGCTGGATCTCTGCTCCTCTTGGGCCCCGATGATCCGTGGGGAACACTCTGCCTCCCCATGCTCTGCACCAGGGCTTGCAGGGGAACCTCAGCTCTGGCACCTGGAGCACCTCCTGCCCCTCCTTCTCCACCAACCTTGGTGTCTGCAGAACTGCTGCTCTCACACATTCCCACTCCTCTCTCCCACTGCCAATTGGTCTTGGGTAGTAATCATTCCCCTTGTGAACTCTATTATCCCAGAGAATCCACTGTCTCTCCTGGTCTCAGCTTTGGCCAGCAGCCAGCTGTGGGTCCATCTTGGAGCTATGTGGCATTGACTCTGTCAGACATGGGGGAAACTTGTGGCAGCTTTTCAGAGAAGTCATCCCTTTAATTCCATTGCTACCCAAGCCTTGACATGCTAAACCAACACGATCATCAAAAAAGAAAATTATTTAAGCTATTAAGCTAGGAGACAGAGTGAGAGAATTGGAGCTCAGATTGGTGGTTTTGTTGTAGGAAGCGTCAAATGGTTTGGTTTTGGATGGCTGAGAAGCAGTTTCCAACTGAGCATCTAAAGACTTGGAGACCAAGCAGTTACAGTCTTGAATACTTGGCCAGTCAGTGGCCCTGTCTGCCTCAGCATCTTTGGTTGCTTTATAATGAGAGAGAAATGTGGGGCACATTTTTTAATCTGCCTTTGCCAGGGCAGACATTGTCAGGCCAGAGAGGTTTCTCTAGCCTAGTGAAATATCATCCAGTAAAATAACTACATTATTGAAAGAAGTTAAATCAAAGTCTAAAATACTAACATTTATTGCAGGAATTCTATATGGTGTTGTATATTAAAAATAGTTATTTGAGGAAACTGTTATGTTGGACTGGAGCCAACTCTTGTGTTTCTAGTAATAAACTATTTCAGCTCATTTCACCTCTAACTTTTGATCTTGCGGCAGGTATCACCAGAAGATGGCAGGGTAAGCCAAGGCAGCTGTAAATGTCATCATGCATTACTATAGGACCTGGAGTTAATTTAAACCTATTTATTTGTGTGATTCACTTGCTTTCCTATCACCTAGCAGCTTACTTTACAAACGTAATTGTAGCCTGGGGTAGATCTTTCTCATGAAATTTCTGGTTTAAACACGTTACTGCAAATGATTCCCAGCAGCTGAAGTGATAATAGAGGCCAAGTAGCATAAACTTCTGGAGGAGGAAAAAAACCAACACTCTCCATGGGTCCTCTATAACCTCTGAAATCTTCACCAAGCCTAAAAAGAGCTAAATTGTAACACATCTCTCAAAAGGATGCAGCCTTCTGTGAAAGCTGGGGAAGACATTGATGGAGCTGATAGTCTGGTATCTATGCTAGAGCAGAAAAGCTACTTAGAAAAAGAGTCCTGGACTGAAAAAGACAAAGGGGTGGAGCTCTGTCCAGCCATGTTAAACAGGAGGAAAAAAGGGAATTATCCCCCTTCAAAAAGAGAAAGCAGGTCACACAGGAGTTAAGGTGAATTAATCAGAGATTAGGCAAAAAACAGGCAAAGCCTGCTTAAAAATCAAATACTTTTGGCCCTGCATCCTGCTGGTAAAGTTGCACAACATGAACTCAGGGAGGGAGCAACATGTTGGGAACAGCATCCTCAGCTCAGCAACATGGATATCAAGAATTTAGTGTCAGAAGCAGGAGCAATCCTGTCAGACAGGGGCACAGTGGTGTCACATTGCATCACCATGGGTGGTCTGGAGGCAGATCCTGTTCTGCTGCTGCACAGGTTCTGTCTGGGCAGTGACCTGGTCACAGAGACACTGTCACCAGCCTATGTCCACCTGGGGACAATGTGGTGGGGAAGGGAGGGAGGGAGGGAGGGAAGGAGGGAGGGAGGGAAGGAAGGAAGGAAGGAAGGAAGGAAGGAAGGAAGGAAGGAAGGAAGGAAGGAAGGAAGGAAGGAAGGAAGGAAGGAAGGAAGGAAGGAAGGAAGGAAGGAAGGAAGGAAGGAAGGAAGGAAGGAAGGAAGGAAGGAAGGAAGGAAGGAAGGAAGGAAGGAAGGAAGGAAGGAAGGAAGGAAGGAAGGAAGGAAGGAAGGAAGGAAGGAAGGAAGGAAGGAAGGAAGGAAGGAAGGAAGGAAGGAAGGAAGGAAGGAAGGAAGGATAAAAGGCTGTCTAAAAAAAGGAAAGTTTAGTCTTTGGTCTCTTCTTCCTTCAAATATCTTACCAAATGGACACACGTTGAAGGATATGGTTTTTGTGAGGGTTCCAGGAAGGTTTTTGTGAGGAGGTTCCAGGTAAGCAGGGAGCAAGCATCATACTCACATTGCATTTCTCTTCAGACTCAGCAGAGATGTGAAAAAACCAAAGGGAGTCACAGCCAATGTGACTTCTTCACAGGAGAAGAAGAAATTTGAAAACAAGTAGGTGCAAAGGGAGAAGAGGAAAGCATGACTGGGACATGTGGCTCAGTCCAGGGTAAATGGCAAGGCTGT
Organism: Melospiza georgiana; assembly: GCF_028018845.1. Taxonomy (NCBI): domain Eukaryota; kingdom Metazoa; phylum Chordata; class Aves; order Passeriformes; family Passerellidae; genus Melospiza; species Melospiza georgiana. Next base: position 55,045,490 of record NC_080431.1, on the reverse strand, counting down.
GCAATTCCTGAATTTCCTCTGGGACCAATCCCAGTTAATTTACTTTAAAGAAGCTCCTTTCATTTCAGAGTAGTTATTTTGGTTCCCATCCTTGTGCATAAAGTATTATGGCCTTTTCATTAAGAATGTGCACAAATTTCACTCTGTAGTGACATTCCTGTCAGGCTGGAGTGCTGTCAGCAGGTTAATTTCAACCTCACAAAATAAGCATTGCTTATTTTCAGTCCCACTGTAGGGCGAAGAAAACATATAGTGCCTTCCATTGGTTTGCTGCTTAAACAAAACTAAAAGACATTAATGTAAACTGTGAAATACAGAATCTTTAACTTAATTAATTCTCCTTCACTAACTTGAATTTTTAGGCACTTTTCCTTAGAGCAGGATAAATTTAAAAACCTACTTCTGAACTCATTAAGGCCAGTATAAATAAGGAGTAATGGCTCATGCTAATGGTAATACACTTGTGTATAAATTAGCAAAACCAGATTTAGTTTCACTCTGCTTTGTGTTGTACTATGTCTAGTTTCACTCCGTCCTCATGGTTACATTTCAAGAGGTGCTGCTGTGCCTTGCACACTTGTACAATAAGTAAAATTATTAAATAAACAGCGATACAACAAAAATATGAAGTTTCAGAATATTCAGGAAATCATCATTTCCGGGAGCTGAATAAACATTTTAGAAAAAACTCACCCAGCAGGAAATGAAGCTATCTGAAGTGGGCAGTAGGTTCAGGGGATGTGGAAAGGGGTTTGTTCAGAGGCGTTAAATAAACAGAGTAAAATGCCTTGGGAAATAGTTCCCTTTATTTGCTTTCTTGGCTAACAATGTTCATTTTACATTCAGCCTTCAGCACAAGAGACACAAACAGGCCCCATGAAAGATTACCAAGCCAATTGCAAACTGATGCACCGCCTTCCTTGTTCTGCAGGCATCCTGAATGGAAAGCCAGAGGAGATCCCACTGCCCTGTTCCACTCCTGAGTACAATACCTGTGCATATTAAGTATTTGGCAAGTTAAGTATTATCAAAATAACCATTTCACTGCTCTTAAACTTTACAGGTTTGCTTATCTCTTGGCCAACTGACCTCCAAGTCACAGGAAACAATACAACCATATATTGATAGAAAAGCCCGTGGCACATCAAAACCTACTAACCAGGAGATGACATCAAACCTTAAGTCTAAACATGAGCAATATAAAAGGGAAGAATATAAGTCATTACATTCATGCTTAGATCTTTACAGTCTTCTGCCTCTATACATCTATGAGGCTGACACAGAATTTCATGAGCACTGTACTGGAATATCACAGAATACAAGGACTTTGCTGCGTTTTTCAGCTCCAGCCATGCCTCAAGGAAAACAGGCATTCCAGGTCCGTGAGCCAGAGTCAGGTGGTGAGCACAGACTACAAAGTTTTCTTGTTTTTTCTCTCACTCTTCTCTCTCCTTGCCCTTGATTCCTGTGAGTTTTACTTTCCCACCATGACACTGTGGAGAGAAATTGATGATTTTGAACTCTCAGACTGCCCTTGACTCGGACACCAAGAGCAAGTTTTTCTGTGTTTTCTACATGGATGTCATTCCTATACCCCAGTAAAATTAATTGGTTGAATTTAATTAAGACAGTTAACATGCATAAGGATATCAGACTGGGGAGAAAAAGTGTGTTCACAACTTTATGTGCTAAAACAGTTTGGTAAATGTATCCTTATTTTCCATATGCCTCAGTTGCAGGTGATTGAGGCTGTAACCCCTTTAGTCCTGTGGCAGGCATGAGGACTCGTGGCACAAGAGCTGTGTTTTCCTGCCCAGCTGCACAATGCTTGACACCATGGGTCCCTAGCATGACTTTTTCATAAATAACAGCAGCAATACCATCTGGACCTGCATCTCACTACTGCTGCTCTGAGACAAGGCCTTTTCAAGGAATGTGCTCCATTACTGAGGCTGTCATTCATGGAGCTTCTGGAGAAAAGACCAAAATGTGGACATGAGGAGAAAAACAGGAGAGGCCTGAGAAATTAAGAAGAAAGGCAGATAAAATGGAAGAGACAGTGGAGAAATGAAGTGAAGGAAGAACTAATGCATGAAGAAAAACTGAGGGGAGAGATTACAGCAGAAGAAGCCAGAAAACATATATCAGGGATTTTGAGAAGAAGCAGAAGTAAGACCTGGATGGTCGAGAGAAGGTGAACCAAGAGAGTGAGGGGAAAATTTCCAGCAGCTCTGATAGCAGAGCTCTGGTGAGACTTCACACATTTCAAACCAGAAATATGGGCCCCTCCCCAGAAAACTGGGCTTCCACTGCCAGCAAAATTGTTTCCACAGCTGAGACTGCAGTGCCAGCAAATGTCTGCAATCAGCCCATCCAGGTGCTCTGTGATACAGGGCTGCACCAGACTCAGCCCATCAAAGCAATGGGAATAAATCCGAGGCCCAGGAATTGGGCCCCTGCTTGGCTGCCGCTGTGCAGAAACGAGAGTGTAAGTAGCCAAAAAAAGACACATTTAAGGTATAACTCAACAAAAATAAGAAACAGACCTTTTGACAGCAGACATGCTAACAAATCAAGTTCATGGTGTAAGAACCAGCTATTCTGCAGGTGGGACAGGGACTCTGGACACTGCTGAAGGAGTCTGATATGCCAGTTTGCAGACATTCCATCTATTTCACTTTTTAAACTGGACTTACACAGGCAAACTATCCCATCTGAGCTTTTAATTAATATTGTATGAACTACCCAGCCTGCAGAGATTCAAGGCCTGATCAGTTTTCAGTCTCTTGCATCCCAGTGAACACCAGCATGACTTCTGTGGTGGGCCCTTGGTCTCAGCAGGAAAGTGTAGCAGCGTCGGTGGCTGCTACATCACCACCACCACTGAGCTGTGGCACTGCTTCACAGTGTCTCAGGGGAGCCAAAGGCACGGCACTCAGTGCTGCTTGTTCCACAGGTAGCTGCACAGACTTTGTTAATCCAGTCAGTTCAAATAGGAGCATGACAATTCGGTCTGATGGAAAAGATAGAGACACTATGACCCAGATCTGCTCTTTCAAGCATAGTTCCAACACATTGAGTGCATTATATAGCAAGGGGTAGGCAAGATTTTCTATAAACAAAAGAGTAACCCAAATCCCAGTGAATACCTCCTCATGGATCTGTACCAGCAAACAATAAAATTAAGCTGGAAGGTGCTCTCTGGGGCACCACAGCCAACTCACTGTTGCTGCAAGCAATCACTTTATAGAGTCTCCTCATAACCATTAATTCACTTTTTTTACTGGGGCATCAGGGTGTTATCTATTTAACTATGTCAAATATTCACCTTTTTATCACAGCAACACAGACAGTTTTGTGAAGGAATCCAGTTCTTGGCCCAGAGAGGGAACAACATGGCTGCTCATGCGTCAGCTTGTCTTGGCCTCTCTCTGGTCTTTGTTTGCACAGGACTTGAATGTTCACAACATATATTTAAACTCACAATCAAATCCTGATATGATTCAAAATTACTGGAGTGCTCCACACTAGCAAAACTGAACCAAAGCCTTGCTCTGCTGGATGAAGATCATTTTAAAGATAACCACCCACTTTCCCGGGAGGCTTTCTGCAATCAGCAGCTGAATGAATGTAACCCAGCTCACATATGGTGCTCAGCATGGGACTGGCAAGATCCCTGCCCTTGTGTTACATGGGACATGGGAAAGCTACCACATCAGGAGATGGTGTTCTCCTCAGCACCCCACAGTGCTCCATGTTATGCTTAGATTGCCCTCCCTCTGCTAGCCCCTTGCCTGGGCTGGGCTCCACTTCAGCTGTGAGGGGAGAGACCCAGGAAACTTTTCACCATTGCTCTGTCTTGAATTCTTCTTCATTGCAAACTCCCCTGGAAAAATACCCTTCTGCAGCTACATCAGCACTGTGACAACACTGAAAGTTTATGGTGGTGCCCAGAGGGGGTTAATTTAAACAAACTGTTAGGCAGGTTTAGAGGAGTACCACGAAGAACCAAGTCTTGGAAGGGCTTTATATTTTCTCAGCCCATTCCCTAAAACTTCTGCAGCAAGGAGCCATGGATCCAAATTGGTTCTGTCAGCTGCCTAATGTGCTCGAGGATGGTGCAAATCAGAGGTAATCAAATCCCCTTTGCCTGCTTTCAGATCTGCCCAAACACAGCATGCAAAGTCAGGCAAGACACTAACTGGACACTGATCTTGCAGCCCTCGTGGTTTCAGGCTCCCTTTGACTGCACTCACAGTCCCCCAGTGCTGACAGCAGCCCCCTTCTCTGCGTGAGGCAGAGCAAAAAGCATGGTCTACTGATCCCATGCAAAGCAGGAGGCTAGCAACCTCCCTCTTTGAAAGGCCAAATCACAGGCAAGGCAAAAGGGAGCCACCTGTCTCCTGAGGAAGCTCAAATCTACTGTAAAGGAGAAAAAGGAATAAAGGAAAATTTACCATGAACTTCCAAATGAATGATATGCCTCCTGGGAAGAGGACAGTAAATTTCTTTTGGTAAATCATTAGTCAGAAAACATATTTCAGGTTGGCTGATCATTCTCTGAAGTTTGAACAAATTCAACAAACTGGTTTTGCCAAAACAAATTAAGACTGCGGGGGGCAGGGCAGGGAGGACGAGTTAATCTATCAGAAACAGTTTGTTTAGACACTTACTGAGCATAAGCCCTTCACATTTTGAAATATTTAACTTTCTGGGTACTTACAATTGAGGTCATGTAAACAAAGGTCGTGTAAATAAAATTAGTTGTAGTTAACTTTCCATCCAATAACACAAAATTAATACCCTCAGCCAAAAAATGGAAGATGTAGGTTTGATTTCTTCCTATGGCTCAAGGAGCTGCACTTGCATTCCAGAAAAAAACACTGGCCACAAGTCAGTGCTGATGTGTTTCTGCTCTCCTGGATCCTCGTGGATGGTGCTGCAGAGTCTGCGAGTTAAGCATCCTTTCTGATGAAATGACTGGCTTGAGCTAAAGCCCCTATCCCTTTGGAGGACAGTGGTCACTCAGCCTGTTGTTGGTCCCTCTCAGTTTCTCTCTGCCAGTACCCCACGGGTGGGACTCAGGATGCTCCAAGGAGGAGCACACAGCCAGGGGTGAGGATGAGGCCAGGAGCAGAGCTGGCAGAGCTGCCTGCAGCAGCACATCCGACACTTCCTTGCAACAGGGGCAGAGGAGTAACCAGGGGATCCTTTCAAGGCAAAGAGGAGTACAAGCTGCTGCCAACTTTATTAATTTAATTTTCTTGGCTTTTACCTCAGAACTCTGAATAACAAACTTTCTGTGACTTTTTATCCCAAAGTTTAGGGGTTTTTTTTAATGCCTTTTCTCTATGGCAAATTAAAAATCCTAATGTTGGAAGAACAGAACACAATCTGCATTTTAGTTATTTATTTCAATTACTTTGCAGATCAGCAACAAACTTATAACTTGGTTATTTACCCAATCCCTCCTTGCTACCCTCATTTGACTCATTTCCACTTTATTTAGATGTCTGGGAAAATAGACTCTTTTTTTCCAAATTAGCTCAGGAGTAGTTGTCTTTTTACTTTGGTTAAGGCACTAAGGAGTCCTAATTGCTCACCCCATCCCTGGAAAAATATTAAAATTTAACCTTACTAACATCTAAGTTCCAAATTAATTTCATACATCACTGTCTGCATTTCTAGTAGATAGAGTGGAAAATAAAGAATCCATTTGTTTGGCATAAAAAGATTAAAAACCCAACAGAATATTCCAATTTCATGTTTTTTAACATGCTTCATTGTATAGCTGAGGCAGAAATCAGCTGAATTTCCCTCATGCCCAACCATATGATCAGAAGGCAGCTACTGCAGGTACAGTTCTGTGAGGGAGCTCCTTTGAAGTCAGAAGTCAAAAAGACTTTCAGGGGCTTAAATGCCTTTTTAATGCGGTCTCTTTTCTGTGTGGAGTGCAGTCCACACTTAAAGGGCTTTCATTGTGCCTGTGAGAAATGCCTTTCTTGAAATTCATTTTTCATCTCTGTTCTACAAACTCTGTGCAAAAGCTGAGACCACTCAGTAGATCCTCACATGCTTCAATGTGTGCTCATCTTAACCATGGTTCTTTGAGGTCCCAAAACCAGCAGATTAGTCTGGATCAGATAATGTACTTCTCAGTCTAAAGGCTGAATGCAAATATCTATTATGAATTAACAAAAACCTTTTTTTCCTTATTCCCTTTGAAGTCAAGGACATCTGCTTTGCACTGAACTGATTGTACTTTTCACAACCTCATTGTATTTTAATTTGGGGCCCATCACTCAGTGAGACTGCTACATGTCCCAGGCAGGTACCAAGCCTGTGAAGGTCAGGTAGGACCAGGTTCTTGTGCCCCTCCAAACACAGACCACAATCCTCAGCAGCAGGACAGGCATCATTACACTCCAAAAAGTGCTTTCTCAGGGAAATATTAGTAGGCACCACCTCAAAAAGGGCAGAGAGGTTTCTAACATGGTGAATGTTGCTGTCCTCTGTTGTCATGAAACATCTGGTAGGAGCTGCCTCAGGTGCACAGTGCTTTTGGGCAACGCTTGGTCTTTCCTCCATGACACCACAGCTGGGAAACAGCTGTCTTGTGCCAAAACACTCCTGCAATGTGCTGGGCACCATCAGTGAGGGCCATCATGGAAATCAGGAATGATGGAAATCAGGTGGCTGTATGCCCTTCCTTTGAGCCTTGAGCAACAGCAGAAAGGGTGGGTCTGGAATTACCTATTTCTCCCCTTCCTCACTGACTTTCCTTCTCATGTAACCATTCAGGCTGCAGTGCACCCCCAGACTACAAGGGGAAAAAGAAAGAAAAAAAATCCAGTTTCTGGATCACATTTCAGTTTTCATAGTCTTGTCATCCAGTCCGAGTGCAGCAGTCAGAGTAATTATGCAACCTTTTAAAATATCACTGTGACATATGAGGTAATGCCACTTTCTACCCAGGCTCTGTTGGGAGCTGCTAGGCTGAGCCCTGCCGTCAGCAGTGTTTGGAGCAAGCACTCATCCACCTTCGTTTTCACAGGGAAACAGGAGTTCCCAGAGCCCAGACAGGATGTCGTGGCACAGAAACTCCCCTCTGATGTCAAAGTCCCCTTCATTCCTGAATGACTATTTGATGAAAAGAGGAGTTGCTGCAATTCTGATTTGAGAAGATACAATATTTGTTATCTGAATAGTTTGTGGATCAAGCTGGCTGAGATCAGGTGTGAGAGTGTGTTCAGCCATAGAGAAGCACGGAACAAAGCTAGAGCTGTAACATTTTTATAGCCTGATTGCTAACCCCTCTCCACAGATTTTGCCTAAAGTCACCTAGAGTCTCTGAGAAAGCAAACAACATGTTTTCTTTTACTAGACCCGTTAGTTGTTATTTTAGCATTTCTTTCGCAGTGAGCACATGGAACAAGCAAAGCCTGACTAATACCACAACCTTTTCTTCTACTCCATACAACACAGCAAGCCCATCACATCCCCCTGGACTGTAGAGGAATGAGAAATTGTCCATTTCACCTCACCCTACCCCTCTGACAGTGGGTGGGAGCCCATCACCCTCATAATTTCTGTCTTTCTCACTGGATATTTCTTCAAATGTGGCCTAGACTTGGAGCTTACATGAAGTGCTGAGGAACAGCCATGTTTGGGGCATGGATCAGCAGACCTAGCGGGAATGTTTGGTCCTTCCTCTACACGGTCTGCTTCAGTGAACAAGGTCTTTGTCCTGTGCAAAGGTGCCAGACATGTTTAGGTTCTCATAAACAGCTCCAAAGCTCAGCCTGTTCCTACACCTGAGCATATGTTTGCAGACAGACAGACAGAGAAGCCTGCGTCAGGAAAAAGAAAGTCATGATTAATAGACAGCACTGGTGTGTCTGGGGACACTGAAGAGCTGTGCCCCATGAAGTCCCAGTTCCCCCAAGGAAGCAGAATATTTTTAGGTTGGAGAGGACAGACTTGATTATTTTCATGATATGTGATTCCTCTGCCCAAATGTCTCCATGGAGAAGAGGTATCCTTGGGGAGGACTGCCTCTTTGGGTCTGCAGTAAAACAAAAAAGGTATTTTTTAAAACAAGTGACAAAGAGGGTCCAGGCAGCTAAAAGATAGTCACTCTTTCCTCAGTTCTTGAAAAAATTAAGGAGTAAGTCTTTATGCAGGTCATTTTAGTGCAAGTGAAAGTAAAGACAACAACTGTGAACAGCCAGCATGGATTAACAGATGTTGAACTCATCAATAACCTGAACAGGGGAATGCAATGAGCCCTCAGACAGTCTCTTGGTGGCACCAAACTGGGAGGAGTAGCTGATACACTGGATGTCACCCAAGGACCCAGACAAAGTGGAGAAATGGGTCAGAAGGAACTCCATAAAATGCTACAAAGAGGAATGCAAAGTCCTGCACCTGGATAGGATCTGCCCACCATGCTCAGCACAAGACTGGAGTCAACCAGCCGGAGCATTCCTTTGTGGATATGGATCTTGCTGATCCCAGCTCTGGGAATGAGAGCTGTGCACATACTGAGCTGTATTAGCAGAAGTGTAGGCAGTGTTCTGGGGAAACTGGTTATTCCTCTCTTCTCAGGACCTGTGAAGATACATCTGGAATAATGTGTCCCAATTTGGGCCCTGATCAGAAGTAAAGAAAAATTTTTACAGTGGTGGTGGTTGAACACTGGCACAAGTTGACCACAGAAATCGTGACATCTCCATCCCTAGAGGTACTCAAAATGCAACTGGACAAGACTGAGCAACCTGATCTAACTTCAAAGCTAGCCTTGCTTTCTGCTGAAGGCTGGCTACAACACCGCCAGAGATCTAGCCTGAATTTTTCCACAATTCTATGATTTATGACAGCTCTCAGCAAATCCTGTGCCATTATGTTGTTGAAAAAATGGTCTACACTTTTACAAGGGGAATGTTTCAAGCAGTATCAGCACTTCCTATTAAAATTTTGGCAAATGCATATGTCAATATTTTTAAAATGTAATTGAACATTGCTGCTTTCATTATTTTCCCTACTTTCAGGAAGAAAATAGATTATCAGTAAACATGAATTTTCTAAAATTATATCATAAAAATTCTGGCAAAACTCTCTGGAAATACATTGTAAAAATAAGCAGAAAAAGTATCAATTTCAGATCATAAGGAGTGGAAAGATCTTCAGAATGTCAGAAATAGTGAAATAATTTAACTAGCTCTGTAATTTCTATAATGCAATAAGCATATGCATTACCTGCTGGGTAAAAACCATGAAGACATTTTCCATTTGAATTAAGCGAATTCAATCCCATAATTTCCATTCTTTGGTGCTCATTTTCCTTAAATTATCTCCTGAAAGAGTTTCTTGGCAAATATGTTCCCTGGAACAATTCACTTCAAATAAATGTTGCACACATTGCAGAGAAAGCAAATTTCACTTTCATAATTGCCCCATATTCTCACTACAAACTGTAGCATGTGAACAGTAGTACTGCACATAACCCTTATGCAGCTCTGGACACAGGAGTTTCCAGTAAAAAATATTTCTGATTATTTTCTCACAAACATCCAGGCAGATGAGGCTGCCCCTTTTTTGTTTATGCTTAGCTATGCCTGCAACACAATGACAGCAAGTCCTTCTTCTGATGTTCCTATTGGTGCTGTCAAGAAAAGTAACCACTTTTTATATCAAAAATCATTGGCTTTATGGGAGCACTTGGGAATCTAATGCCATCTACCTGAGAAACCAAGAGAGCTCTGAAATATCAGAGATGGCACAGTCTGCACCCTTTCCACCTGTATAATTTTGTGGGCTTGCACAAAGAGCAACCTAATATAACTAAATTGTCCTGATCCTAAGGAGCTTCGTAAACTGATTTTGTTTGTGTTATTGCATCATCTCAGCAGTATATGACTGTACTTGGATTTGCCTCTACAGAGCTCCAGACCTTGGGCTGAGTAATGTCCAAGGTATGGCTGAGTGCTCATGCAGCACATTGCTGGAAAAATCTCACCTTGGGAGTAAATTCTGACCAACACTGATCTGAGAGAAGAAACATATCCTCAAGATGAAATTAATAAAGAACAGATCCACATCACTTCCACCAAAATCACTGCTTATCGGGCTGGCCAGGATTGTGTCTCTGCTCTTTCATTTTCCCTTTGATTGTCCACATCTAAATCTTACCTCTTCTCTTGTAGTAAAAGATTATTCTTTATTATTCTATGTACCAAAATACTTCTAGTCATGAATTTTAATAAAAATGTCAGTAACTATGTAATGTCAACACCAAGTAATTCTTTTAGTAGATAATGATATAGGGAAAAGCATGGGAATCCTTTCTACTGAACTTATATAAGTCACATGAAAACACATACATAGAAGACAGAATTGAAAAACACACAAAACAAAACTGGGATTAGATCTTTAGGCAGTAAAAATGGACTACTGTTGTCATGTTTCTTCTTAATTCTGAATATCAGTATTTTTGAACTTATTTCCTTTAAAATATCACAATTTTTTGTATTATTACCCAGCTTTTCTCCCTAACTTGGTGTACAGTTTTCATTCTTCTTTTTTTTCAAAATGCTTACAGAATGTACGAGACTGCATTAATAAAATTTGGACCTTTCCTGGATTATTAAAAAAGCCAGTAATTAAGATACATTAGCAACAATCTTTGCAACACCTAAAGGCATTCCAAATTGCTCTGTTTTGTGGACTTTTACCCAGATTTCATGTTATGTGAAATGCTTTTTAAAAATTTGATTTAATTTTTTTGGATGAAACTTTATGAGACTTAGAGAAATGCAGTTCTGAAGTATAAATGCTGTTCTTCAGCTTGCTTTAATAAGTATGATGAAGTCAATATGGTTATGTTTCCTTTCTCCAGCCGAGACTCTGACCTTCAGTATAACATTTACCTCATTTTCTTCTTCCATTAATTAGTCTAGGCTATAAAATGGCTTGTCTGGCAACATTTAGTCTTGACAAAACAGTGCAGGTTATTGATCATAATTTTACTGTCTTCTAGATGTTCAAAGATTATTTTCCTTATCAGATGTTGCATTTTGGATTAAAGTACTTTAAAAATGGTAATTACTAACAATATTCTCTTTTTTGAGGATTGCTAGTGCTCTTCTCTTCTTATTCCAGTCGTTTCTAAGTGCTTTCAGGTTTTCAAAAAGTAACTGCTCATTGTCTGGTAAGCCAAAGGGCTTGCTAAGACCTAGCTCATATTTCTTAACCTTTTTGTCATAAACTTAAAGTAACCATATGAAGGAATTCTGAAAAATTAGCAACACCTAATTTTTTTAGAGAAGCACTTTATAAAGGTGTTCATTGCCTTGATCTCGAATTGTCACTAATTGCGTGCCTGTTCACAATTAATAGCGGATTGTTTCCCAGGTTTTTAATCTTGCATTCTTTCAAAGTTAAGGATGAGGATTTTATTTACTTCATGGGTATAGAAGTGAATCATTTCTTCTCAAAAGAAAAAAAAAGGAGTGAAAGCTTCCATTTTCTTTAACCTCAAAGCCTCATTCACAGGACACACACAAGTTCACCCAATTTACACTTATTCCACACCAATACCAATAAAAACCATTTACTGAATACATCAGTTTCTGAGTATTCTTGGCTAGGTTTCCTTACTCTTCCCCCTGTGGCGTATTTTATTACCTGTCCCATTGTGATTTGAAGCCACAATCAATGTAACAATCTCTTGTTGAGGCTACATGTGCTCTTCTCCGTTGCAGTCTTAATTCTCTTCCACTCATTACAGAATCATACAATGGTTGAGATTGGAAGGAACTTTGGAGGTCACCTGGTCCGACCCCCTGGTAAAGAAGGGCCACCTACAGCAGGCTTGCCAGGACCATGTCCTGACAGCTTCTTGCTACCTCCAAGGAGAGACAACCCACAACCTCCCTGCACAACCTGTGCCAGTGATTGGTCACACTTAGAGCAAACCTGTTTTCTGATATTCAGAAAGAGAGAGAACCTTCTGTGTTTTAGTTTGGGCCCATAGCCTCTGGTGCTGCCTCCAGGCACCACTAGAAAGAGCCTGGATGTGTCCTCTTTACCCTTCAAGTATTTATACACACTGATAAGGTCTTCTCTGAGCTCTTCTCTTCTCTTCTCTTCTCTTCTCTTCTCTTCTCTTCTCTTCTCTTCTCTTCTCTTCTCTTCTCTTCTCTTCTCTTCTCTTCTCTCTTCTCTTTTCTCAGCACTGAGCAAAACAAAAAACCCCATTAGAGTCAATGGAAAAACTCTGGTCTGATTTCTGCTGGTGGAAGTTTGACCAGGACCCCTCTGGGTTGTACTGCACCTGGTTAGCTTGAATAAAACAATTTGTTATGGTTTTAGATGGATTAGAAACATTTTTTCATTTCATGTAGGAGGACATTTAGATGAGTTTTTAAAGGAATGTTTTCCTCTACTATGCAAGGAAAAGGTGACTACTGCTCTCATATGTTTACCAGATTTAAATTACTCATCTCTCCTATGTCCATTAAGAAATAATACACTTTTTTCTGATTTTGCCAAACAGCAAGAATGCAAGCTTTTCAGTGGTACTCCATCAATTACTTCATGGCTATAGTGGAAAGGTAGCTGCACTCAGGGGCCAAAGGGTGATTTACTCAGCACAGTTAGTACAGTTAACTGAATCTTTGGCTTATTTAGCAGAAAGACAGGCATCTGCTAACACAGAGGCAACACTTTTTAAAAACTGTCTGTGAAGTAATGACTCATGTTTTGGGAAGTCCTAAAACATCATATTTAAAGTGAGGGCACTTCAATTTGAAGAATGTAGCCAGTGTAATCTAACAGCAGCAGTGACTTCAGTGGCAATTTTGGGAAGTATCAGGTTTTCTGATCATTTTGGGAGATGTGGAAAATGAATCTTTAGCGATTGCATAGATATCAATTACCTCAGCTATAATCTTGTATTGTTTCTACAAATGCCAGCATTGCTTCATTACAGAGAAGGGATCATCATCCAGATCCTCTATGCCCTCCGAGCTGGAATTCAAACACTTTGTTGGTTTTTGTTTTCCTCTCTCTTCTCCATCATCCAAATTCTTTCTCCTAGAATTTCCACAGGACAGCTGTCTTAATGTAAATTAAGTAATCCCTCACACGTTGCAGGAAAGCATGCTGGTTGTGCTAAATGTGCTGGGCTGTACAGAAACTAGCAATAACTCTACTTCTGGCCTTCCTCACCCTGAATGCTTTGGACTATGAAAATGGCCTTTCACTGAAAAAATGTTCATGTTCAGACCTAGAATGAAGGACCATAGGCCAGGCTGGATGGGGTTTTGAGCAACCTGATGTAGTGGAAGGTGTACCTGCCCATGGCAGTGGGGTTGGAACTAGGCGAACTTTAGTGTCCCTCCCAACCCAGACCACTTTATGACTCTCTGATTATACAACAAGAATCACTTAGGTATGTATTCTTACCATGCTGGTAGTTTTCCTTTAATTGACTAATTGCACAACCTCACTTCAAATAATATCAGAAAAAACAAATAGAGTAAGATTTATGCACTTATACTGTAATATAAGGGTTCTGCAGTTTGGAAACCTAACTTTGTGGATACAGGCATCAGGTAAATGCAGAGGTTTCCTAAACTGGCATCAGCCTCATTAGCAACACCACTATAATTGGATTGCTGCCATGTGCTGAAATAACCAATAAATGAAGTAACCAATAAATAACCTATCAATGAATGATCAGGACATGACCATACATGCATCAAAACAAAGATTATGAGGCTTCAGTTTCCTTCCCCCACAGGCATGTGCTATTGGCTCAATTAGTACAGCATTCTCCAGGTGGTGCCTATCAGAAATTGAAATAAAGGGCTACGTGGCTACAGGCAGGAACCTTGAGCAATATGACAAAACTTGTTTCACAGGCATGATTGACCCATGGAACTGCATACATTCTCAAAACATAATAAACACAAAGATGAAAGAAGAGATTACAAACTGCAATATTTTTCTTATTAGCTCAGTAAGAAAGCCGCTGATGGGAACTGACCGCAAAAGATGCATGAACAATGAGGAATGAAAACCTGCATTTAAATACTGTATAGGAAAAATATAAAAATGAAGTACTCTCAAGACATAGATCATTAATAGTGAAATCAAGGAAAATTTTCACATAGATTTTCTCCAAGATGGCAGCTGCTCTTAGGAGCTGATCCAAAGCCTACTGAATTCAATGGAAAAATTTAAATTCAATGGACTTGGGATCCTTTTCACTTTTGGCTGAGAGAGTTGTACTACTCCAAGTTAAAAGAAAGAGGACTTGGCAAACAATAACTGAGACTACAGCACATTTAGGGTCAAAAGACCTTAGCTGCTAGACCAAATCATCCCTGATGTGATTCCACCATACCCAGAGGATTTGCTGAGTCGGTTTTGTAGAGAATGATGATGCCATTTGTGATTTTCCAAGAGTTCAGTTTATAAGTCAGGGTAAAATTTGATCCAGTGGATGCGACCAAACTGTAAAGTTTAGTTTATTTAAATACAATAGTCCTCTTGGTTTAAATAACTGCAGAAGTTTTTCTTAACACATTAAATGGCTATATTTTATATCTATAACCTCAGAGTTATGAAATATAGCTCTCCAATGATATAACTATTCTATATAACTCTCTTCCCAATGGCTGCTGGTAGGAATTTCACTGTTTCTGAAATAAATAGGATATGAATACATACCATACATGGAGGGAAAGGGAGAGCAATGAGAAATACAATGAGCTGACTCAAGATATGTTATTTATTTGCAGACATTTTTAATGATCTCATATCTCAGAAGTGGTGGAGGGAACCTGAGCCACTTGTGAATTATGAAAGGTCATCAATAACTCATAGCACTATATGACACATACATTCAGGTCATCCAGACTTACTCCATGCTTGGATCTGTTTATCTAACACCAGTTTTAGTTTAGTCTGTACTGTGTGTTGATTTCATAGTACAGCATGTAGCAATGAGACCTCTTGGCTACACTCCCATGTAAGATGACTGAGTTTGAGGTATAAGAGAACCTGAAACAAATTTTCAGAGTATCAGTTGGTTCAACTGAACCACACATCTCTACTTCCAATGACATGTTGTGAGCATTAAGTAAAATAACTTAAATATATCAGATTGGTTGTGTGCACGTGCATCTGTAAAAACACTCTCAAATTTCATGCAGTTGAAACTCAAAACTTTTCCTCATGCTTGTTTCTCTCCCTAAGAAACTGAAATAGCAAACATGCAACAGAGATTACTTTGATAGTAACAGTACAAGACACTCAAGTACTACGGAGATGAGCATAAAAGAAGAATGAAATTAATTGCAATCCAGTTTTTTTACTGTCTTAAAAGAAAGCTAAAAGGCGCATTTTATTCCCAGTCACATATCTGAAATTCAACAATTAGGTATAATCCATATAGAGACAAAGGTATAATTTGCTGTGCTATTTTTAAAAACTATGCAGGCTACACTTACACATTTTAATTATAGCTACTTTGTGATAGCTCTCCGACAACAAACCATATTTGAAAACCCAGTTCTGAAAAAAACTCCTATGATTTTAAATGGGTTTCGTCCAAGCAATCTTAATCAATCAATTAGAAAATATTAAACTCCTCCGCTAGTTTCTCTTGGTGACACTCATGATATCAAACTGACCAGGCAGTGCCCACTATTGACTGCCAGAAGTTCATGGCAATACCCTGGGGCGGAGCTCATTTCTTCCAGCCCCAAGCACCCCTGTGGTTATCTCTTCATGAGCTAATGTGAGTTTGGTGTGGGAAATACACGGCACGTGGCACACCCTGGGGAGCTGTGGTGAACACACATTCTAGGACTGCTGCATACTTAGAAGGAGCCTAATGCCAGCACTGTCATCACTACTCACTTGTGCAAATTCTCAGTACGGACCAGTATCCAACAGCTACACAGCAAGACAGGATGCATTTTGGTGACCTACAGATGTGTTTTTTGGGATGGCTGCAAACATTCAGGCCTTTGGACAAGCCACCTGGCTCTATATCAGCCCAAATGCTACATAAACTATTTTGTAGTGTTCCTGCATCAACTTGGCATGAAATAAAATAAGTCTCCAAACATCTCACATCACATGCGCTGTTTGAGGCAGACACCAAAGTAATTTATCTGCACGGTTGTTCTCCAATTTGACAAAAAACCCAAGCCAAAGGGTCTATGATAGCAAAGAAAAATAAATTCCATGCACGCAATTTTTGGACTTTTCAACTACTTTAATGAAACTCTTGTGGTAAGTCATTTCACATTTAATACATGAAATAGAGCATCCTGTTTATAAACCAGAACCCTGCACAAACATAGTTTTTGTCAGGGCAGGAGAACAGCTCTCAGGCAAATGACAGCACAAAACAATACTTTCTACAGGCTGCTGGGCACTCCACACCACATGATAAAGTCAGGGTTACCTGTTTACAGCCAGAAGATGGATGAAAGCTTGGTCCTATCTTTTGCTGTCAAAACTTCCCTCAACTTAATATGGCAAATGTACCTATCTAAAAGTGACAGGACACCCTGCAATTAGTTTTAATTCTTTCTCCTTCACTTAGTCTTTTAGAAAGTTTCATGTGTTTTTCCCTCCTATCACCTCAAAATTGGCTTTAAAGAACTGATTTATGAGCTTTCATCAAGCTTTCAGGTTTTTGGTTGGTTTATTGGTTGGAATTTTTTTCCAAACAGGACAGCTAACTTTCTCAAAGTTAAAATAAAAGCATTGGTTGCAACATGACAACTGAGTGAGTGGTGAAGCATAGTGGATGATCCCTGCCACAAATACCCAGAGCTGCAACCTACAAAGCTCAGAGCTGCACAATTTTATAAGTGAAAGAACCACCAGATCTAAAGCTAGAAGGGGATGGTTAGGATGGCTGAGGTTCTGCCAGGAAGGGTTTCCATACCTGACATGTTTCAAAAAGTAAGTGCAGGGTAAAAAAAGGGGCTGTTTGCTCTTTCAACAGGTTGCTCACCGGTCCTAAGTAAAAAAGCCAGCTCAGAAAGCCAGGTTACACTGAATTTTCCTCCTAACTCATGAGAGGCCAATCTTCTAGGAACAAACCACCACAATTTACAGAACTCTAGAGAAGATCACATCAGCTACCAGCATTGCTCCTCCCTTGGGGATGAATGGACGCCAGAAGACTACAGTGCTTCTCACAAGGTTACAATTCTTCAGATCCAGATGTAAAAACTTCAAGTAAAAGAAAGAAAAGAGCCTTTTGTTTTACAGTAAGCACTTCTTCCAGTTATTGTATGAACACACTGACCAGATAAATCCTCTGAACCTGATTCTGACATCACCACATTAAATATATTGCACTACCTCTGTCAATTTAAATCAAATCACTGCTGATTTTTCCTACTATTAGATCAGAGTTAAGCAAATGAACTGTTCAACATGACTGCAGAAGTCAGGTGCTCTGAGAACAGTGTTGATTGTTCCTATGCACAGAGTTAAACACAACAAAACAGAATACAGCAGAGCCTGACTAACACAAATCTGGCATGAGACCAGGATCTAAGCCTTGTTTTTCTCATTCATACATCACCACCACATTTTTCAAGTGCCACTGTCATTAAGTTAAGATACAGTGCAATCCATCATTTAAAACCGTTAAGTAAACCTTTTGGGTCAAAAATATGGCTTTTCATACAGCTTGGTCTGAAAAGAAGAGCACTTTCCCAATGTGGCAAAGGGAATTAAGCAGAACAATGCAACACACTATCAACAAGTAAATCTAACAGCTTCATCACTAATTAATTATGATTTCCACAGGATTTATGCTTCATGGTTGACTGCACCTTCAAACAAATCACAATGAACTCATCCTTGTTTCACCTACAACCCCACCACAAAAACCTCAGTTCCCTCATTTCTCCTCACTGCAGGGCTCTTCAGTCCCCTACCACAACATCCTAATGCCCTTTCCATTTGTTCTTCTCCTAGGCAGATATTTTATTAACTTTGTGTAGCTTGCTGGTGGGCCAAGAGACATCAAGACCTTTGTAGGGACCAGGGCTACATGAACACAGTTTGACTGGCCAGGACACCCCATACTGGTTGCTCAACCAGTCAGTCAGAAGTCCAACACTTTTCCACAACAGAGTCCACAAGAGTGCTTCAGGTGCCCTGTGATGAATTCTGCCACACTTTTCTTTTGGACGGACAAGACAGGACATGGTGAAAGTCAGGTAACTGTGGATCCTCGTGCTCTTTCACCATACATCTCACAGACCTTTACCATAAATTTTGTGTATTGGAGAATTAACCCTCCGTTAAATCTTAATGAAATTGGCTTGTGGATTGAAATGATAACAGTGAGGAAAAGAACTGACATACCCACCGACTTTACTCTAAGAGTAAATATACACTGATACCATACAAGCACATGAAAATGTGCCACCTTAGTAGAAGGTAGAGATTTGCTCACACAATTTAAAATGCTTCCTGTTGTGCAATTTTCATGTAGCTGCTCAAAACAGTGAAGTAATGGACATTCAAGTTGATAGAGAAAATCTGGGAGTTGCAGAGTTACGTTAGTATTACTCCCCTTCTCTGAAGTAATACTGCTCTGAATATTACTCACCTTGGCCAATGGAAGGAGACTTTCTTTAGCTGCTCTTTACCTGTCAAATCTAAAAATAAAAATTATCAGGTCTGAGAATTACCTAGGGTCTTTCTGAAGCTTCTTGCAATGTTTAGAGGAAGAAAAACATTAATTCAACTCCCAGATGCACAATCTTCTGCAACAAAGTTTCAATGGTTTTGCAAGTCCTGCTGTCAATAATTACCCGTCAGCTCCAGAACAGCTCTTCTGTGCTCAGGCTTTTCCTTCTATTCTGAATGATTGCTTGTCATGCATTCAAGCCATAGGCACTGCAACTATTCCCAGCTACTTTGAATTCTAGTCAATATTTGTGATGTCCAGTGTTTTCCTCCATTTAATTTATTTAGACATTTGTAACAGATGGGTGAATAACAACAGATGATAAAGATAACAGCAGAAAAGACACAGCAGTTGAGTAAGTTAATACAGCAGTTGAGTAAGTTAATTTACAATCCCACTTAAAAATCAGTCTGTTCTGGTTATCACCTTCCTCTACTTCAGTTTCAGCATGATTTTTAGCAACCATGCTTCTCACAAAGTCCTGGACTCAGCAAATAATGCTTAAGAGTTAAACCACTCAAAATGGAAGCAACAATGTTCTAAAATTGTCTACTGCCTCCATCCTTTAGACAGCTGCTGCTAAAATGAGGATGGTGTGGAAGCAGAGAGGAAAATGGAACAGGCAACTATTTTTCATGTGCAAATCAGTAAGATTCTACAGAAACATTGTGCATAGTCAGGAAATAAGCATTCCAAAGGTGTCCAGCCTTTCTTTCCTGTTCATGGTACTTCATGATCATGAAGGTTTAGAAATACCCACATATTCTTTTCATCCCAGCAGGAGCAAAGGCTGTTAGTCAACATGCCAGGATGCTTTATTACCACTGGGAGCTTGGGTCAGTCCATCTGTACCGTTACTTGAAGATGGAGAGTTGTCCTCTAGTAATTAATACATTTCCACCTCTGTCTAATTAAAGAGATCTATTGCATTCATTCTCATTAAAAAAGAAATGTGGAGCTTTGCAGTTTCTCCAGTTTGGGGCTGTAAAAGAACTTCAAACATCAGAATAATTTTCTAAAAGTAATGAGTTCCCTCATTCTAGCTGGAGCTACAGCCCTGGTAATAAAGCATCTTTGCTAAAAACTGCTGTCTGCAGACTGATTCATTCTGGTGGCATGAGAGAGAGATTCAGACTGCGAGTGCTCTGCAGGGAATCTGTGACAGTCTTTCATCAGCTGCATATTCTTGACTTATAAAAACAAAAGCAAAGGCATATTGTGAAGATCATGGAGCCTCATTGCTGGGCTGCAGAGTGTTTTAGCTGAAGATTTCAGACTCGGATACAACAGTGTACTTGAGAAAAGGGCGCCATATAAACTTAAAATCAAGTGTGAGTTTTCTGTCTCCATTGCTGTCTGTACAAATCAACAAAATCTCAACTATTCTCCCTCAAGGCATCTTGTGGATTTTATTTTTCTCTTAACAGACCCACTCTATCCCTTTGAAGTGGCAAGCGGAGACAGTGGCTTGCCTCTCTGGGGTAATATGCATAATGAATGTGTTCACATACAACTGCCTCCTTTCTTGGCATATCTGCAGGATACTCGCACCATATTTTCATCCAGATCTTACCAGTGTAAATCTTGAATAATTTAGACAGAAATCATTACAGCTGAGGAGAAAAAGTGCCCAACAGGCTCCAACAGGAGACTGGCCTAAGCAAAGTCTGCAAAACTACTGTAACAATACCTCGCAGAAATGTCCTCAGAAGCCAATGCCAGGGCACTAAACTCCTAATTTACATGACCTTGCTTGGCTTTCCAAATTAGTCAGAATTAGGGAGGAGACAGAAGCTTGGGCTACAGCCCACCTTGCCTTTGCTTTGCACCTTCTGACACTGCTGGGCCTCCTGGGAGGAGCCGTTGTTCTGCTCCTTCGAGTGTGGGAACCACAGGCATTTCTGGCACTTGCATGCAGAACTTTCAATTTACTCTCCCCTCTACTCACACCCACATTAAGCATAAAAGACAGTGTTTTCCATCAGCACTTATCTAAGTGCCAGTACTCTGAGATGGAAAACTGAGGGAAGGGGAATTCAGCTAAGAAAATCAAACCACTGCCATCAACCCATTGAAAACTCTTCTAAAAGCCTTTTTCTTCCATATTCCCCACCAGAGTGCCAAACAAACAGTAATTAAAACATATATTATGCTCAAAGGCACAGATTATTCTTCCCACTGGATTTCTTGAGTGGTTCTCCTGTCTTCTTGCATCAGTGTTTCAAACTGTGAGCTTTCTGAGACATGACTTTCATTATCTCTGGGTCATTAGCAGCTCATAACTCAATGTCAGATAATACTGATAAAGAGAGACAAAGGGCAGACCCTTTTCAAAATGTGGAGCCAAACATATTGCACTGCATTGTGTAAAGTCAAAACCAGGCAGTGACAATGCTGGACACTTGTCTTCAGCGCTGGGATTCACACAGCTGCTCAAAGGCACACTTTGACAGCCACGTTGAGTCCACGATGGGTCTTTAGGGATCTTGCTCACCAGAACAGAACCCATGACTCAGATTAGTTTAGCTAGGGCAGAGATTTTTTGTAGCTTCAGAAAAATAATCTAAAAATACTCCTGAAAATCCCAAACTTGGCCTTCCACTGTCATCAATAGGAACCATGACCCACAGCAATGTGTTTGGACTTCCACATAACTCTGGGAATTCTGCACCAAATGCAGAAGGTGCCTCCAGCTACTTAACACTAGCAGGGCTCCATGGGATCTGCCAAAGTCACCTTGGAAAGCGAGCCTAGTGTCACTCTTTTAATAATCTCAATATTTTATAGGGGAAGTAACTTTTTAAGAGTATCCTAGTGACTGTGCATTCACTTGGAAAGCAGACCAGCCCTGGGGTGCACCACACCAGATGAATAGCCTGGCCTTGAGAAGTCTGATTCATCTCCCATCTTGGTTTTCATTCAAGCTTCATGATCCCCACGTTCTATGTGACACCATAACACCAGTTCAGTGGGAAAGGTTGGAAGAACCCTCCCACACAACCTTATTTGCACAGGTGTGACTCAAGGTACTTCCCAGTTCAGTAGTGAATGTGGGTTTGAATGCCCTCAGGCTGATGAGGGTGGTATACCCAGCTCACCTACTCCTTAGTCGTAGAACCTAACTCACAACCTAATATGTAAAGACACTGAAATTTTCCTGCCAGAGAATTTTTAACTGAGGAAAGGACTGCTGATGGTGAGCATGTTCCTGTCTCATGTTCTCTGGGCAGGGAGCATGAATCTGCAACCACACCCTTCAGGTAACCATGAAAAATACTTCTCTGATAGCTAGGAACATGATGCAGCCCAAAGACTGTTGTTTCTGACAGCTTCCAGAGTCTCTCTGGGACCAAATCAGAGATGGCCCTACAAGGAACCTGCTGAGAGAGCGAGTTTGGGGAATCACAGATTTAATTCACCTAAAGCTTATCAAGGTGGCGGTAATCTTATTAGAGATCTGGCATCATCTGGTTTTCTTGCCCTCACCTGAAATATCTTCTTCCAGGGCATCACCACTTATCAACAAACCTCAGTAGCTGCCTGAGGTAGAGCTCCAGCACTCAGCCATCACCGTGGCTCACTTGCAGCTTTCTGGAAGCAACTGAGCAAATGACACCAGGGTGTGGATACTCTCTAGGACAGCTGGTCTCCTAAGAAGATATTGGGCTGAACTGAGAGCAGTATATGTGGTTTTTTGCCAGAAGATCTTCAAATAAAAAAACATTTTCCACATGACTTCTGGAACCTTGTTTTGTCAGTAAAACAAAAAAAAAGTTCAATATTGCTAATTAGGAATTCTTTTTTTAATTATCATGTCAGTAATTTTTCTATGCAACTTTTACTGCAAATGTCTATTGTGCTTTAAAGCCTTCTCAGTTAAATAAAAAGCAACTTCAGTTGTGATCCTAGATAGACACCTGAGCCATGTTTAATTAGTCTGGATTTTGCTGCTAAATATATTTTTAAAATTAAATCCACATCTTTGAAAAGATGCTAGGGGGAAAGGAATGAAATGCAGTATCATTCAACCTGCTGAAATTCTCTGTTACTCCAGTGTAACATGTCACTGTTAAAATTCCCCTCTTCCACAACATACACTCCTGAACATATTAAGTGGGAAAAGAGTTTTAAAAGTTGGAGAAACTCATGATCCAGTTTAGAAATGGGGGAATGAGTCTGCCATTTTCAACATATAAAATTACACAGACATCTCAATTTAAGTATAAACTCTATGCTTGAGTTACAAAGGAAGGTGGCAATTCTACCAGTACTTGGTGAAATATTAACCACAAAAATTTGGCTCCCTGATTTCTGAAGAGCAAGGAAAGTGGATTGGTTCTCCGATGGACTTATGTGGTAAGGTTGAGATGGTGATCTGCCCCAAAGTTCAACAGGCTGAGGATACTACAAACTGCCAAAGGGGGAGGAGGCTGAATATAGAAACTCTGAGATTCCAGAGAGAGTTTAATGGGATCAGAGGAAGCTTTATGCGCATAGGTTGACATAAACATGGCTTTGGATGTCAGGCCTATATAATCAAGACAGAGGAAAGCAATTTGAAACAATAGTGCTTCTATTGAGAAAAGGCACCTTGGACGCTTTGGAAAGAGAAAATCTGAAAAAACCCAGTTTGGAACCATGTGCCTCCTTTTTCTTGATAAGGGTCTGCTGGCACCTCCAGCTCAGTTTTCACCATTGCTGAGTGTCTCCCACCTTCAATCTGGTAAACACCATGATCATGGTCCCAAATGGCCCCACCTGCACCAAATAGCCTGAAGGTCTGAAGCTGAGGCATCCAGGAGCTCCCATCACCCTGCCAGGCTGCAGAAATCCCAGCATGGCTTGGGATTAATCTCCAGGCAGGGTTGACAGTGCCATCTCTATCTGCAGTGCTGGTGGCTTCCAGGTTCCTCATGTGTCCCTGAAGTTACCATATCAGGCTGGAAAGGCTTTAAGGCTATTTGATCCTCCCAGAAGAGTCACAATAGAACCAGGGCAGGAGCTATGTGCTGACAGCCCAAGCACAGCCCACATGTCCATAATGAAAATCACCAGTGAAGGCATCATGTAACACATCTTTCACCCAACAAACCTTCCCTGTGGCCACAAGAAGATTACAAAGGTGAACAAATTATCGTACATTTCAGTACTATTTACAAACAGGTGTGTCTCAGATATTATATAACTGTGCATGAAGGAAAGAGTTTTGATTGCTTCTGCACTGCAGAAGTAACACTGTCAGGAATGAAAACAGCTCTGCTCTGAAGAGTTTTGCAGCTGAATGGTCAGACCATGTTTTGTCTATGAATAGCAGGGAGGAGCAGTTCTTTTTTCTTTTCATTTGTACCATCTGCAGTGGTGCCTCTGTGAAAATACAAGACAGTTGTGAATAACAAGGGCTACAAAGCAGGACTGCCATGGGATGATTTAAAAGCAGAAATGGATAAGGACAGTTAGTTCTTATAACAAAGTTCTAAGTCTGACAAAACAGAGCCTGGGATTATAGTGATGCCTTGTGAAGGCTGACCTAGAACAGAGACTAGATGGAGCTAAAGAATAAAGTAGACATTTACTAGAAGGCCTCAGTGGATACACCTCGGGGAGCACAAGAGCCCAGCCAGGACCACACCCAAGATGAACCCAAAATGCTGACAAAATGGATGACAGGTCACGGGGTCTCATATTTTTATAATTCTTGTCCATTAACATATTGGAGTTAATTGTCCAATTATAGCTTTAGCTTATGAAGTCATATCCTTCTTGTTTTTCTCTCTTTGGTCCACTGTTTTTTATGCTCTTGTGCCTGAAATTTGGATCATTTATCCTTGGTTGCCAACTAGAAAAGGAATTGTTTTGTCTACCTACTCTGTGAAGATTGCTTACTGTACCCTAATATGAAGCTCAGAAGTACACACCAAAGCAGTACAGAATCTGAAAAATATAAAAGCTAAAACCTGAGGCATCAATACCATGGAAAGAGAAGGTAGATTCCAGAAGTTCACTGTTTCATTTAACTAATTTGAGGTCAGGGCAAGGTAGGGCAGATGGAAAAAAATAAATGGAAAATGTTCTTTAAATGGTTTTATTAATCATGAGAGGATCTAGTGCTGAGGGTGGGAAGAGAAGAACTTCATGATTTTAAAACTAGCATTTTAAAACAGTCCCACCTTCAGATGAACACAGTAAGGGAGTATTCCTTCAAGCAAGGGATAAGGGAGGAAGAGCTTAAAGCAGGTTTCTGGAACATTTGTAGCTTCTTCCTTCATGGTTTTCTACATCCAGAAGTAGTAAGGAGCACTGAAGTCTATACTGGTAAATACAGTAGTAAATTTAACATGCTGAGCTCTAGTCCCTGTCCCTGAGGGTAGCAAGATGCAAACAGCCCACTTAACTTACTCTCCAAAACTGGGTGGCCATTACCAAGTTGTTCTTTTGGAGTTGTCCTTTCCTGCACTAATTCTGGGCCTACCAGCCAGACACAGAAAGCTGACCAAGGCCAAACCCATGCTAAAGACTCTGCTAACAGTTCAGCGCTATGGGCAATCCCCTTCCCATTGCCTAAGGGGCTGGAAATACAGAGCCACATTCAGCAGCTCTAAGTAGGCAGGATCCCGCTGTACCTCACCTCCAAGACAAATTATCTCACAGACAAATTTAGCTTCATCATCTTCCTCTTTGCCTATGGTTAAGGTGGAGCAGCTGGAAGGCTTTCATCCTGGTCATTCTGTGCCAGTGGAAAGTTCCAGTATAAAGGTCCTACCTTAGCTCCCTGATCAGTGATGTAAATGTCTCTTCTGGACCTGAGCCTAAAGTGAAGACTAGTTAATCTTTTGGGAACACAGAACTGACTGACCTTTGCTGTGCTTCTGCTCGGGTCTGGCCTCTGGAGGAAACAGGGAAGGGACCCAGCCAGTAGGTCTGCAAATGTGAGAATCACAAAATTTGAAAAAAAGTTCTCCCATTAACAGGAAACAAAAAGGTGACAGCTGTCACCACACCCCTGTCATTGCATTAGTAGTGCTCTAGTCCCAGTTTTGGGAAAAAGACCCCATTCCAGCCCCAGTCCATGCAGTGGGGGCCCAGCAAAGCCTGTTCATTCAGCTGTTAAGCATTTGATCTTCCATATTTCATCAAGTGGAGCACCTAAGAAAGGAGACGGAAGCTTTGCCTGAGAGGACTCTGCAGGATTTTGGTCTTTCTTTTTAATGGTTAAGCAGCTCTGAGTCTCAACCTTCAGCACGGCTGAGGAGATCTGTACAGATGGGAGACTGCTCCTTCTTTTCTTGTGGTAAAATTAAAAAGAAAAAGAAGCTCATACATCATAAAATGTGACAATTCCCAGAGTAGTTCTTTTGGGGCTCCTTCTGCCAAAGAGTTGTAGCACTGCCAGGCAAAAGGAGAAATTATCTTAATCACCCAGACCCTAGGAAAACACTATATCTTTTTTGTGAATCGAGTTTAAACAGAAGTTATGCAGGAAGGACCAAGTCAAAAAACACTTTTTCCAGATGTCAGAAAGATTGAAACACACATGAGGGGAAAAAAGCAGCGTTACGAACATTTAGCTTGATATATCTTGTAGGTGAAAGAACTAATGCTGTAAAGAAAATGTTTGTCTAGTGCCGCTGAGTCTGCTCTAGACTATAGCACCGGTCAAACAGCTCTTTGACCAAGCATTTCTTATCCACTCTGCTGTTTGAAGAGCAGAAAGTACAGGGAGGAGGAGAAAAAAGAAAAATCTAAATGTGAACGCTAAGTTCTATTTACTGAGATAAAGATTGAAGAAATAGATATGAATATAGAAAATGTTCTAGAAATATGTTCCTTGTTATAAATAAACCATGTTGCCAGCACTTAAATAAAAAAAAACCAAAAAAAATCCCTCTTGAGAGTCACAGGGGAGCAATACCATCGCTGGAATATCTGCTGATGCAGCTGAACTATGCTTAAGACATCTGCTGAGATGAAACTACTTTGTGGCTGGAGGTATTAGGAAAAAGAGAGTTACTTCAACAAAAAAATAGCCAGTGTGTGAAAACAAAACCACACCAAACTCTATCAGATCACACACTTCTACAACTGTGGCACCACCATACCGTAGTTATTCCATCAATCTGTCTGCCTCGGAATCGAAGCAGAAGATTGTAAAACAGGCTGATAAATGAAGAAACCTCCCCCACGGCACCACTTTCTCTTGAAACCTCAGATCCTGAGCAGACGCGCAAAATATTAAGAGAAAGCGAGGATCAGAAATAAGGGGGATTTGCAGCCAATTTATTTAAAGTGAGCGCCTTGCTCGCTTTGCTGGCAGAGCTCTGAGCTCAGCCCCGCGAGCGGAGCCCGGCGGTCGCTGCTGCTGTCGCCGCTCCCCAACGCGAGGGCAGCACGGGCAGCACCGGCGGCGGCGGCGGCAGCGCCGAGCCCAGCGCGCCCCGGCGGGCAGCGGGCGTGGGCATCGCTCATGTGACGTGCGCCGCTTGACTGACCACGGGTGAGCTTCAAAACAATTTCCTTAACTCGGAGTGGCTCGCACTTCGGCTCGCAAGTGGTTTGATGCTGGCTTTGCTGCAGTTCATTCTCTAGTGTCTGCCGCTTCATCAGATCAACTGCTTGACCACAAGACACAAAAGGACCTCTTTCTGATTAAACTGCTTTAAAAGTCAGCTTCAACAAAACACAAGTTGTTTCTGCACACAAACCATACCTTGCCTTTCGAAGGCTGAAGCCTTCCATTTAGTTTTTTTATAATGAATACAATTCTCTGCACTTCTGTAAGGAAAGAAGGAGTTCTTGTTTTCACTTTTAGTATGAGCTCCTTACTCCTGCTTTTTGAAATGCTGCATTGTGATTACTAACGATTGGTCAGGTCTTCAGGCAGTAAGGGACAGACTGGCAGACCTAATGCACATGTAAATTAGAGATATAGTTCAGGAATACTGAAGTACATGTAACCCACTCCCACTCCAAGCTCTCACTTGAAATAGCAAAGCATTACTCAAAGCAGTACTGCTTCTCTCCCTTCTCCCCCCATTCCCTTCTCTTCGATTTCTTCTTCTCCCATCTAAAATTTTCACAGGTGTTATACATAGTTGTAGTCCCAGGTGTCACTCAACAACCAACTTCACCCCACTTTGCTGTTTCCCCCTGACGCTCCTCCACCAGCATTTTAAAAAATATTTGCCAGCCACCATACAGAGTTCCCATGTTCCCCTTTCTTGCCAGCCTAATGATAATAATTTTCCTCAGTTGCTTGTCAAGGGTTTAAAACATGAATCAACTTTGGGATTAGCTTTTGTTCTTATAGAAAAATTATGGGGGGAGGGAGGGGTGTTGCAATCAAAAGCCCAGTTTCTCTGCAATCAAAAGCCCAGTTTCTCAAACAGTCATAGCTGATACCTTTTCACCTGTGCATAAGGATCAGACCCAGATGTGTGATGCATTGGACAGCCAAGAGAGGGTCAGGGCTTCCCAGAGGTAGGATTCCACAGATACTTTACTTTACCCAGTGGCAGCTTTATGTTGATGAAACAACACATGAAACTTTAGGTCCCTGCTAGAGCATTATAGTGAATCAACAGCTCAGAAAATTCTCGAAGGCCCCTGCTCGCATGGAAAAGCAGTGGTAGCCTCCCTCATTTACCTCTGGTCCCTTAAGCAATAACTCAGTAACTGAGGTAACTTTATTAATACCTACTTGACAGACAAGAAAGGTAATGACAGTCTTGTCACAACAAGTCTCATTGTGGCTTTTGCCTTTCCTCCCTGCTGCTGCTTTCAGCTCCTGTTTACTGGGAAACCTGACTCATTTGCTACTTTTGTAATACACTGTGATGCAGAGTTGGGGGATTCCCTGATGCAAGAGCTATTTAAAACTTAGTTGTAACCAGAGTTCATACGGGATTTTGTGTGTGTGTGTGTGTGTGTGTGTGTGTGTGTGTGTGTGTGTGTGTGTGTGTTTGCACACACTGTCTCCTAATCTAAAGTGGTCTTGTATGGTAGCTTTTGCAAAACAAAATAGTGAGGACACAAATAAGCTTTTTATGGGTACTTAAAAGAACCTTCACAAACAAAATAAGCTGAGAAAGTATAGGTTGTTTTTATCTCCCCCTGATGTATATGGACTTAAGAAATCTATAGGCCATTAGAAGAAGTGTACAAAACACAGCTCTCTGAGGTCAGACAAAACACAAATATTAGCCATCCTAAAGTTATTGAAGGAAGAAATGAGATGTTTGGTATCAGGTACACCTTTTTGATCACAAATAGAGAATAGGTGACAACATGACGCAGATGGTCTGTATGATGTTTTGATAAACACTGAATAAAAATGCTCCAAGCTCCCACTGTGTTAAGTGATACATAGATGCTCTTGTGGCCATTTCAATGGGGCCAGTTCAGTGGAACTCATTTTTAAGTATATCTGTATTGGTTGCTCACGTGTGTTCTAGTTGCAAGTATCAAATGCCAATCCCAAATGCAGAAGGTTTTGGAAATCATTCAAGGAGGTTTTACTAACAGCATTTGCAGGAGGGCACTCACATCAAGAATAACTTAAGACCTAAGATGTCTATTCCAAAATAAATTTCTTTATTCTAAAAAATAAGGAAATTATTTATTCTAAAGAATAGTTTCTTAGAGGAAACAAGTGATGGTCAACATTGAACATTATTAAGAGGAGTTTTCTTCCTTCCTGGGAATCACTTTGGAGCAGGGAATATGTACCATGTTCATTGTAAGTGGAGCATATGCTCATGTCTCACATTAAAGAACACCCTATACCAACAGTGTATTCTTCACTCACCCAAAAGCCCAGAGAGAAGGGGTTTTATACAACTTATTTCTGCAAACTGGAAAAATAAAACCAGATAAAACAAACAAACAATTCAGAGACAAAGACGTGAAGTATTTCTGTGAATACATACAGGCTGGTCTTTTCCACCCAAATAAATCTTCATGCTACCATAACTATTACACTAATTTTGCTTCAAAAGATATGGGTATATCTGCAAACATTTCTCCCCACATTTTTGTGGGTTTTTTTGCCCTCTCAACCCATTTTCAGCTATGGAATTAATTTACAAACAATGTGTGTTGTCCCCCAAATGACTGTATGAGAAGGATACCCTGTGCAATGAGGCATTTCATACCATTAAGGCCACCCAGTCTGCCCCCAGAGACATGTCCTTCTGAAAACTGTGCTTACATTTCCATTTTTATATAGTATTTGATGTTCAGAATTATCTCTTAAATGCTCAGCATAGCCTTTTCATTAGTCCATAGTATACTTCTCACACAAAATAACAGGGAAATAAGAGAAGAGGATCTGAACATATTTTTATGGGGTTTATGTCACAGAACATCTGGCATTACCTTTGATCTTAAAATCCTTTTAGCATGTAAGAATTTGTAAAATTATTTCAATCACAAAGCATTTGGTCCACAAATCTCAATGTCTATAACAGTAGCTCACTAGTTCCTGAGAATTAAATGATACCATTTTTTGACAGAGGAAAAATTTTCAGAGGCACTGTAGGTGGGGTCTAGCACCAGATACCCAGAACAGGGGGTAAAGGAAAAAAAAAAAAGAGAGAGAAAAAGCTTAAACCATGACAATCTTCTACTATTTTAGGCATGTCAGCACAGATTGTTCACAGAAGCATTGTTTCAGACTAGGATGGATATAGCTGATAGACACAACTCTACACTGTTTCTTCCACCTCTTTAATGAAATTTAAGGAGAAAAAAAAAGGTTCACAAAACCAGCAGGCAGTATTTGGGTGCAAGCAACCCTGTACCCTATAGACATAAGTATCCTGAACAGCCCAAGAAGTGGTGGCAATGCAAGTGCTGGGGTGCGTGGCTTGCAACCAGCATTGCTGCAACAGAGCTACTCCAAACAAAAATCCCCACGCAGTCCTTGTATGGTTCTTTTTATGGGTTTTTCGTGGATGCAGGCAGCTGGTCCTTCCCCCTCCTCCTCCTTCTCCCCCCAGGGCTGGTGTGTGGGGCCCAGGTTTTGGAGGTGTGCTGAGGCCATGCACAAGCAGGGGCAGGCACTGGCATCAGGGCCCTGGCCCACCACGGGGCAGGTACCAGAGCAGAGATGCTGGCAGAAGCTCCTGCCCTGGATGCCCATGGCAAGCTGGGGTGCACCTGGCCCCGGCACTACAAACAAAGCAAGGATCTTTGCCTGTGGCTGAGTGGTATTTGAGACTGTGAGCTTCACATTTTCTAGCTTTTTCCATGACCACAATAGCTAAAATTAATTTCCTTTTTAATGTGTTAACCGAAGCTGAACACCTGTCTTCTAAAATTTGGATTTGAATTCCCCTTGTCCCCATCTAGTCTCCCCCTTCTCCTCTCCTCTTCCTTCTCTCCCACAACACTCCAATGCTCAAATTTAGGAAGATTCATGCTTGAGCTGCTGGAGCTGGCAGCATTATATTAGTAGCAGAAGGTGGTATTCGAGTAAGGGCCAAAGCAACACAGAATTGCAGAGATGGATACAAGAGCAAACAGAAAAGAAACACCTACCATATGATTTTTTGCATCAGAGCTGGCTGCAAATTTTTCACCAAAGCAAATTTTCAGTGAAAATTCTTATTCCTTGTTTTGGCCAAAGACAGATTCTGCATGTGAGGTGTCCACTTTTGCATTTGTCCTTAAAATAAATGTGAACTATGAAACAAAAGATATTACAATAAGCACATATTCAGTTTTCAGCCAAATTGTTTTTGACAAAAATCTGTCCATTCCCAGGAGAGAAAAGAACCTTTTTTTACCCTGTCCTATTTTATAAGCCTACAGTATACAATACCTATTGTTTTCTGTGTTGTTAAACCTCTACCATGGTTCAGTATTGCAGCTGGCTGTCATGCTTGTGTTTGTACACTGGATATCTGTGGGGTAGATTACTTCATTATTTATGTGCATCAATTCCCCATTTGGAAGGGGAACATACCACACTTTGTCTGCCCAGCTGATAAGCATAGCAACTACTGTCTCTTACTGTGCTCGGGTACAGTGCCACTTAAAATGGGTCTTCAGTTTCAATGAGCACTAATGTTGTGCTAATGTCATGCAAACAATACTGAATAATAGTCTTATTAAATTAATATCTTCTGATCAGCTCCAAAGCAGGCAAAAAAGCACATGCTCAGGTTATTTTTTCCCCCAGAAACAGGCCTCATGAAGCAAATCTCCCTGGTTCTCTGACAGAGGATGATGTCTATAAATCTTTGCAAGCCCATGCTGTTTGCTGAGCAAACAATGAGGATGAGGTATCCTCTAGGATTATTTGTGCACTAGTGACAGAAATCACATTGATATGAGGCTAACTCAGTACTCATTCTTTCCTGTTCCTCCAACAACTCCCCAGATTATTCTCTTTTTTTTTCCTCCTTTCTCAAAAGGATTTTATTTTTGCACTGTCAATACAAATGTCCATCACATAGTGGTGCCATTTTGTGGCAGCTGCTTTAAACATGCTTGCCATCAGCTGATCTGAGCTGAAGTTCAGAATGGAGAGGAGTTGCCTTTGCAGGACTGTCATCTCTGTGTGCTCTTCCCAGAACAAACCAGTTTGAATTTACTGTCCATGCCCAGAAGAGAGGGTCTGGCAGGAGAGGTCCAGCTAGGCCTCAGCAGTGCTTTCATGTCCCATCCCCACCACAGGGAATGCAAATGTTCTTTGTGTGCAGAGCAGCTGGACTTTCCTGCCCAGGTGGCCTTTCATATGATGACAGGATCCTGAATTCCCAATGCTGCCACTGTACAGCACCAACAGCATCTCCAGCCACTTGTGTCCTGCTGGGCAAGTCCATCACACAGTGCTGCTGGCAGGGAGGTTTAATCCAGCACAATATCACCATCAGAAAAGGGGAAACACTCCAGGAACAAAGATGAGGAACAAACAGTCTGCTTTCTTTATTCTAGTCTCCATTTTCAGGTCCTGATATGCCTCTTCTGCTGGCTTCCCCCTGAACCTGAGCCCTCACAAAATACAGACCAAGTGCAGACCAAGTTTCAGAGGTATGCAGAAACAGTATGATTTAGGACTCAGCTCTAAAAGAAACTGGAGCAATTTGGTGCAGGCAAGTGCCTGGACAGCAAGGGATGTTACAGGCACACAGAACTCACTGCCTTCCCTTTGTATCTCAAGTCTACGGATCTGAAGCACTTGGCTTTTGGTTACACCTCTGAACTTTGCCTAAAGCACGTAACACTCATGAATCTGCAAAATTGGACTGGAAGTCTCCAGAGAAGAGGATTACCCAGGAGAATTTTAGTATTTCCTGCTTCCAGTTGGGCTGGAACCAACACAAAAACAGCTATAACGGTATTTGGCTCTGACATGCCTGGTCCCAGCCAAAAAGCAGGAAATTTAGAGGTATGTAAAGATGAAAAAAAAAATGATGGGAGATTGGGGTGAGGAAAAGAGCTGAGCTTTTGAGAAACGGAAGGGCAAAAAAGATTCATTCTGTCAGTTCTTAT
Organism: Melospiza georgiana; assembly: GCF_028018845.1. Lineage (NCBI taxonomy): Eukaryota > Metazoa > Chordata > Aves > Passeriformes > Passerellidae > Melospiza > Melospiza georgiana. The sequence continues at coordinate 55,012,258 of NC_080431.1, read as the reverse complement.
TTGTTTCTGAAGGATTTTGCTAACCTGCAAGGCTAGGTCCTCTTCTCTGAATAACACCTGGACTTTTGTACAGAAGAATAGTCCCTAAAGGCTAGATTTTCGGCCCTTGGCACTGTTTTATACCTCCCCAGAACAGAATAAAACTGCCAAGTCAGACTGGGATCTAGCCCAGAGCTTGTATTAATTAAGTTATTTATTTAGCTGATAATTACAGGCTTCCTGGGCCTGAGACTCTTTACACAAGTACTCTTTGGAGACCTCTACGGAATTCAGAGGGAAGTATAATCTTCTCACTGTTCTTCAGCAGATCTGGCAATAGTTAGAAGGACTGCAGCAGCCCTGCATTATCACAATCCATGCACAAATTTAGCACTTCAGACAGAAACCACCTATCAAGACAAACACTGGGAACTTGTTTTGTGCACACATCTGGAAATGAAGGGTCTAGATGTAGCACTTGCAGACTTTTGCTGCCTGTGATCTCCCTCACCAGCACAACAAATTGCACTTTGTCAAGGGAGAAGCTGGATTTGTATACATCTATGTGGCATGAACATAGTCTCTCTCACTGCTGCCTTCACTGCACTGTTGTATGCAAACAGAAAACAGACCCTTGTAAAAGCCAGCAATGACTTCAGTAGTAATCACAAGGCATCACCACAAGTTTGTACCTACTTACAGCCTGGTGGCCATGCAGATCACCTGGACAGCCCTGTGGCTCTGGAGGTGCACAGCCAGGTGCCTCACCAGCCTCTCTGGGACTTGAAGCAGTTCATCCCAGCTGGCATTGCATCACAGTGTCTGCATCGACCAGCACGGACCCTGCCTGAGGCCGGCTGCTCTATGGCCACATTGTCACTGCCTTCTTCTTCCCACTCTGATCTCACTCAAAATTTATGTTCTTAGACCAAATCTATATATATTCTGTATTTTTGCCTTTACTCTAGAGCTGAATAATCCAGTGTAGACCAGCTTCAGAAAGCTCTCAGGTTCTCTCAACCTGTTGTATTAAATATCCTGAGTTGTTAATGGTGGTTCACACCGGGGGATGAAGGACCATTTTGATTCAAGCTTATATGTGCCTGCAAAGAGTGTAAGTGCAGCACCAAGGCTGACAGGTTTTTTGCTTCTCTAGCTAGGAGAGAAGGTGGGCAAGGAGAACAGCTCTGGCCAACATCACTGGTAACCCCAGGCACCAGGTGCATGATCAGCCTGGCTCTCTGGGATCTCTGCAAAGTTCTCACTCCTGCATCTTCCCTTCCCACAGCCCTCTGACAGATGGGACAGCTGATAGTTCTTGGCTCTTTGTATATCTTGGTATGAACCTCAGAAATTTGGCCATCCCGCTCTGATGAGTCAGCCCACATGCATCTTGATAACTGGGGATGTTCATCGACTCCTGAAGAGAGGGAATAATCTAATTAGGTTCTCACTAGTCATAAATTTGGAATAGTAATAGAAAATTTTAAAAACAGAGTGTTTCCAACTGGCTTTCATATCCCTGAAAGATAACTGCATAAATGTTTGGGTAATGGTCATCTGATTGGATATATATTTACCTGAACCCTTTCCATTGTGGGGAAAAAAGAACTTAAAAAAATTGCTCTTGAGTGATAGCTTGCTTTAGTTTTAAAGCAGTCACTAAATGAAAATTCTTTTAAAACCAACTAAATTACAGTTTTCATTCAAAAAGGGGTGAGCACTTTGAATATCAAGGGCCAAATTTAAAATGAACCTTCTAATAAAAGGAGGAGACAAATAAAAGCATAAATGCCCTTAGTTTAACCTTTCTCTAGCCTCTTACTCATAATATGTTTACATTGTCACCCAAATGCTTGAAGAGGAAAACTTTTCCCTAGGATCATGACCTTCTCTCTGTTTTCTATGGTCCTCCCAGATTCACGTTTCAGAACAGAATACAACTCCTACTGCACATACTACCAGACCACCCCGTTTGTAACTTTGCTACACTTTTGTCCAAGAAAATGGGCAAGGACTTTGCCTTCAGCTGTCTCGTCTTACTGGCATCTTAACTTTGACATCTTTCACCACCTGGGGCTTTAGAGGCTTCTTGAAATTGAGAAAGGGCAAGTCCAGCACTTTTTTTCCATGATCCTGTGCCATGCAGGTCCCACTTGGTTATCAGTGGCAGCAAGGCTACACTTGTTAACTACTTAGAGGATCTTCTGGCTCAGCAAGTAAATCCTTCAACAGTTCTGCTTCCTTACTCTGCTATCCCATTAGACAGCATAACTTTGGGGCTAGACAAGAGGAGTTTTTACAATCCTGTGCCTTTGCAAGCAGAAAATCCTGAGTGTTTAGGGTGCAATTCTTGCACAGCTGAATGCACAACAGTTTTTCCCTTCCCAAATCAGAGTACAACTGGGAGTGTAAAGGATCCTAAGGACTACTGCAAAATAGATAATAAATAATAATGTCATCCTCCCACATACTCTGGGGGCAGGAAAGCAGGAGGGTGGTTGTTGTCACTTCTTATTCTTGGGGAATGCCTACGTCCCTCTCCTTCAGAGCACTGAGGTATCAGGGATACAGTACTAGATCTGTTGATGCCTGGGGTTAAGGGAAATTCAGATAGCACCATACCATGACCCCTTTGGCCCAAATTAATCTCCCTTGAACTCTAGTTTAGTCCCTGTGCACCTTTAAACTGAAAACTTTTGGGGTCCAGCAAGAGCTACGAACACCTTGGTTTAGACACGGTAATGGGATTTTGGTTAAATGAGGATTTCTTTGGCCATAAAGTTTAGAAATTAAATCCTTATCTGTATAAGGCAAATTGGCATTGACTATAAATATGCATCAGTACTCTTCTTTCCCTTTCAGTGAGATCAGTCCTTCAGCCTGGACAATAGCTTTGCAAATTGCCAATGACAAGGAGAAAGCTTCTACAAACCTCAGTAGCACCTATAGTGTTTCCTTGGCATAGTGAAAGCTGTGCTTATGTTCTCTTCATTCTCCCATCTTTCCTCTATGCAGAATTTCTACCATCTGGATCTTCTTCATCCTTCCCATAGCAAATATCCCTATCTTTAGTTTCACTCCCACTTCAATTCACCCTTTTCTTTCTTCTTTCTTCTTTCTTTCTTTCTTTCTTTCTTTCTTCTTTCTTCTTCTTTCTTTCTTCTTTCTTTCTTTCTTTCTTTCTTTCTTTCTTTCTTTCTTTCTTTCTTTCTTTCTTTCTTTCTTTCTTTCTTTCTTTCTTTCTTTCTTTCTTTCTTTCTTTCTTTCTTTCTTTCTTCTTTCTTTCTTTCTTTCTTTCTTTCTTTCTTTCTTTCTTTCTTTCTTTCTTTCTTTCTTTCTTTCTTTTCTTTCTTTCTTTCTTCTTTCTTTCTTTCTTTCTTTCTTTCTTTCTTTCTTTCTTTCTTTCTTTCTTCTTTCTTTCTTTCTTTCTTTTTCTTTCTTTTCTTTCTTTCTTTCTTTCTCTTTCTTTCTTTCTTTCTTTCTTTTTCTTTCTTTCTTTCTTCTTTCTTCTTCTTTCTTTCTTTCTTTCTTTCTTTCCTTTTTTCTTTTCTTTCTTTCTTTCCTTCTTTTTTTTTCTTTCTTTCTTTCTTTCTTTCTTTCTTTCTTTCTTTCTTTCTTTCTTTCTTTCTTTCTTTCTTTCTTTCTTTCTTTCTTTCTTTCTTTTCTTTCTTTTCTTTCTTTTCTTTCTTTTCTTTCTTTCTTTCTTTCTTTCTTTCTTTCTTTCTCTCTTCAGTTTGAACCCACATGACTAATACCAGTTATTTTACTAACTGCTTTTCCTTCTTATAAATTTATAGAAAAAAATGTATTAGAGTGTCTGTTGTGGTTTCACCCCACCCAGCAGCCAAGTCCCACACAGCCACTCACTGCCTCACCAGCAGGACTGGGGAGAGAATCAGACGGGTAAAAGCTGGAGAACTCGTGGGTTGGGATAAAGATAGTTCAACAGGGAAAGCAAAAGCCATGAAACAAGGAATTGATTGACAAGGAACAAGGAATTGACTGTTTCCCATGGGCAGGCAGGTGTTCAGCCATCTTCAGGAGAGCAGGGCCCCATTGGCAGATAAATGCCATCACTCCAAATGTCCCCCCTTCCTTCTTCTTCCCCCTCTTCTAATACTGAGTATGATTTCGCATGGTCTGGAATATCCTTTTGGTCAGTTTGGATCATCTGTCCCAGCTGTGTCTCCTCACAACCTCTCATGCAGCTCCAACTTCCTCACGAGTGCCTCAGTACAAAAAGCAGAAAAGGCCTTGGCTATATGTAATCCTTGCTCAGCAAACAAAAACATCTCTGTATTATCAGTTCTGTGTTCAGCACAAATCCAAAATACAGCCTCATACCAGCCACTATGAAGACAATTAATTCTACCCCAGCCAAAACCAGCACAGTATCAAAAAGTACAAAAAATAAAAATGTCATGAACTAAAATGTAGTGTATTCATTTTAGTCCAGTTTCTTAGTAAAGACAAAGTTAAGATTGGCTTCAGTATTTTCATCATTTCTGCTTTATAACAGAAGCCACTGAATAATTTCAATAAAATTTGACAGGTGTAGAGAAATCTCAAAATATTACGTTTCAACAGCTTTGAAATGTTATATAGAGCAGCTGAAGATAAAATTTCAGACACTGGGAAATCAGAGCTAAAGAGAGGAGAAAGACCCTAAACAGCCCTTCTGCCCTTGGAAAAGCTGCAATAAGAGCTGACCATCTCTCAGGCCATATGCTATTTTAATAATACTTCCCTAGGTTTCCATTTCCTACCTTTAAGCCATGTGTCTCATTTGTTCAGGTTTTTGAGTTTCTTTTCCCTCATGTTCAGGGAAAGCACTGGTTTCACTTGTTGAATGCATTTATTTTCCCTTTCATAAGCCAAATATCTGGTCATCCCAATAGTCTTGTGGGGAGTTTTGTCATGCATCATGCTGCACAAAATCACAAACTTGGCCTTGATTTTCAGACCATTCACATACTGATCTATTGTTTCTGCATATCTGCAGGAGTCTGATATCTGGTAATAAATAAAAAGAGATATCCAAATGTCACATATTTCTTGGAGCTGAAATAGTCCTGGAACTGGTCCATTAGTAGAGTTAACTTTGCATTATCCTTTTACACTACAGAGCTGAGACTACTATCAATATATCATGCCCAGTCACGTGAGCCATGCATCTGCTCCCCCATGAGACCAAAGCAGTAACAATCCAGTTGCCCTGGGGTCAGAGACACGGTGTGCAGGAACAAAGGCAAGGGATGAACTGACATGTTGCATGTGATTGCTGCACCCAGGAGCTGAACTGAGGTCCTTGACATAAATGCAAGTATCATGTCAACTGTTCCAGTCTGGTTAATCTAGTATCTTGCAATAGTTGTGTTATATCAATATAATGTGTGCCTGTGCTAAAAAACCAGATCATGCAAGATAAAGGAACCCATGAGAATGAAGGCTGCTGACACACTGCTAAATTGTCGGTGCAGGCAGACACCATCATGTTCAGCATTGTGGCAGCTGGTCAACCCATGGGCTTAACCACAACCAGCTGATGTGGTGTTAAACATTACAGTCCCTGTCTGTGTTCAATGTTTAACAGCATGTTTAGCATTGTCTTAGTTACCAAGATTCCTCAGGGTTGTGTTTTATCATGATGAAATTTTCCAGTGTGGAAGAGCTCCAAAGGGCTAATGTTTTACAACCACTGGAACATAAGACAGAACATAAAGTGTCAAAGAGGAATAGACGGGTTTAGCAAGTATGCTTGCCTTATGGCTATAAAGAGATCTTCCTCCTACATGTGATATTGCCACAGGTGCAATCTGGGGAAAAAAGATCCTTTCTTTAGGAAGGAGGCACTGGTAGCAGGCATTTTTCTCTCTGGGGTCCTCCATTCTGGAGCAGCCTTCACCATCTTTGTATGAAAAACCTCAAACTCACTGACTTGGGGGCATCCTGGCAAGGTCCACCTGTTTTATAGTTCTTATTGGAGATCACAGGTTGAGTGAATCAAGATTTCAAGTGGAGGAAGACTTTTTCTTTGGCACAGGAACTTTTCCAGTAGGGCAATTTAGGATACTTGGATTTTTATCCATAGCTCTGGTGTGTATTTAAAATAATTACCCAAGTGTGGAGAGCCATCATGATGGGTACTTTATAAACAAGCAGAGAAATAAGAAAAGATAACACATTATGACATCATATAACTCCTAGAGTCTCAGTTCTCCACTGAGCCTCTTCCCAGATATTTAAGGAGCTATATAAGAACTATTCAGCCCCAAAATCAACTTTGGAGAAGGTTGGACCTAGGTTGACATGCAAGTTCTGGATCTGCCTCCTTTATCTATTAGGAAATAAAGTCCGTCTTTGATCAGAATCTCCCTCAACTTTGAGAAATTATGAGTATACTTCAAAAATGGATCTTTGTTCCTCCAGTTTTTGTCCCCTGGACAGATGGATTCTAATGTGACTGATCCTTAGGTTCTTGGCACAGTTGTACTGCATTGGGTTGCAATGAATCCCTAGATCCTTGACAAAGGCTCCTTAAGGAACTTTGAAGTTCTCCTGCCAAACATTGTAAAAACTGTCTAACTCTCCAAAATTAAACTTCCAAACAATACATGTAGGCATTTTAGCATCCCACATTTGTTTAAAAAACAAAGGAAAAGAATGGAGAATAATCCACTTTCCTGAAACATTAAAGTAAACTAAAAGAGGCAAAATCAGGGAACATAAAATTAAGGCACCTCTCACTAGTGGCATGTCATCTGACAAAGCTGATTGGAATTTTAGCAAAACCGGGTTATCTTAGACGTGCATTTTATTTAAAAAATCACTGAAAAATGTTAATTGGGAAAATATTTTCTGCCCTTACCTTTGCAATCATACTGGCTATGCATAACAGGACAAACCAAAAGAAATTTGTATTGGCACTGGAATTCTCTGGCTTTTGAGGAAAATAGGGTGAATCATACTTGGTGGCTTGATCCAAAATCTATGAATGACCGTGGAATTTTGCCCATTCACTGCATCGGGTATAAGATCAGGCCATAGTATTTTAATGCAGTCATAAGTAAAATGTAAATAAATTATTACATTAATCTCTTGCCTATCTCTGTAAATTGACCATGTAAGGTCCAGGAACGAATGTTATATAATTTATTTAAATTGGCTTGACTCTTTACTATGTTTTTGGTTGCTTCTTTAGGAATAAAACCATGTTTTCATGTACCTCTGCACATCTCAAAGATCTCTTTCTTTGGGCAGCTCTTTTTAAACACCCTGAATGTTGGACAGTCATCCGATGCAGACACAGCAAATGGTTGTTTCATTTTGGTCCTTTTCAGCAGTTCAGCTGCCAGATAAGACTCACCACAGCACTTTTGTCACTTGCACAGCTACGTCGACGTGGCTTCAAATTCTGGAAACCCAAGACATGAAGGCAGACTCTTGTGAATAGCAGTGATGTTTCATGATTTTCAGTGGGGGAAATAAGTCAGAAGCCAGAGGAGACACCCAGCCACCCTTGCTACTCTCAAGAATGGGTCCTGCAAGGGGAGAAAAGAAGTCTGTAGGAAAAGTTCTGGTTTTCTTTTGTTTTCTTTAATTAGCATCCCAGACAATTACGAGAAGACAGTGTCTGATTTACAGAGCAGTTGAGATATTATCAAGGTTTCTATCACAGCACCATCATGTATAATGCTGTGTCCTTAAAAGGTACCATCTTCAGGATAGTTTCAGTAAGTGAAAGGCTTGGAAGCTATGTAAGGTAAACAAGAAGGTTGGTTTGTTGTTTTTATTCCTGGTGTACCCACACTTACAGCTGCCAAAAAGCAGGCAAACTTTTGCCTCCAAAAATAAAAAGTGATTATACTCTGTCTAACCAGCTCTACCCTTAACTGCACCACTGCCTAACACAAAGAGAAGGACAGATACTTATTTTGCGGTATTGTTTTTGGAAACATTCCTTTCAGGAGTTTGCAAGAATAATGCGGGTGTGGAGCTGAAGTTTCATGAGTGTGAACTCATGGTCCTGCAGAGTTCCCCACTGTTATTTGTGCATCTTCCTATGGGCACTGGACCCAGATTTTTTTTTGTTCACCAGAATATCACCAACTCTCTTTAAAGGACTGATTAAGTACCACTGATGCCTGTAGGAGCCTCTGCACAGGAGTCCAATGGCAGTTATGATCAAGTCCTTTGAGGAATGATGAGCTTTCCCTTGGAGATCAGCTTCAACCAGCAGAGCAAGGGTGTGTGCTGTTGCCTCCACATTCAGCTACGTTTACCTTGCCTCAGACCAGTCCCTGTGATTCTTCTTCAACAGCTGCTTTGCCCAGACTTTTTCCACATCATTAACAAAGACAAACTTTGGTCCAACTTTCAGACTTCTGTGCAATTTTGAGTAGGGGCCATATAAAAAGCCTTGTGACAGGAAGAGCAGGAGCATCAGCATCGCTGGTTTGTTGAGGTATTATTTCTGGCTGAAGACTGAAATTCTAGCCTGTCTTCATTACACATGTAAGTGAACAGGTCTGAGCCCCATCCAAGGGTGTCTCACACCTAGTTCTCAAATGGTGAATGAATGGCCTCTTACACTGGACTTCATTTTCATCTAATTTTGTTACTGCTACTGGCTTATTGCCTGAACTTGCTCAAGTCACTGTCTCGCTTCACGCCTGTGTTTCTCTCCCCTCTTTCTGCATCTTACCACTTGTGCCCTTCAGTGTCAGGAGTCAGGGATTGGGTTTCACAGGGTCCCTATATGTGCTTACAGGTGGTTCAGCCCTGACCATGATTTGGAAATCATGGCACCATCACAACACAAAGAGTAACAGCCCAACATGGGCGATTTCAGGCTTTAATCCCACAGCAAGGGAAGAAGACCTGAATGTGTGCTTTCTTTGCACCAGCATCTGAATTTTCAGTGTCACGAAGGACTCCAGGAACCAAAGTGGATGGAGAAACCAAAGTGATCCTGAGTGGTTCCCTCTCTGCCCCTCTTGGCTCTCACCCACCTCTCCCAGGAGACCAGGCAGACGTGTATGACCACCTGGTGATGTGCAAGATGCATAGGAGAAGGGGGCTGGATCTCAGCTCTGTGTTTCTCTGCATTTCAGCTCCCTGCTAGCAATATGGGACTAACAATGCGTAGGCTTCCTGGTTAGTTTGTTATTTGGAGCATCAATTATTTCGAGATTACATATGTTTCTAATACCTTTGGGCCGTTACCCAAAAAGACTCTGCAAACTTCTGAGTTTGAATCAAGTATAGAATTTATGTGACTAGCAGAGTATACTCAACAATGTTCGTGGAGATAGCAAAATAAACTCATGCCAGCAACGCAAAAAACGGTCACAATTCTAACCCCAGCATAAACTGAGAGTTCCACATATTCTTTGTGAGTAAATCTTTCCTATAATGCTTCTCCAAGTTGTGAAAAATGGTCACGCTTTTCCAGGAAAAAAAAAAAAACCTCTCTTGCTAACAAAATTGTGAGAAATAGAACAGCCAAGTAAAAATTATGCCAACAAAATAAAAAAAATGACTCAAGCAACCCCCAAGCCACAGGTACAGCTGCTTTCTCCAGCTGATATCAGCTCTCTAAAGAGTGGCATGTTTCATAAATGAAACACTTCTTTCTTGTAAATATTGTAATTATCTTTTGACAAGCCAGAACTATCTTCCCACATCTGGACTGCCCCAAGCCATGGCAAGGACACTGCATTTTTTCAAAGTCTCACCTACTGTCACGCTTTTTAGGCATTGCAGCATTGCTATTTCACTGTATTTTACAGGTCTCAGTTAGCAGAATAGGGCAGCAAAATATTAGCCAACTATTACAGACAAGCAGTTCTGCATTGCAAAGCCTTTTCCACACTCAAAATTGGACTGGTTTAATTCGAGGTGTGTTTTAAAATCAAATTATTAAGCCAGTGCAATCACTGGAATATTTTTAAAACTATGTTGTATTGATTTAGCTTAATGTGATCAGGAAATTATTTATACTAAATTGATACAGAGCAGATTTAAATCATTCTGAGTGACAAAATCTTGTACCAGTTCAGCTAAATTATTTTAGAGTCAATTTTATATGGATCATATCCCGCTGTTGTGCCAAGGAGCATGACCTGAAAGGGTAAATGAAAAAAAACATATAAAGGTGCCTGATTCATTACTGCAAAACTTCAATGTAAGTCTGCTGTTGTAGAATTGTTGCTGGCCACAGTAGTAAAACTCAGAATGCATTATAGATAGATAGTGCCTCGTCTAAGCATTTTGTAAGGTTTCCAATCCTAAAACAGGATGAGCTATTTTGGACATTTGGGGGTTTTTTGTTTGGGTTTTTTTAACGAGCCTGGCAGTAGTTCTCTGAATAATTTCCTGAGTTGCATATTCATTTTTCATTTTTTATTTAAAATTTCTGAACACTTCTATCATTCCAGGCCTAAAGAAAACAATAATATTAAACCTTACTTGACTTCTTTCAAGAATTATTGCTTTCTAATCAAGGTTGACAGTCTTTCCTTTCTTACAGAAATGAGGTAAGCTCATTTTTATAAATAGTGTATTTCCATCCAAGATCTGCTCTTTTCATTCTGCATAGGAAAGTAATAAAGGGGGGTGTAGGGATATTGCATTTTCAAATAAAATTTCCCCAAATTAAATCCTACAGAAGCTTAAGATCTGAGAGATGTTTCTTGTTGTTCTTCTACATTGTAAATACTGAGGGGTTAGATTACTTACATAAATTTCAGTCACCAAAAGCGCTGGCTATAACAAATGAACAAAACAAAAAAAAAAACCAAAAACAAAACAAAACCAAAAAAAAAGAGAGAGAGAGAACTCTGAAACAGCTGTAGCACTGTGTATGAGTCACTTGGGCTGTGGCAGAGATGTGAGTGCTGAGGTAGGAGTAACACTGCTCTGTGAGCTTACCGAGGCACCTTGTTCCTCCAGGCAAAACGTGACCAGTGTCTGCTGGGCTCACCATGAACACCCTGCTGCTGAAAAGCAGGCAAGGCACATCAGTGGTTTGCTGAAACAGGCAGTCACCAGAGAGCCCGTGGGTGAAATAGCCCATCCAGCACTGTGGGCAAACAGGAACTGGTGCTGCAGGGTTGGGTGTGCAGGTTGGAGGGTCTGTGCTGGTGAGCTGCCCTGCGAGGGAGGAGCTGGACATTCTCCAGACAAGTGTGGGCCAATGGAGATGGGCAGAAAGATGAATATAATAATGACAAATTGAGATTTTTGGGGGCTTCTCTGCAAACCAGCACAGAGAGCTCTGTCACCCACACCCCAGCAAAAATTGTCATTTATCTCTGGAGGCAGGCAAGCATGTTGCCATGAATTACAGCAATTTAAGAAGCTCACATTTGCACTTGGGAGCTGGTAATTATTTACCAAGAGGTGCAATCATTACTGTCAGGTGATGATGACATTTCTCCCACTTTACCCATTCAGTAACTTTTTGAAGACTCTGTGTGAAATCTTTGTAGGGGGGTGGAATGAGGAGCCCTGGCTTCCCTCCAGCACTGCTACCAAAAAGGGTGTGTATATTGGCAGTGGTTTTGCTTGGAATATTCAATTCAGATTAATGTAATTTCAACATCTACTATCCCAAGTGTGTGGTGGTGCCACTAAACGTACACATTTCCAAACTATGAAGTGCAGGCTGTGTCATTCAGCACAGGAGTGAAGTGATTCTTATCTGTCTCCCATGTGTGTACCTTTCAGATTAACTCCACCAAAACCAGTGGCATTACAAGGGTTCAACAGCAGCAGCAGTGGGAACAGGCCCAAGAGAGGCAGTAGATTATTCAGGCCATTTGAGGTTGGGAACTGTGTTTGTTTGATCATCAATAATTGTGTTAAGGATGTAGCACCACATTCTGGTTGCAACCATCCAGCCCACTCGCACTTCACTTGCACAAACATGGGGGCAGCTGGGAGGTGATGGGAGGAGAAAGTCCTTCCCTGGGGCAAACAAAGCCAAACCTTTCTCCAGTCACTGCTCTCCCTGCTCAAGGGGGCTGTCTTGTCTGGAGCTGTGTGCAAAGCAAGGCCATGCTATAATGTCTTAGGATGGAGGGCGTCCTGGGGCTCTGATGTGGCTGTTCCTTCTTTTTTAATCTAATTCATAACAACCACATATGTCAATCTCTACAGTATTAATTGGGGATTTCCTACCCTTATGAATCTAGTACAGTCTTTAGAAAAAGGCCTTGGATTGCAGATAATGAATGCACACCTTCTACTATTTTTCTTCTGTCCCTTGCATATTTCTTGTGTATATTGTAAATTCAATATGTGAATATGTAAATTGTATATTCAATTCTACTGCTGAGACTTCCCTTGGTTTCCCATTATATCATCCACATAATCTTGTAGGGATAGATGTCTTCTCCATTCTCGCTGCCCAGTTATTTCTTTGCTTGCTCATTTGCATGTCAATAACTTTCAAATTTCATCTTTTTATGAAGGCATCTTCAGTCTTGGGCAGAGGAGCATCCTGAAAAGAGTATTCGTGCCAAGAAAAAGAGACTAATTTTATTTTGCTGAATCATCAAATCTCTCCGAAAAAATTACAAGCTTCATCCTGCAAGAAACTACAGATGGACAGACCACATAGGGAATTGCTCCTACACAGGTACAGCTTACTACAGCCTGGTCAGCCCAGCAGTGCCATTTTCCTTCAACCTTGGCCAACTCAGTGAAAATCCCTGCTCTTGGGCAATCCTGTTTTAGAGTCAGCCTTTGCTCCTGAGCAGCCCCATTGAGCCAAACCCTGCTCTGAGAGCTGTGTAAATAGTCAGTTAACAGTGATGATGACCATCTCAGGGGTTTGAGTCCCTCACTTGAGTTACTCTTAATTGCCTGCACTACATTTTTGCTTTCCCAAAACCTGGCAGTGTCTTCATAAGACTGAAAAAGCAGAGCTAGGCAGAGAGCCCAGGAGATGAGCCCTTGTGTTCCCAGTGACTGCACAGGGCACCTGCATTTGCTGTATGGATGCTGTTATTCATGTGAATAGATTACTGTTCCATTCCTGGCATTTTAAAATTTATCCATCTTCATGGATACTTTCAAACACAATATTTAAGATCCAGGTGGTTTTCTTTGCACTTTCACCATAATAAAATGTTATGAGGGAGCAGAGTAATATCTGCCACTGCCTTTAAAACTGTTGATTATTTTCAGACTATATTTCTTGAAGAAATAGCCTGGTATACACACATGTCAGAAGGCAAGTGAACATGTGTCAGGCAGAAGAACTAGCATTTAAAACCCATAAAATATGTAATTTAATAACAAAAATGCAATATGAAATACTTTACAAAGTTCTGGTTTCTTTTGTATTTTTAAAGCATAAGAAAATCTATCTCTTTTCTCTTAATGTAATATCACTAGTTGGCCACAAAGAGGAAGTTCACTGTCAAAAAAATACATGAAAAAAGCTCACCATAGATAGGAAAATTGAGCAAGAAAAAAAAAACCTTTATCCTGCTCATTACTTTGTCATATTACCTGAACAGCCACCCTTTTGCATTTTTGCCAGGGACTTTTTCATGCCAATGCTTAGGTTGGTGCTGTAGCAGGGAAGCAGAGCATCCTCAGCCCCTGAAGCTCTGAGCCCCTCTTCTGCGCTTGGGCACTTCCTCATGCCAGCGCTGGGTTGTCATCTGGAGCAAAAGCGTGGGCATCCCAAAGCTTCTTGGGAAGTGGGAATGTGCTTCTGTATATACAGTCATTGCTAAATCTAGTGGTGAGTTACTGTGCAGACTTTCGGACCAGCTGTAGCTTGTTATTTGCATGACTGTGTTATTCCTGACTCATGCTTTATTTTAGGGACATTAACCTGCCTGTGTGCTTCTGCTGGTGACTTACTGGTAACCTTCTGTGCTATGCCAAGTTCAAGACTCCTCAGTAAAAGACTCTTTGTGAGTCTTCATTTTAAACCCTTTTTTTGTTTGTTTTTTAATGTCTCCTTCTCTTTCCTACCCCCTCCTGCGCCCTCTCTCTTTCTCTTTTTCACCCTGTTGTCTCTTACTCTCTGTTTTTTGTTTCTCAGTTAGAGAGGGCATCCACACCAGGAGCTGGGTAAGGACATGTCACCTGTAGTCTCTCTACTGCCAAAACCCATCATTACCTTGCTGAGAGATCCAGTGACCAGCTCCCTATCCACAGAAACAGCCCAGACAGCAGCATCTCCCTAAACTGGGAACCAGGGCTCCAACAGAAAGCCTCAATTTGTCTAGGTCCCTGGGGGCTGGAAAGAGAATAGGTAATTAGGCAAACCTCCTCAGCCCACCATCACCAGCAGTAGCAACAGGTTGGATCTAATTCTCAGGCTGGAACAGGGCAGGGCAGCAGACACAAATCCTGATGTCAGCTGGAGTCGCTTCAGGATGCTCCCTCCATCCCTCCCACCATCAAAGCTATAAGCAACCTGTCTCCTCCCTCATTAGAGCTAGGAAGAGGGAAGAGAGGAGCAGAGAGGAGCAGAGAGAAGGGGAGATTGTCAAGAAGGAAAGCAAGAGAGGATTTAAGCAAGAAAGATAGCAGGCAAAGAAAGAAACACATAAAGAAACTGCATGTTCCTCTTAGTTTAATTACTGTGTCTTTTTTATCTCTTTCTAGTTAAGTTAAGCTAACATGATCAACATTTTGCCTGGTTTTCACTCCTGATCATTCAGCACCTTTTTTTAATCTTCGAAATCAAAATATTTTTTTCAAATTACAAATTACCTTTTAGAGCATTTCTCCACCAAAATGTAACCTTATGTGGTTGAAGTTGATAAAAAATTACGTGGAATTACAGCTCTGGATAAGGTAGACAGAACCATATCAAACTAGCAGTGCTTTCAGTTAAAAATTTGATGCTAAAGGTACCTAACAGCCACGAGGTATTTGGTGTTAGATAGTTGTTTACCAGGGCAAAAATGTCAAGTGACAGTAGGTTAGCATCAGGAGTTGACCTTTTATGAACCTGGAGACTGTCATTTCTCCTTTCTGTGACTTTTTGTCATGTCTGCTTCCCTCAACAGGAGTCCTCAAAGTAGGAAGATTAATGTCTCATGTTTCATTGCCTAAAACTTGCCAGCCTGGTTTAAAGACTGTATTGCAAACACTGTATCATTGCATCACTATATTTGCAAACACAAATTGCCCTTGGTAGCGTAATTCAGGGGTAGAAGGAGGTGTATGGGGTCAAAGGGAAAGCACAGTCACCAAGTTCTGCATACTCCTGGCTGACCAAGGAAAGCTTATGGAAAATAACACATGGTGGGGCTTCACATAGGAATTTTCACCCACAACCTCTTCTTGCTGCTCTGGCTTGGGCTGTGACTGAGCCTGACTGGTGGCAATGATTCCCCATCTCCTTGATGTCTGGGAAAGTTTCCCACTATCAAGGGATTTCCTTCTGCCAGGACCATAACCATCTTCTTTCTTAACCCTCTTCTCTTTTTCATTGTCACTTCTTTTGAGATTTTTTTGACAATTCTTTCCAAGCCACCAAGGCCTATGTTTCACAATCTAAATAGTGTATGTGCACATAACTAAAAGCACAATATGCTGTCAGTCTCCTAACAGGTGTTTCTGATTCACATCTCTATTAACAAGAGAATTTAGGGCAAAAATTGATAACCAGCATATATTAGTTGCAACTAGCAAGCAGCAGACCTCTGCCTGATGTTCAAAATCTCATTTTGGGCCATTCACACAGACATACATATACACAATTTTCTTCTGTCTGTTAGCATTCACAGTTTAAGCTCTTACTCGTCTACAACATCCACAGTTCATTGTTAACCACTGAGGGATTACCTGTCCAGGAATAAAGCCTGGGCTGTGAAGATTTGCACTTTGTTGGAACATGTGTGACACCTCCTCTCCCAGCAGACTCACTGGATTTCTGCTCAGGCTGCTCTTCCCAACCCTCTGTGCTCTACAGTGCCTAAAGGAAATTTGTAGAAACTAAGCATCCCTAACACAACTACAAGTGAAATTGGGATGAACTCTGCCAGCTTGGGCTCTCATGGGCTGCTCTTCACCTAGAACACAAGAAAATGGGCAGCCAAAGGGAGGGTGAGTGGGATTTCCTGAAATTAATGAAAGAGATGACATTTCCTTTTTGGTTTTTTTTGTTTTGTTTTTTTTGCAAGCCACTTTGTATTTCACCATTTTCCCCAGGAATAGGGTCTGACCTGGTGGAAATTCCATTACTCGGGAAAAGCTGGCAAAAAAACCCTGACATGCTTCACACTTCTGACCCATTTAAGCATTCCCATCAGTGTCATCATCACAGAGCCAGTCATCCATCTAGGGAAGGAAAACCATACCATGTGACTTAGGGTAAGTAACGTTTTTCAAACAACTTCAAGAGAAATAACAATGTGCTTGGAGAGTTTTCAGGGTGAAATATATCAAGAAAATTATTTGGTAAGAATAATTCTTGCAGTGCTATTTACTGTCACACATTCGTATCAGGAAGTAGAAAAGGACATGTGGGACAGAGAGCCAGAGAGAAAGAAAAGGAGGCAAATCTCCTCCCACACACTGAAAAGATGCACCACTTCCGCATTGCTTTGAACTAAAAGAGCCCAATAATTATGATTTCACATTTCCAAGTGTACTAAGCCCAGTACTACACAAATAGCCTCACTATAGTAATATGCTGCTAGCCACTAATCCTAACCCTGAACACACTCTCCAGAACGGATCAAGCACTAATTCTGGTTGTGGCTAGCCTTCTGTTGAGTTTTCATTAACTCTGTATCACCCAGGTCTTCATTAAACCCTTTTTATCTTTTGATGCGCTCATCCTGACATGTCTTGAATGGTCAAAACCCAGACTGTATGCTCACAAAATGGGACAAGATTCAGGGACATCAACTAAGAGTATGATTTGTACTGGCTCATGAAAAAATAGCATCTTACAGATTTTTAGTCATGTAAACCAGAGCCTGCTATGGTTTTGCCAGGAACAAAGCTGCTGGGTGGCCTTCCTGTGAGCAAGAGTTGGCTCCTGGGATAGACAGTCCAAATGCCTGCAATGCAGGCCAACCTGAGCTCTGTTCCCAATGAGAAATTGAATCAAGATCCAATGAATCAAGGTTCAACTGTCTTGGCTAGTACTTTTCAAGAATTTGTAAGACCTTCCCCTAGAAAGCACCTCGTGTGTATGTTGGTTTAAGTTGACAGAGCTCAGAAATGCACAAGGCCAGAGCAAGGCTCACGCTGACTCCCTGAAACCAACTCTGCAGGGACTTTGTCACTCCACCCTTCTAGTGAATGGACACAGAGGTGTTTTCAACTTGGAAGATGATAAAGAGTTTTTAGTTCAGTGATCCTATCTAACAACAAAAGGCTGTTGCACTAAAACTGCTCTTATAAGGAATCTTGTTCCAAACCAAAGTTCATGTAGCAATGAGAAGACTGCATGAAGACCAGGTCCTGAACAGATGCTTAAGTCTATGCATGCAAGCAAATCTTTTAATGCTGTAGGACTTGCAACCAGAAGTTACTCTACTCATGTGCACACTGGGCACAAGGCATTTCTTTTGCAGCAGAACAATGAGTTCACAACCCCTCAGCAGAAACAATTCTGGTTTCTGTACATTTTCTTTCATTTTTGAAGCAATATATCAACTTTTCAGTATCTCCCTGAAAAAGGAGATTCCTGTCTGATAGAGCACAGCAACAAAAGGGAGCACAGATTTTTATGGCTTTTGTCATCTTTTAATATTATTTTATGAGCTGTGGTTATAGCTGTTTCAAGCCATAGCCATTGCATGCTGCTTTGTTTCTACTTATCAGACACAAAGCCAAAACGAAAAGAAAAGCTAACATGTTTGACATGCTTCATCCTGTGCAAGAGAACAGCCCATAACAGTTTGGAAGAAAACACTGAATTGAAAAAATAAGGAAAGAAATAAAGAAAAAGAAAGGAAAGCTCTTATTTTTATAGAATTATTATTTGAAAGCCATGGTATATGACTCTGTAGCTGAGTGGTGTAGCTGTACATTGCACAGGCTAGTGTATGCCTCTGACATGCTAAACACTGATATCTCCTTATAATGATGTGTTAATGTAAAGGGAGTGATTTTGCAAAATTTTATGCCTTATTAAGGAAATGATTCAAGCCCAGGAAATGTGCGGGTTAAGTACTTGCTTTCATAAACATGGGTTATGGTGGAAAAAAAGATTTTAGATATTATGTGGAAAAATGCAGTAAAAAGCGCTGAATTAGCCCATTCCATTACATTGAATTGTTCAGCAATTATGGTCATCCCCCAGCCTAGAAAATTAAAGTATATGATGAAAACCCAATCTAAAGATATCCACTGCTGTGCTGCTGAAGACATAGCATCTCATTCTTTAGAGTCACTTCGGGCTTCAATGACCAACCAAAGTTAACCAAGAAATAAGTTTGAACTAGCTACAGTCACAGTCTGGGGCTGCCCTCTGCTCTTTCCTTTCACTTCTCACACCATCCACACTGCAACTAGGAATTGCAGCAGATTTTCCGGGGCACAGATGTGTTCTTTGTAAGGAGATCTCCTACAAAGTGCTCAGTTGCAAAGCAAGAGCAGCGTTCTGCGCTCTTCATTCCAGAAGGCAGGATCAAGCCACCAGGCAGTGTGATGGGGATGGCCCGTCTCGCTGTGGAAGGAAACTGTGATGGGTGGGGTGGAAGAAATAATTTCCAAATATTCATTTGAACTTGCAAGCCACTTTGTATTTCACCATTTTCCCTAAGCCTTCATGTTGCCCTCTCCACAGCCATGTCAGTGCTGGGGATGTAAATGAGCACGCATGCTCTTCATGCACATGCTTGAGCAGTGTCTGTAAGTCCCTTCCAGGCCAAATCTCTACCTGACACTGATCTTCTCAGTGCTATTTATGATCTAGTATTTACTAGAGATATTCACACCTAGTGGATATTAACTTAGAAGACCTTTCAGCTCCAAAACCTGACTCTTCTTTCTTGCCTTGTCTCGGTTGCCTCTCCCCAAAGTTCAGAAGCAGTAACTTTAGCCATATTCTTTTTTCCTAACTTTAAAAATAATAATGTGTCTTCTCAGTATAAAATGTCTGTCTCCTCCACTCCCAGCCTCCTGGGGTTGCCATGGGCATGGTCTGTAAATTATGTGGAGGCACTCAGCCCTCAGCTCAGCTCTAGTCAAACATTAGCTGCAATGTTTACCCTTGTGTAATCTTCAGTTTTGCATTAATTTAATACTGCTCAGCACTTTTTGACATATTCAGCAAATCCGTGGCACATAGTGTTTTGTGTCTGTATCTCCCCCATGAAACCAGGTTTTGATTTTTAACCAAACTCATCAAAGCAAACTCCTCATAATACTCTCCCTCTACTTTGATCTTTACATAATTTAAAAAAAATAAAGTTGCTTTATGTCATAATTCAGCTATACTCTGAGGGTTTTTTCCCTTTTACCTTCAAGGACAGCAAATTGGAAATTGTTTTCATTTTTCTTTCACATTTCACAAGCAACATGTTCTAGTTGGTTTTGAGCAGCAGAAGGTAGTAAACATCTCCCAATTAATAATTCTCAGGTAATATCATGGCCTCTTCGAAGCACAGATCCCAAGAAATTCAGTTCATAACACAAGCAAATAGAATTCTCTTGGCAGCTCTGGCTAGAGGACAGTCAGAAACTGAATGGGCGCACGTCATCATTTTTAATCAGTCTTCCCTCTTTGAGCCTTCTTCTGAGCAAAATAAAACAAACAGAAACCTTGGACTATGTAGTTAGAAAGCCACTAACCTCCTGGCTTCAAAACTGCAAAAATCCCACTGAGCTGGAAAAATCAGCAACTAAAGCCACACAACTTGGATATCTCACCCCAGCCCTGTTACAGGTAATCCCACCGAGAAGAGGGAAGGGATTTTGTTAAAGCAAAGACTGAAGTAAAGTAAACACCAGACCTGGGACTTTTTGGCTGATCCACTCAATAATGATCCAGAATTTCATATCCATCAAGGACACTTGTACAACTCCCACCACACAGAAGAGTGGGCAATCAGGCTCTTGCATCAGCATTTGAATTGCATGATCTTTTCTGGACCGGTGAGGTACTTCAGCCCATGCATCATCCCACCTACACCTATTAGTAACTCTGCAAGGATCAATGGCTGTGCATTGAAAAGATTCCTAGCTCTTTTTGTTTCATTGTGTGGGGGCTCAGGCAGAGCCTGGAGAAGAGCAGGAGGAGCTGGAGGCAGTGGGGACCATTTTCATCCATGTCACAATGCCCTGGTGAGAAGCTCTGGCAGCAGCAAGGGCACTTAGGCTGTGGTTAGAGGCACAAAGTCCAAGAAAAAGAGCTGCTTGAGCTCCACCACTTCCCCTTGCAGCTGATTTTTCATCAAATCTCCCTTACTGTTCTGCTCCCACCCCAAGGACTTGACATGTCTGAGCATGGCCCTCAGGGAGGGGGGCTGCCCTCAGTCTCCAGCACGCTAAATTTAGCACAAACAGCAAAAATCCCAGCACAAACAAGGGAGAACACAGAGCTTGCTGTTCCTTGTACATGAGACAATTCCCTTCAACTTACTGACACACATCACTTCCTTTCTTGTCCCATTTGGGGAAGTGTACAATTACGTGTGCGGCCGGGAGCTGGGAGAGCCGGGCCGGTGCTGCTGCACGGTACCCGCTGGCTCCACGCTCCCCAGGGACCCCCTTGATCTGCTCACGCCTGTCTGAGGCCCTGCTCAAGCCAAAGAGATTAAGGAAAAGTCAGTGAGAATTTAGGCACGCCTGGCTCCAACCAGCCATTTGCACCAATTCACAAAGGGAAAAGCTTGGAAGTGTTTCCAAAAATACAGGCCATTCATGTGAGTTGAGTCTGCAAGGGAGCCTAACGTGCCGACTTTCCCCATAATCAGGGTTTACCTCAATTCTGTTTATTCTCTAAACTCTTGTTTCCCAACAGAAACAGCTCATCACACTACACCCTGGCTTGACAAATGTGCAGAAGGCTTTTGTAAAGAGCTAGAAGTAGAACAACCCAGCTGTTTCTTTAATGAGAACTGTTGTTAGCAAACTATCTCTTCATTTTCCCCAAGCATTTTTTTGGGGAAAAAAAGATATTAATAATAATTACATACAATGGGAAGTTGCCAGATTGATGGCACTGAAAAGGAAGGGAGTATCTCAGCCCATGGACAATTACCATTGTGAACAGTAGCAGCATAGCTGTCCCCACAGCCTCTGGTGAGGGAGCAGAGGAGGGAACCCAGGCTTTATTCTGGAAACAAGTGAATTATTCAGAGCAAGACATTTGCCAGTGTGCTTTCACTTTTCTTTTTTTATACTTCTGATTTGAGGGGCGAATTTTTGCAGGGTGCTTATGATTTCAGAGATTTCTTCTCAGAATTGTTGAACAGCTCTTGGCCCACATGACATCCATAAGCTATTCACAATGAGGTTGCACAGGTTGAACAGAATGAGGGAGGTTAGATCTGGATGCAGGTTGGGGTTGTAGGCCACCAAAAGCTAGGGAAAGAACTCACACTGGACAACTTCCACACCAGGGCTCAGCCCAAAGGCCAGAGTGATGCTGCGTGTCCCTTAGCAGATGAGAGAAGGCAAGAGCTCAGTGTCTGTGCAATGCAAACCAAGTTTGTGGTTACTGTGCTCATTGATCAATGTCAGTCCACCCATGCAGTAATATCACATTAGCTGTGCTGCATCCACACAGCTACCAGTGGAGGTACAGAATGTACATGCAGCTGTAGCCACCAGGCTCATTATTTTTCTGTCCCTATCACTTTTGTAATCAAATGTCAGGATTGAATACCTGTATTTATTTCTTTCAGCATTTGCCTGGTTATCGACCTGAGTTTCCATTGAAGAGGGGCACGAACAGCATCAGCACAAATTAAGTTCTCAAAATAAATCAAATACTTATGAGAAAATAAATGCACACTATTTTGTCTTGTTTGATGCTACTACAGGATGGACCCACAAGAACAGTGTGGAGGAGAGACAGTGATTTTCCTGCAGTAGGATGGCTAATAAATCAAGGGCAACACAACCTGGACCAAATTCAAACCACTCTAGGCTCTTCCCTTGTATTACTGCCAAACCCTGAGCCACTCAGTTCTTCTCTGTCTCACCCCCCAAAAAATATGTTTAGATTCCAAACACAAAGCTTAATTGTTTATTAAGGAAGTGGTTATGATGGGGAGATGGGGAAATAATGTCATTGTGGAAGAAAGAGCAGGAGAGTTTTACAAGATGCAGTAGAATTTATCATCATCTCCTCCAGATACACTCCCTCGCCCCTTTGTTCTTTTTTTCACTTTTGCTTTAATTTCTATTGAAATAGAAGTCACTTCTCTGGCTGTGGACAGGATGGTATGCAAAACCCACGCAGGATGACTGCATTGTATTGATATCATGAAAAAAGATCAACTTTCCTTTTATTCATAGCCCTCTGAGACCTCTGATTAAACATGTGGCCTTGTTTAACCTCTGCTTTATTCTCTCAGTGCAGCTGCTGTAAGTACAAACCAAACATGTTCTGCACCCTGTTGCAGTGAATTGATGTATCTCCTGTTAAACAAAATAAAATCATGCATGGTAACTGAACTGAATTTTTCCCGTTGAGGGTATAAGACTGAGAGCTGGTACCTAACTATCTATTCCATGTAATGATACCCAATGAAAGTAACACAAAAGTCTGTAATCACTGGCTGTAATACTTTGGCTGCTTGGTTTATGTGACTGAATTAATCTCTCCATCATGTCCTGTGGAGTTGTATCTGGGGCAGACTCACACTAATAAATTACTGATGTCAGAATCATAAAATTCTCGATAATGGAGCAAGGCACAAAACACTCTGGCTTGTTCCTAAATCTGCAGTGCTCACATCATGTATATCTTTATTCAGTGATGCAGGATGACTCACAAAAATGTTAGCTCAAGATATATTTTAAACTTCTGAGCTAGCACTGTCCTGAGAAGAAAATTCTAATTTTGCTTCCTGTGGGCATACTTCTGAGAGCAGATTATAAATCTGAGTAGTGAAAACTGCTCTCTCTTTTTTTCCACACAGGCAGTTTTGGAAGATCAAGATTTTTCTCTGTGAAAACAGCAAATTGCCCACATAAACAATTTACATGCGCACTCAAAACCAAACTCCCCAAATCCCATGCTCCTGTTCTCCACCGTTGCAGTATGTTGCTCTCTTCTCTGGTTGATCAAAGCTTGGCTTTGTGAGATTGTCCCTAGTTTTGCAACACCAAATCTAGATCTTTCTACTGAGGCAGAAAACATTCACTCTCTAAAACCAGCAGGGCCTGTTCCATTTCTGCCTGGATGCAGTCAGGATCACACATTCATTCTGGGTGCTTCAACGGGAAAGCTGTACTGAGACCCTTTTGAATGTCCAGCTTTGAGTGTCAGGCATGAAACACAGAGAAATGTGCTCTCCCATTGTGGGACACAAGGCAGCACCAAACAAACCAGAACTTCCAAAGGGAGTAGCACAGCTGCCTTCCCACGCTGCCCCATCCAGGCTGTCTAGCAGGCCCTGCCTCTGCCAGTGCAGCTACTCTTCTCCTGGGAACCCCTTACCTCCTTTTAAACCCAGGTCAAGGCGATCACCTTGATTCCACCTTCTATCCCAGATCCTCATCTTCTGTTTACTCAGCATGTCCTGTTTTTGTCTTTTGGAGCATATCAAGTGCTTCTCTCAAGAAATTAAATCCATGCATGATTTAGGGAATTGCTGGCTTCAAGGACTGCTCCCTCTGGAGAGCACAGGAAAGATGACATCTGCTGTAGTTTTCTGCAGTACTGCGGAGTTATCTTCCAGTAGTCTTCCAGAATCAGTATCACAGAAGAGTTGAGGTTGGAAGACATTTTGGGAGGACATCTGATCTGTACTTCTCTGGTCTCCTGACCATCTCTGTGGTCCTTCATTGGACTCTCTCCTCTGTGTTCCTGTCCCTCTTTTCTGAGGAGCCCAGAACTGAACATAGTTCATTTTGTGAGAACATCATATTTTCAGTGAAAAGCAACAACTAAAGACATATGTAGACAATGAATTCAATTCAGGCCTATTGGCTGGATGAATATGGCTGACACACACAAAACCGAAATGTCGCCTTGGAGGCAGTTAAAGTACATCCTTCTCTTTTAACCAACAAGACATCAAAGGTAATGGTAAAATGTGTTTGCTTTCTGACAAGAGGAGGTTACTAGGTCATGGACTCCTTTTCCAGACATCTGTATATTCCTCAGCATTTGTCTGTAGTTTTCAAAATTTGCCAGGAGCAGTGGATTCGACCAGATTCCAGGGGAAGTCAGTCCCCAGCAGGCAAATGCATTTGTGCATTTGAGCTTGTTATCTGCCTTTTTGGCATCCCTTGTGCACAAAGACTTACTCTCTGGCCACTCCACATAAATGAAAATGGGACCATAAGGGTGCCTTGGAGCCAGTGCAACACTGCCCATGTCTGAGGTTAGCTGTCTGTACTGCTTGCCTGCTAGGATGGACCCTGTGAGATTTTTCAGGTCAGTCAGGCCCCAAGTTTCAGGGACCTTGAAGAGGCCACAATGAACACACAGCTTGAAAAGTTTAGGCATGGCATTTGTCCCAGGCCACCTAGCACTCAATTTCCAGGCATGTTTCAAGGGTTAACATGAGCAAGGGGCTGTTCCGGTGGGAAATTTGGACAGGTAACACTTTTAGGTAGATGAAGCAGTCCAATATGTAAGCAGGCCCTTCCATGGCAGTAAATGGTGTAAAGGACATTTCATCTACCACAAGACCCATCAAGATGAGCCACAGCGGTGTTTTCAGTGGTCCCAATCCCTAGGGATGTTGGCCCACATTGCAAAACCCCTGTGAGAGGCAACACATGTGCCTGACTCCCCAGCAGGCCGGTGGCACCAGCAAAGAGGAATGCATCTGGTCCAGAGACAGGCAGAGAAGGCACAGCATTGAGTACACCAGAGGCAGCAAGTGTGCATCTTTATTACCACAGGCATGAATGCAATATTTCACTTCCAACCCACCCATTCCTCTTTAACATAACATGTTTGAAATGGGGAGTGGATATTACAGGGGTTTCAGTCATGCTGTGTCAGCCTACATTCACTCTGTCACCAGCCCTGAGCACATTCCCAGGCAGGAGGAAAAACACCAACAGCTTTTTAGAAAGATGTTTCAGCCTACCTTGGGCCTTAGATCAACTTCTGAGATCTTTCTCCACTGAGTCCTCAGGAGTCTTGGGTGGCTACCACCATATGTCAAACATGGAGGTAGAAGACAGAGATAAACCTTCGAGATAAGTCTAAGGCAACATTTCTGAATTATATCAACTAGGGAAGGGCTCTCATACAGAACATGCACTCCCCACAGCTTGCAGGCCAGTTGTACAAACAGTGTATGCCATCCTTTCCACCTTACACCCCACAAAGAGTCTGACCAGAACAACCAACCACCTCTGAATCGTGGATCTAGCTGGGGTTAGACGAACATGCCTCACCTTTTGTGTTGGAAACTCAGCACATGCTTGTTGGGAGATGTCCAGGCAATGCATGATCCAGCTGCTTCTTAAAGTGGGGGTTTCAAAACCTGCCCATACTGACACTATTCTGCTTCCATTTAGCAGCACAAAGCTTTTCAAATCCATCATCTTTTTTTCAGTAATTAGTGCATAATGGTATTCAAGCAGTGTATCATAATTAGCTTCTGCCTTGTGACCCTTCTCTGCCACACACAGATTCAGAACACCTTTATGTTCTTCTAAAAGGCATGAATCTTTATGGTCAGGCATTTTTGCTTCTTTTTCTCCCCTATACCCACCCCAACAAACACTATCTTCTCATGAGTCAGTTAGGCAAACCTACAGAGTGTTGCTAGAATATAAACCTGAAATCCAGTAGCATTTAAAAGCAGATCTGCCTCTGTAGTCAGTGCAAATGTTTTCCTCTGTTTGAGCCACTTTCTGTAGTACACAATGCTATGAGCCCATGCAATACTTTCTGCACAGCTTACCCCTGAGTAACTTAGTCTGATCTCTGCTGAATAGGTGGCTATTTTCTTTTTTCTTTTTAAATGTGTGTGTTTGAGAGCTGGAAAGAATGCTCTGGGTTTTGAAGAGGCTTTATGGTTTAATCAAACCAGAGGTTTTGTGCAGCCATCACACCTATCACAACTGGAGTCTAGTATTATCCTGGGAAGAGAAGGGTTAATCTATTTAAGTCCAGCTACTAGGCAAAAGGGAAGAAGAAGAACTGTGATTTCAGGGGA
Organism: Melospiza georgiana; assembly: GCF_028018845.1. Lineage (NCBI taxonomy): Eukaryota > Metazoa > Chordata > Aves > Passeriformes > Passerellidae > Melospiza > Melospiza georgiana. The sequence goes on along the minus strand of NC_080431.1, from coordinate 54,985,982 downwards.
CTGTCCCTATTTACACCATCCACGAAAAGATAATCTTTCCCAAAACACACCATCCTTCTGCTGCTGAGCTTGGGGAGGTTTCTGGGGGTCAGATTAAACAGGGCTGGACCCTGGCTCTGCCTCTCACTGCTGGATGTTCAGTATGTGTGTAATGTTCTTTGCTCTTGAAATTTATTTCAAGGTCAGAGAAACTTACCTTCTGTGTATATTGGGTTGAGACATGTTTTGTTAGGAAAATTTATAAGATGGCTTGTTTTAACAGTTGTTGCTGTAGATTGACTGGGTAATATTTACTCATGCTATAATTATCTTATTTCATAGCAGTGAATGTAAGGAGGCAGCTAGGCATGCTGAAACCAGAATAACAGAAATCAGGAGATTTGCAGCAGGAGGCAAGGTGTTGTACTGTATGTACTGTTGTGTCTTGTTATTTATATCATGCTAAACTTGTTTTTCCAGCTATTTTTGCAAATGACTAGCTACCCAATAAATTACATCATTTCCAGCACTGAATGGCACCATGACATGTTAACTAGGAATTTAAGCACCAGAAAATAATTTGACTGACTTGAAAGTGCAGCTATAAAAGCCCAATGAAAGCTAATTTTCTGGGATGGGGAGGATGGGGAGGGGGATAGGTAGGAAACAAGCTGGAGGAGGAAAGGAGGGAGCAGGGTTGGGAGACCGACAAAAAGAAAGCCTCATGCTCAACCAAATTCACATACACAAGTTTTAAAATTCTAAATCTATAAATATATTCCCTGTAAATATTCATTTGTAGGTTGATCAGTCTCTCCTTCCTTGGCTGAGCCAACTCTGAGCCCTTCTCATGTTTTCAGGTGTAGAGGAATATCTGACTGGAAGCTAACTGCAAAGAGCTGGTGCAAACCCAAATATGTGTAACTATACGTGGCAAAAGCCATCAAAGGGCACTGTAAAATCAGACATGCATTCCCCACTTTTACATTAAGCCTTTTGTATACAGGAGCAAGCCAGTGCGGATAGAAACAAGAATTCAAGAATTTTCTTGGTTTGGGTTTTTTACACACAAGCAGTTGCAAACTACTTAAACCTTTCATGCAAGCAAACAACCTCACAAAGACACTGTGGTCAGAGCCAGCAAGGAATGACTGATGCCCACCACCAGCAGGCACTTGGGCAGGGCTGAGCGTGTCACCAGCACATTGTCTCCCCAGGACATCCAATCCAGGTGGGGTTGGATCCTGCTGGGCCTTCCTGCAGCCCACTTGCCCTGGGTTTCTTCACTGACGGCTCACCCCAACACGCTCTGGGAGCTCTGCAGGACAAGAGGGAGCCTCTTCTGCTGAGGTGGCATCCCTGTAGGTGGTCCCAAGGCAACAGCCCGGGAATGAAATGATGAGAAAGATGAGTGCATGAAGAAAAACCCTCTCCCCTCATCCCACAGTAGTCCCAGGACCATCTCCCACAGCCTGTCACCAAGGTTTGCTCCCCAAACGAAGCCTCACTTCAAACCAAAGCTGGTGTAAGCATTGGTTAGTTTTAGCCTAGGAAGTGAGAATCCCACAGTTGTACTGCCCGCTTGCCTGCCTTTCTTTTACCCTCCCCTTCCTCTCAGTACACACACCCTAATAAATTTTGATTCCAGTTTCAACTAACATGAAGCGAGGCAATAGAAGAGAGACTCGAATTTGTGATTCCAGTAATGGAAGGGAGCTCCAAACTCAGCTGTTATCCTTGGCAGTGACTGGCCAGGCAGACAGCATAGCCTTTCTAGCTGGCAAATGAGCATGCAGACAGGCTACAGATGTGAAATCAGCTCTCTGCTAGAGGGGAGCTGGGGTAAGCCAGGGCTGTCATGACAGGGTCAAGGCATTTGCAGTCAAAGGATGTGAGTTTGTATGAGACAAACCACTACTGACTGAAAAACCCAGAGAGTATAAAATGGCACAAGAAGAATTGTGCATGTTCATTTTCCTTTTTACTTTTTGGAACAATCACAAGAGCAGAGGTGGCAGTGCAATACCTCTGGGGCTCCCTGGACACCTGTCGTGGCTGGAAACAGGGCGCGCACCTCCTTCACAGATTGTACAAATGAGCACCTTGCCTTTGGTCTTCCCAATTTCTCATCCAGGCATCCAAGCAAAGAGCAACTGGATCTTCACACCATGCTGAAATATGGGATGTCTGGGAGAGCCTGAAGGCTCTGAGCATCCCAACTCGGAGCAACTGGTGTCCCAAGAACCACAGTATATGTGCATCTCTCATTGTCTTTCCTCTGAAATCCACATGTTCTCATGCCGTAACATCTTGGCATGAGTAGATTTACAAGCTTCCTCTGTCCTTCTGTCTCTCAGACAGCAGGGTGCTCAGAAAAAACAGTGCTACACACACTTTCATGTCAGCCCTGCCACTTACCACACATGCTGCCATCTCTGTAGGCAAGGACGGCGACCACTCTGCACCGGGCCCTGCTTTCGGCTCCTTTTCTCCAAGGTCAGTGGGTTTCCCCCAGTGTAAGTGAGAGCACAAAAGCTGACCCTTTGTCAGTGGATTTTGGGGCTCTTTAATGGGATTAAGCCAGTTCCACCCAGTGCTGGTTGCTACAAAAGCTTTTTCTCCTGTCTCAATGACGTGTTCCATCTTGACGTGTGTGGTCATATCTGCAGTCGATTTGAGCAGCTCTTTGTTCTTTGCACATGTTTTTATTGCCTGGGGGGCATGCAGCAACCAGCCAGAGAGCTTTTGTGGTGCCCAGCTCATTCGACTGTTTACTCAGTTAATGCACTGCAGCCAAAATAAGAATCTGCAATATCAATTCATTGAAAGTAAAGCTGAATGACAACCACAGAGCACTTTCAGATTGGCAGGACATAAAGGATGCAACATTGCCAGCAGTGAAGCTGAGGCACCTCTCATTTAACTTCAGCAATCTATTTGCTTGCCAGCTACATGTTTAGCCCCCTCCTTGATAAAAACACATGAGAAACAGCACATTCAAAGGGCTATTCTTCCCCTCTCCCCTAGACATCTACTGAGGTTGAGGTAAAGCATCATGTAGAGGTTCCTCTGTCACCCTCCCTTCCCATCAAGGATGGAAGGAGCCCCACACAAATGATTTTTCAGTGGCCAGTGCCAGAGTTAATGCATCATCCCAGGTATCACATTGCCCAGGATTGTCCAGGACTCAGAAACCTGAGAGTTCTTCTCAGATAGAGAAGCCCACAAACCATTGCCGGAGGATGTGCATATTTGATCAATTATGACCTGAGATGTCTGTGGATATTTTGTTAGAAGTAGTGCAGAAGTGAAATGCTCTCTTGCCTGCCAGCCATGGGTATATTCCTTGGCCACAGACCATTTATCATGAGACCATGAATTGGCAAGCACCTTGACAAAGGTACTGGCCACCCAGAAGGGCATGAAGTGTCTCCCAGCACTGGCACAAAACATCATTCTAGTCCAAGCAGCTTTCACCAACATTTCCTGGTAAATAGGATACAACAACCCAGTTTGAGTTACAGTATCCTAATTTGGGAAAATATTCAGGGAGATATCATCAAGAAAACAAGGAGTCTGGATCATTTGGAACACTTTATACCAGAGGAATAATTTAAGTTTTTAAAACATTTGTAGAAATATATTTTTAATATAATATTTTTTTAATCTTGTAATATCATCATCCATAAGATTCAGGAGTAATATTTATGTCTTACCACTGTTGTGAAGAGCACTAAAAGTTCCCATGCCTGAAAACAACAATTCATGTGTGTGCTGGCAGTCAGAAATGTTCATTTTGCTATTTTAGTTTTGAACTCCTTTGTGTTCTGACCACTCTTTTTTCTGCTTTCCTCTTCTTTGTAATTTCTCTCCAATTTTTCAAATTTAAAAAATGGGAAGATAGTAATTTAAAAGTTATGGGATTAATTTGCTTGTTTCCTACCTTTTTATTAATCATATTTTCCTTTTCTCCTAGAAGGAAAGAAGAAAAATATTGTTAACGGATTATGAAATACTATCCATAATTCTAAATATCAAGAATGTGACATTCTTTTGGGGGTTTTATAGTAGATAACAATACTTTGCCTGTGTCTGCCCCTTTCTGGGAGAGCTGCACATGTGCTCCAGGTTTCAGTGGTGTCCTGTCCAAAGAGAGACCTTCTCAGCGGTCCAGAACAGAGGGCTCTGGCTGTGTGAAAGCAGCTCAGCACCTCCGTGCCACCCAAAAGCCTATAGGTGACCAAGCAAGGAGCACTGGGGACAATCTGGTGTGGGGCAGGGCTGTCTCTGCCTTCTCTCTGTTGAGTGTGCCCAGGTTTGGCTGGCTTGGCCATGCCCTGCTGCTGGAGCCCAAGGGCTGGCATTCCCACCCAAACCTCAGACTCGTGTGCTCTTCCGTAACTGCAGCCACTCCAGAAAGCGCCCTCAGACCGTGCAGGTTACACATAATAATCACCTGGGAACTCTCTGGCACTGCTTTTCTGCACACTCTATCCTCCATACCAGTTCAGCACACCAAAGCCTCTGAGCAAATGTAATGACTCCTTCCTCGTGCTCCCTCCTCTCAGCAAACCTATGGCTTGAAAACCTATAAAAGTGCTATTTCAGCTGTTTTAGAGAGCTTATCATGGTTTTCTGAAAGTCTGGACTCAAGACTCAGGACCCCCTTCATAATAACATTTAATGCTACCATTATGTAATTGAATCCATTTTGTCTGTGTAGTGGGAATATTATTAAACTGTAATTCATTTCAGTTGACGCACTTGGACTTTAAGGTCCAAGTCTGGAATGACAAAAGGTGAAATGAAAGGAAAGGAAAGGGGAAAAGAAAGGGGAAGGGGAAGGGGAAGGGGAAGGGAAAAGGGAAAGGGAAAGGGAAAGGGAAAGGGAAAGGGAAAGGGAAAGGGAAAGGGGTAACTATCCAGCACCTTCCATTACAAGACTGACTTTTTTTTTTTCCAATAAGAGGAATTATCAGTTCTTTTACCACCCCTGTTCTTATATTTCTTATTTTTTACCATGTGTGCACAAAGCTCATAGGACTCCTGTTCATTTGTCAGAGCTTCATCCTTTCCTGATATGGGGGGATTCTTCATTATCCCAATTTGCTGAGTCTGAGCTTTTTTGCCATAGAATTTTTGGAAATGCAATCATGTCAGGGATGGTACTTTTTTACATCTGTTGCCCCCTCCATATTAAGTGCTTGGCTTGTGGCCAGCCATCTTACAAGTAGCCATATTATTATTGAAACCACATGCTCATTAGTGAGGCTGGCACTAGCTCAACAACCACTGTCCGAGGCGAACATTATATTCCATTATATCCCAGACAACAGGACAGGGTAGCATACAGTTTGTTCAGAAGAACAAACAGTCTCAGTTGAAAAAATCTGAATGTTAAACTATTAGAAATGCAATCCATTTTCTGTCTCTTTGTATGTGGGCTCTGGTAGTTCACGGAGAGACGTGTTTTGAAAGAAAATACTGTAACTGTACTGTAATACACTAACTTATCTTCTTGATTTTTAATTTCAAGGTTGCAGAGACAGCAGGAGTTCCTGGGCCCTTCTCTGTTGGGCTTAATCACTTTATCCCTTGGGAGGCAAGCAAGAGTATTTCACTTAATATACAGGAATGACTCATGATCATTGCTTTCAATTAGAAATGTCCTCTGGGATTTCTGGGAACGGTGTTTTCTTGAGTGTGGGAGGGGAAAGAGAGTAAGAGGCAGAAACATAGACAGAATCAAACCAGTTCAGACCAACTTTTCCAAGAAATGCATTTGGAAGTGGGTAAGATACCAGTTTCTCTCATACATCCAAGTAATTTGCCTTGCCCCACAGAATTACTGGCGCTACTCTATAGATACCATTTTCTCAGAGTAAACCAAGGATTTATTCGAACGACATCTTGTGTTGGACCCCCTGATTCTTTTTCTATGATAACCATATAAAACAGCACTCACTAACATCAGAAATCTCACAGGCTGGAAATGGACTGGGATGTTTTCACTGTTTCTTTTCCTGCTGGAAATAGCTGCAGATGAAGGTCAGTTCCTGTTTCTCCTGCTGTAGCAGGTATTAAACCAATGGCTGTGTGCTTAAAGTCTCAGGTGCAATATAATATTTCTCAAAGACTTCTGGACTGACTTAAGTTCAGTGATTTCTCACAGCAGTAACCTTATTCCATTAAACTACTTTCATGCTGGTGACCAGGACATACAGAAATACACAGGGTTGAGTCCAACAGTTTTTAAGATCCATACAAAAAAGCAAGACCATCCCACCCCCCATGTGAACAGGGCATGAAAACACTTTCAGGGGAGGAAAACACTTTCTTTGGGTTTAAGGGTACCCGTTCCTGCATGAAAGTACTGTGTCCTGTTCCCAGAAGCAGGGATAAAGTTGCATTTATCATAACTTTGAAGAGAAATAAAGGCTCATAAACAAAAAGCCATTATAAATTCCTTGAAGTTTAGATTTTTATAGAGGCAAGATAAATATCCAAATACAGGCTATAAGAAGATAACAAATAAACTCCTTTCCTTTGCAGAAGGGAAGGGTTAACCCTGACAAATGACATACTAAATTTAGAGTCATTTTTGCATGTGGTTGCATGTCTAGTTGGAACGAGTCTGCCAAAACTCATTTTACTTATGACCCTTTACAGCTAGCAGAGAAAGAGGTCCATTGTTTTCTTTGTATTAGCGAGATTAAAAACACAGTCCCCCCAACTGAAAAGGCAAGCACTGGAAGCACTGTCTGAGGCAAAAAGAAGCATTTTTAATTCTCAATAAACCACATACAAACACACATCTATGTGTGTGCATCCAACACATGCAAGCATGTGTACTTCCTAGAGGGCCGGATCTCATTCTGTAAGCAGCTACGTGCCGTGTGGGTGAAAACAAAATGAGACAAAGAGGGACGTGTCTTGTCTCTTGCTGGCCACCCTCGCTTCAAATGCTGCAGCAATCTTCCCCTCATAGCCCTTGGGAGGTACCTTGTGCAGACAGTCTGTTACCACATCTCAACCAGATGTGACTGGGCAGAGATGCAGATGTGCCACCACCCTTCTGGTACAAGTAGCAGGCAGCAAAGAAAATGTGCTGGGGACATCTGCTCTCCCTCTCCGGAGCAGCAGCACATTGTACACACTGAGTCAAGTTCTATGGGTGTAGCCAGAGTCATCTAAGAGGCTTCCACCCACCTCATCTTCAGCAAGCACCTGCTGAGGATGGGGTAGGTTGGATGTAGATGTCTATGTCTGACCTAGACAGAACAGGGTTTATTTGGCATTTGCGCAGAAGGGAGAAACAGAGGCTTTTGGACATATTTTATCCTAATCTAATCAGAACTACGTCTCTATGGACTCTTGGGAGAGCTCGAAGACTAGCACAGGTGTGAATGCTTCTACTCTTGACATCAGCAGCTAGCCAGGATTAATCTTGCTCCGGATATTTCATTCCTCTTCATACCTCTTTGAAACAAGTAGTCTTCACCCGCCTGCCTGCTCCTAATGAGGAGCTGGCCTTCACCCTACCAAATCTTGCTCTAGCTGGCAAAACTCCTGGAGCAGCTTCCCCAGGGTACAACCAGTTAGAAAAGGAGTCAGTCTTACATGAAAAATAGCACAACAGCTGCACAGTTTTTTCTGTGGGGAGCACAGTGGCTGAGCAGCAGGACTATAATAACTGTCTCTACCTAAACAGGTCTTCAGTTCTCCATCAGTGGTAGAAAACTCTCTTGTCTTTCCTCACAGGTTCAGAATATTTGTTTTCTGGTTGCAAGAGGTACTCAGTTAGACAAAGTACTTGATTTCCCTTTGAGCTGTTGAGAACGTTCAGTGACATTGGATATGTCTTTCCCAGAGGCTGAATCCTGTGTAATACTGTCCTAGAAACAAGGTAAAACTGGTACAAAGAAAAAACATCTTGCCTCACACCAGCTGAATTGGATGGGATAAAACAGATGAGATGCAGGAGTTGTTCATTACTTCAGAAAGGGACGCAGCAAGCTTCAGAGCTAAATCTGGAATGCAAACAATTGCTCTGAATTTGGCTGTTTTAATCAGTGAGGTGGTTTGAGAGAGAAGATGGTTTCTACCAGTTGCGCAAAAAGTTATGCTACTGAGAAGGCAGATCCCTTTGAGACAGACACTCAGAGACAGAGAAGTAATTATCACCAATATAACACCAAAGGTTTAGTTGGAAGGAACTGGAAAATTACAATGTGCACAAACCAACTTCTCAAGCACTTTAGGCAGAATTTAGTCACCCATGTCCAAATATGTGATCCACAAAGGATTTGCTTAATCCTTTAGATGTCTGAGAGTCTGTAAGCGCTTAAGTTTGCACAGGAAAGCTTAGTTTGGCGTCAACATTTCTGCTACAAAGCATGCCCAATGGAACCATGATACTGGCTGAGCCAAATACTTTTTCTCCATCTCTGCCAAAGACTGCAAGATTCATGACTTGTACCTCACTCAATTCAAGGAGGTTGGATCCAGTAAATATATTCAAAGCACACCTACAGTTTCCTGATAATCATGAAAGATTGAGATGCTTTCATTAGCAGGGGTGGTGATGAGAATCTTAAATGTAACAGCTTAGCAGTTACCCTCTGATTTCCTCAAAGTACAAGGAAGAGGTACGTTCCCTTGCTCTTTGGGTGGTCAGATTCCATATCATCCACTTCCATGAAGGTGTCCTAGTCACCCATCTGTGGACTGCATCAATTGCTTGTTTCCCTGGGAGGCAGGTGGAGCAGCTCCCTCATCTCCCAATAAAGATAACCCTCCTGTGTCAACAGAAAAAGGAGAGTTCACAAGGCTAGAGAAAGGACAGGACAGGTTCTGCTGCCTTCTGCTCTGGACACTTTCCCCAGAAATGGAGATTCCTGAACTCTAGTTCTTGAAAGATGTAGGTTCAGCTCAGCCAAACCAGCAGGGCTGGTTAGTGTACACAGCTGCAGAGTTGCAGGACCCTAAGAGCTTTTTTGTCTCAAATTTCGGCACCTGGTGACAGTTTAAATCATACATTAGGCATCCACATCCTTCTTTGGATTTTGGCCTAGGGAGCCTATAGTTATTTATCCATGTCAGGGGCATCTGTGGACCAAGAGGTCTTGGGAGCTGTGCATATTCCCACTGACAAGGACCTACCACATGGTTAGGTCCTGTCCTCGATGCCTCATTACTCTGTATTTCCCTTATGCCAAACTCAACAGCCCAACAAAGTATAGCCAGTTGCCAATGGTTTCAAAAGGTGCAGGTGGCCACAATCTTCAAAGCACTGGCACAGAGAAGATCTCTCCCTCATCTCCATCCTCCTGAGACACTTTTCTTTCACTTCAGATGGTTCTAGTGCATGATCATGGGCACCAAATAATTTCCAAATGCATAGAAACTAGGTTCAGTAAACAAAAGAAAGGTTTTACCTGTTTCCCAACAAGTATAGAGTAGCTTATGGCGTTTTTCCTATTTATGTATTCATAGTTAAGATCCCATGGGTGTTTCCCCAACAGATAAATTTCAGCCTCTTTCATGTCTTACATCTTCCTGATCTCAGTGATATCCCAGAATAATGACTTTCATAAGGTAAATACCTGTTGTGTTATTGTTTATAAGTTTTAATTTTCTATTTCAGTTTCACTGTGCTCCCCCAGGATTTCTTTTTGTGTGTGTGTGTGTAAGGAAAAATGATAAGGAAGAGCATCTGATTTATCTTCTTTATTAACTAGCTTGGATAGGTCTACCATATAATTTTTCATTTCCTCCCCAAATGATCCCAACTTTTTCAGTCTCTGTTCATATGGAAGTCATTCCATGCCTCCAGTCTTTTTTTTATTGTCCAGCTCCCTATCTAGTTTTACTGTTTTCTCTCCTGAGCAGGGAGACCAGTGGAGAGCCTGCCATTCCAGGCAGCTGGAGGAGTACCATTTATGCCACGACACAGTGGGATTCAGCAGTCTCAAACTGTGAATTCCATTTTGTATTTGAGCCTCCATTTTGCACAACATGTTGAATGTGTTTAACCCTGAGCCAAGATGTGGAAACATGCTCCAGTACTGACAAGGCTGTCAAGGAAAGGTATTAGACACTACCCAAGAAAGCCATTTCATAGAAGTCTGGACTCAACCACTGCAATTGGCTTTGAACTGTTGGCCCAAACCCAAAGGAAAAATAGATTTTAAACAGAAGGTGCTGGGATGCCTGGTGGATCTGCAGCTTCACAGTCTCTGCACATGGCAAGAGGAAAGACATTTTGCTAGGCTGGAGATGCTGGTCTCAGCAGACCTAACTGCCTATTGCCACGTGATGAAGGTAGGGGAAACACCTCCTCTTCTGACTGATGGACAGATTCTTTAAAAAGTGAGGTTGTGTGGAGAGAAAGGTGGAGTATCCAGACATTTGTCATGAGGAAAGTTTTATATTGACTCTAAAAAAAAAAAGAATGGGAAAAGAACATAATAGAAAAGAAGAATCACCGTTAGCTAGAAATCATAAGGGGACTGGAGTTGCTGTGATTTAAGCACAAATTTGATCTGAGTCTACTGGACACTACTTTCTGTGGTAGAATCCCTTATATTTTACATTGTGGCTTCTACTACCACGGACCTTTTCTCCGTTGTTTTGGTTTGTAGCTGTTGCAAAATTCTTTTAATCACTGCTGCATGCAATCTGTCTTTGAATTAATCAAGGCTCTTTCAGCAATAGATCTTGCTTTTCCAACATGGTCCATGTGGCAGGACATGGGCTGGTCCTGCTCCTATGATGTTTCCACCCAGTCACACATTGCCCTTTCAGAGGAGACCCTGGATAGAGACTACTGTCCCACCAGATGTATCAGCATCCAGAGGCTTAGCTGGTCCTTGCAGCCTCCACTTCTTGCCACCCCATCTCATCTCCCCAGGGCATTGAAGGCACCTGTGCAGCTTCACACCCGTAGAGCACAGCACAGACAGATGTGCTACTGCAATAAAACATTCAGGGGGACAGAGTTTGTAAATGGGAAAGGGCTCTACCTGCAGAAGGTGGAGTCCGTCACCCACTGAAGGCCTGCTGAAGTTCTGGACAGAGCTCCTGAAGCTCTGGGTTGTGTCACACTGTGCTGGGGAAGGGTGTGTAGGCACTGTCACCTGAACATCTAAGAACCAGCCCAGATGAATCACCTCAAGAAAACATCCTCACGCCTCTCTAAATTTTACTGTACTTTATTCTGTGCCTTTTATTCATCTTGTTACCCTCTCACATTATGAAGAAGATCCTCTGAATACCCCATGATGTTCCAGACCTGCAATACCCACCCTACCTCCATTCTTGCCTTATCCTGTCACATCACCAGCAACCTCAATAGCCAACCAAGTGCATGACAAGGAGCAACAAAATTGTTCAGCTAGAAACTTATGGAAATGTAGGGGAAGGAGCCACCTCAAGGCTCAATAAAAGCTGAATCAACACAGAAGTGAAAGAGCAAATGCTCTGGGCATTAGGAAAGGCAAAGGCTTTGAGGCTTGGGTAGAGGAGCAGTAGAGAATTTTTTTTCAAGTAGCAGGGGCAAATGGGAAGGGCAGAGGCAATGGTAATGGATGTCTTATTCCCTATAGTGGGAAGCTGTTCTTGGCTCTTGAGATTAGGATGTTATATGCTCTGCACACATAACAAACAAATATTTCTTTTCCCTTCAGCATAAGTTATTTTCTTTCTCTGTAGTGGGCTGAATAATTGTTTCTAAAACACCTGTACTAATGAATGACTTTGACTGGACAGGGACTATTTCACTTTTCATTATTCACTTTGTCACTTAGTTATAAGCTAACAAATTGATCAGTAAGTCCTCCCTATTACACACTAAGAACTGGAGCCTCTATTCAAATCACTGAATTTACCAAATTAAAGCAGGTGAAGAACAACAATAAAAAGCAAGGGTAATGAAACACAATGGGCACTTACTTGGACAATTCTCATTGGATTTTAATTATTGAATATGCCATTGTGTAGTTTATAGAAAAAGTAAAACCTCCATTATGCAAGTCAAAAATACTGCAGTTTGTTTGTCACTAGGTTCTTGGTGACACACAGAGTGAAGCAAACTTTTCTGCTGTCCTGCCCTGTGCCAGGCAGTGAAAGGGAGAAAGGATCCTTCATTCCCTGGTATGGTTTACCCTTCAGATAAGGCTATGAAAGGAAAGTCCAGGTTAAAAGTTCCTGTGTCTGAAGGGAATGCCAGGACAGAAAATGAGGTGATGCTCTTCTGGTCATACCATTAATGGGATCATCTTCATGTACATGGACTACAGCTGCGAAAACACTGGGGAGAGAAGTGGGTGGTGAAATGAACTGGTGATTAACAGTCACTTCATGTGCCTCTTTCCAGAATTCAGGCCCATGAAATACCATTGAGCTTTTGGATAGCTCTAGGGGCAGTTTAGAGCTGTTCTTTTCCAGAAGTACTTTCCAGGCATATTGGATAAATCCATCTTGTCTCAAATGTGTGTGGAAGAAGTAGCAATTGTAACTGTACCACTGCCTCCTTTTTGTCCAAGCTTAGTGGGAAGAATATTTATCACATTTGTAAGAAAGAGGGTTTAGGGTCCTTTTCTAAATTAATTCAAGTCTCCTTGGAAGGAATTCAGACATTTGATCTGTGACCTGACCAGGAGGCAATGAGATTGATTCTCCTAATCCCTACAATCCAGCTAATATATCCTGGCTACAGGGAGATGTGGGGATAGCACAGAAAGCAAAATTGGTGGTTTTTCTTCTTGCATATGTCACATGCTTTGAATAAGAGGTGGAACAGAGAACAACAGTCTCTTTTTCAAATTATTCACTTGCTTTTTTCTCAAGAAAGGATTTGAGGGCTAGTCCCAAACCAGTAATTTAAATTCCTGTCTATCATATCGTCACAAGTGAGGCAGCAGTCATTTCTCCTCCATTTACAGTCTTATTTGCTCACCTGGAGATTGCAGGACCCTTCATATTCACAGGCTCACCTTGGCAGAAGAAATAAACCCAATGCCCTCAGTATAACAACCTTCACTGCAACAGACTCCTGTCTGCTGCATCAGAGCATGAACTTGCACCAGGGTTTCTCACATCCCTAATAACTAGAGAGATAGTGGGGGTCTCCTCTTTCCCCTTGATTCTCTAAGATGCTACCTTGTCTTTGTTCTGGCCAGTAGAGGGTTAATTTTTCTAGTAGACAGGAGGGGACATGGACCCAGGGACCCAGAGGTTATTCTGTACCACTTCTTTGCTGGGGGTGGGGAAAAGGGACTCTCTTCTGCACAGACAGGGTCCCTTCCAGAGTGGCAGGGGGAGGAGTGGGGTAACGCCAGTTCCGAGGAATCATGTGTGAATCATTTACCTGTCCTGTACAGTTAGATATTAACAATGTTGTTGTTACTGTTGGCTCTCTTATCTCATTACTGCTTCTAGTAAACTGTTCTTAGTTTGTGAATGTCCCCTTTTGTGCCTCCAGCTCTCCTCTCCAGCCTGCCGCAAGGGAAGAGAGGGGAGCGAGCGGTGAGCAGCGCGAGGAGAATCTCTGTCGGAGCACTAAGTTTGGGAGTGCCATTCCTAAACAACTACTTATCTGTATCCCAAGACAGGGAAGCTGGGGAGGACCCATGTCCCCAAAATACTGTGGAGAAGGGCAGTGGGTCCTACCCTGGCTATTCTCCAGCTGCTGTACAGTGACTGAATTTGTCACAGATCTAAAGTCAATAGTGCCTGGCTGTTACATTAGAGATATCTAATAAGCTTAGCAATGTAAAGAGCTTCAAAATGTAATTTATAAGGTACCTGAAGGTATTTACTTACACTACCTTTGGTGTAAATGGGAATCAGGCTCATAGGCTCTGTAGGTTGTTAGGCTTGTGTAAGGAAACACTCACACTTGGTTTGAAGGAACTACTACTAGCCAAGGAATCACAAGCAAAAATTTTCCTTTGGTGGAAGTGAAATAGCTCACACTCATTAGACCAGACAATCCTCATCAGGGGGGCAAAGGCTTTAACCAGCTTGTCTGTAGTAGAGATTTCTAATGTGTGCAGTTTCCAGTTGCTGGTGAAAACTCATGCAGAATTGCCAGACAACATTTATCAGCTCACACAATGAAAAAATATTAATTCTATGGAGAAAAAATTTTGGCGCATATATTTCAATTAAATGTAATGAGGAGGATGAGGGGTAAATATCTGTCTTCCCTGTGGTCTCTATCACTTATAGGGGGTATAGGGTGTATAAACCTGTTGGAGACAGGAATGCTTTGCTCCAACAGTTACCTAGTGATCTAGTAAAGACAGTAACAGGATTAAATGTGGCTTTTGAGATTTGAGATGAATAGGTTATTTTATATTTTGAAAGCTAAGCAACATAGCTTTACCATGTACAGAACAGACCAGAACTTGGCTGCAGTCAGTGCCTTGAGGAATAGACTCCTTCTGGCAATCCTATTCAACAGTGCAAGAAACACCCAACAATCCTAACTGAGAAAGCTTTTTCCAAAAAGGTATTGTAGCGGGGGGACAAAGCCTTTCTAAGCCCATCTTTACTCTGAAGAATCCTTCCACTTTGCTCTGGTCACTGAATCACACACTTGAAAAAACCTCCTATTGAATCTTTTAAAAACTGTCAGTAAAGTTTGGGATGTTCCTGTTTAATCAAATGATTTCCCTAAGAAATAAACTCTATTGTCATTTTAAGTTCTGGCAGACGCAGTAAACATATTTGGGTCGAAATCGCATTATAGTATGTGCATGCCTTATATTGGATCAAGTACACTAGAGCTTTCATAATGTGTTTTACACATGAAACAATGATAACAGAACCTTTTTGAACATACTATAGAGTCTGCAGATGAATCAATACACAGAAGTCAGAAAACACTTATTTCTCTGCTTAAGAACAGGTTTATCATTCTCTCACATCAGTTGTAGAACTACAATGAAATTAATTAGGAGGAGAATAATGCCAAAGCTGCAACATAAAGTTGTCAGTTCTGCATGAAGTCCTGAAAACATTCATTCAGAATGGACAGAGATTTGGCCTGACCCACATTAGCAGATCCTCTTGCTTTCAGTTTTTGTAAATGCTTGAACATGATACATCTGCAGCAAGATCTGGTCACCCAAAATCACCTAAAATTAATAATGCAGAATATTTGTGCAAAGTCAAGTTGAGACATGTAATGGAGACAAATTGCATTAGAAAAAAAATTCTGAAGGTTAAACATAGTCGTTTAGGGATCATTCTTTGCATGCAGCCAAAAGGGCTTGAATTTCAAGTATCAATATGCTCATGACCAACTGATTGCAAACAAGTTACAGACCAAGAATTATTCATAGAAATTATCTGATTAATCACTCCAAATTAATTTCAATAATGAGCAAATGAATGAAAATTGTGGTCAGACGATGGAAACTTTGTGAACAGAAGAGAGGAGGTGAAATTTATTGAGTTTCTTATTAGGAGCTGTTTGCCCAGATTCGCCTGCTACCATGCAGTAACAGAAAAGCTGCAGGAAGCATCTGTGGAGCAGATGAAAAAGTAGGCAGAGGAGTGCTTGCCCTGTTCTCCTGCCACAAAACCCATTCAGTCAGGACAGCTGTGGTAGAAATAAATACAGCTGCTTTTGCACTGCCAGTGCAGAGCAATGCACAGCATGAAGGAAACTGCATTTTTTACTTTTACTAAATTTCTTTTTTTCATTTTGCTTGTGGAAGAACACAAATAATTTTTAAAATACCCAATTCTCTGAGCACCACGTCTTAAAATGTCTTTCAAGCTTGTTACTATAGAATAGCTCAGCTGATTCAGCAGAGTCCTGGTAGGTTTAAAATGGCATAAACAAGATCAAAATATGGTCATTAGTGGAATTCAAGCAATTTCTACCCAAGTAATTGGGTAGGAAAAGAATTTGATCCTGTGCTGAATGCATATGCAACCCAGTTACTTTTGATTGAGTGACTAATAGGGAATATATACACTGTCTCTGGAGCTCAGATCCAGTTCTTCAAAAGACTCAGCATTTCTCATGTTTACTTTCACTGCATGGTACCTCTTTCCTTCATCTAAGATTCTTGGCTCTGTACAAGTATCTATGCATAAGGAAGGGAGATTCTATCACTGTTAATAATAAAACTGCAATGCAAAAATACAGCAAGCACTTTGGTTTACGAGTGCAAATAAAACATTTCACTTCAACACACTGAGGACAGATTTATTTTCACTTGCTTCTTTATGAAATGGCTCCCTATACCACCACATACATTTGCAGAAACGTGCAGGCAGAATAGGAAAGAAATCATGCCGGTTCTTGGTTGCCCCCAGAACTGACAGAGTTAATGTATGGTCCAAGAAGTTTTCCAATGGAATTTTAACCTTTTCTTCCAACAGAGATTCATGGATTTGATTCCTGTCATCACTGAAGCCAACAACAAAACTATTGTTTATTTCTGTGGGAAAAGGATCAGGTCCCTTATTTGCAATTTTGGCTTTTTTCAGAATAGTGTATTTTTTTATTAAAAGGAAATAAATCCCTATCTGCATTTAATCACACAACTAGCATGAAAATGAACTCAATGAATAAAAATGTCAGGAGTGGGAAATGATAGGGTTCTCTCTTAGCCAAGTTTTCTGTCTAAAATTAGCCTGCCTTTCTGGATTTACTGCTGTTATTAAGTGAATGTCCTTTTGACAATAAAGCAGTGCTTCTTGGATTTAGACAGTGTTGTGAAGAATATGATAAAGTGCTCTGTGATGTATGACTTTGATTGACTCAGGGGACCTTACTGTTTCGATGCTGTGGTCTGTTCTTTGTTTGCTAGATGAAGATTTTCTGTTCATTTAATACTCAGTTCAGGACTAGAAGTTGGAGAAGGATGTGTGTAAAGATGTAGAGTACCTTGTTTCTGCCATACTAACATGATGAATTATAGTGTATTAAGAAAGTGTTGACACATGTGGGAATAGACTCTTGACATGCTTGCCAGTAATTAAGGAACATTGTATGTAAAGTCACTAAAAAAGTTGGAGGCTTATTCTTTGTTATAGGGATGTTTTGCCAAGTGCTGTTATTCATAGTCTTGATGGAAAATACTTGTATCTTCGAAATTGTTGTGGTTCACACAATAATGAAGGCAACAGAAAGAGATTCATTAGTATAAATTTTTTCAATGTTTCCAATGGCTGGATAGGTAATCATTTTCCTGCTGGAGAGGAAAAAGTGTTCTAAGACTAGTGCCTTACTGATAAATTACCTGAGCATTACCAAAGCAGTCACAGGGCTTGAGGAGCTGCTTCCCAAGTGTAAGGGACTCTGCATCCTCTGCACAAACACCCTGAGCCTGCACCTGAAACCTGCTCCTTTGGCTTCTGAGAGCATGCCAAGGGCAGCCTCTATGCCTGGAAGAGGGAGCAGATGAGACCCTTGCAGGGAGCTGCAGCTGCCCTCCCTCATTACTCTGTGGATCACAGGGGCTCAGTCACTGTCTTGGAATGTGGCCCTCGTGTCCTCTGCAAGCTGCTACCTACTAGCCCTGGTCCATTTCCAGGGACTCCATGCAGCTCTGGGGGGCTCAGTCCCTCCAAGCTTTATTCTGGTAAGATATTAGTCCCCCAGACACCTTGTGCAGGGCATAGATAGAGCTGCCCACGTGATGTGTTGTATCATGCTGCTACCCCTTGCTCATTCTGGAGAAATTTGTCCACTTGTCTATGCTCCATCTGAACCTGTCCCTTTCCTACAACTGAAGCTCTCCTGCTGCTGACATGAGGCTCTCATGAGCCCCAAGATATATTTAAACCTCTCTTTGGCTTTTTTTCCTTTCATTGGTGAAAGGTGAGAAAACCCTGCCCCTCCATCATTTTGAGGGGCAGGGTTTGGCAGGGAGTTAGCACAGTACCAGTTTCCTTAGCTTTCCCCAGAGAGCCTGTTGAGTTCATTGTAATGCAGCCTGGGCCTATCCTCCCTTTTTGGCTTTATGATATTTTGTTTCCTTTCCTTCTGAATAATTTTCTTGAAGACTGAAAAGCAATCATTGAGGCATTTCAGCCAACTCCCTGCTAAATCCTAAAATATGCCCTGTGTAGATAGTTTTTTAATGTGTAATGCATACATTTAGCAGAAAGATTTTACTGAGGGAGTTGGCAATTAGTGTTTGGTAAATGCTGAAAAATTTGGTCTGCAGAGAGAATTTACTACTTGATTCAAAGTTACAATACACCTCTGAAGGACAGACATTAGAGAGACTGAACAGAGCTCGTGGGCTGACAGTTACTCAAGCATTTGGTATGAATAAATGCATATCTCTCAATGTGAAATTTCTCAGCAAGACTGTGTGCAAGTGTGGCTGCTGAATACACATCACCATACTTAACAAGTCAAGCTGCACAAATATCAGTTCCAAAAACCTCATGGAAACACACCCCAGTGAGTGTTGCAGGGCTGTGCTGCGTGTGCCCATGCTGGCACAGTTAAGACTCCCTGGAAAATGTGACATTCTGTGATTCAAACCATCCTTGGATGTTGAGGGTAACACCATTCATTCATAAAGCAAGTGACAGGTTCACAGACAACACAACTAAGTATTGAAGCTCTCAGAAGACAAAAGTAAACTGGAGATTATTTCAAGGGCACTTTTTAGTATTTCTTTCTTTTTTACCTTCTGGTACACTCTTCAATATCAGAATTTGCCTCAGATTTCCCTACAGTACTGTGCTTAAACATGAATTCCAGTGCCTTTTGATTTATCCAAAATATTTAGTTCAATAAATTTTATTGTTTATAGTGCCAAGTTCTTTTATATCTTTCCATTGGCCATCGTAGCCTCCACGGAGTGTACCAGCCAAATATATAAACTCTACATATGTTTCTACTAGAGTAACTGGACTCTCAATTAAGTCTAATTAGTTTTTACTCTCAAGAATTTAATCACATCTATCATGGTACATTCAGTAAATCAGAGTTTTTCTTTCCTACCTCGTTAGAGATTTACTTTAACATTCAGCTCCTGGGAATGTATGAACCTTTCAGCTCTTCAAGGAAATGATAAAGAGAAAAAGATGGAGAACAAAATAAAATCCCAAATGGTATAACAGAGGTGGGTGGGGAATGATACCACTGCTTCTCACAGTACCAGATCCAAGGGGCACCCATTAAACCTTGAAGCAAATGCAGATGTAATATTATGTGCAAAGTCCCGTAACTGATTGCAAAAGAGGTTTGTGGAAGGCAAAGGTATAAAAGTGGTCAAAAAGGGATTACCCAGATTAGTGGAGAATAGGCTATTTAGTGACTATAAAAATGATGGTTTAGCTGCAGCCTGAGACAGGCTGTGGGAAGGGTGGTGGGGGGAAGCATCCCTCCAGCCTGCTCTGCTCTCTGCTCTTCCAACTCAGCCAACTCTGCCATTAAAAAACCTGTTAGGTTATGGTGACTTCTGGTCTGACCCAACCAGTCTGGATGCCTCATCTCTCCTGTACTTTCATTATGAAGGTGGGTTTTTGGTAGCTCATTGCACAAAGACGCTAAACTTCATTTTTCTTTTTTAAAAAAGAATGAAACTTAATCTAGACTATTATGCTGTGGAAAGGCTGAAGATGTGCTCTCATCTACAGCACTGGAGTCCTTTTTGATCCTGTTTAACAAGACATAGAAGACATTTAAAAGGTTACAAATGCTGCTAAGTAAATGATTCAAAGAATTAATAGTGGGGGAGGGAATTTCTACAGGAGATATAGGTAAAAAAATAATAAACAGGATCATTTATTTTACAATGGACAAAGGAAAACATATGGTAGAGTTATATAAAAAGTACAGTGTGTGTAGAAGTCCAAGAATATGTTTCTATCCATACTGCCCTAGACTAAAAAAGAAATGCACTCAATATGAAGCAAAATGCAACAAGTGAAAGAAGACAGATTTGTTTGCAATTCCTAAATACCTTCTAAAGATTACTGCTACCACACATCTTTGAAATAAATATATCTATGGCACACGGATTTAACTGTTTTCTCAGGGAAGAACTTTTCCAGTTATGTTTGCTCTTAAAGAGTTCCAGCCCTGTTTCCACTGGATTTAAAAAAATAGTGTCATTGACATTTTTCATTTTTCAAACTGAATTTCAAAATGCATTTTCAAGCCAGATTTTTTTAACAGTCAGAATGAAAGTTAAGGAAGACTCTTATTTCCTGTCAGCTGGCATTGGTTTTCATATGTTTTTTGTCCAGTATTGGGCTGTTCCACTTCTTGTGGGAAAACAGATTTTTCTCAAAATTGGCTAAACACAAAAACAACCATACTGTTGCAATGTAACTTTCAAAAAATAATTTTCAATTTTTTTGTCACAAAAATAAAAATGAAAATCAAATGAGGGTGATGGATGAGGGAGATTTTAATGATATCCAGTTAATCTTCCAGAAATATTCATCAAAGTAAACACTTTGAATTCACTTTAGTTAAGAAATTCCAGAAACGAGATTTAGAGGCAAAGGGAACAGTAGGAGCAAGCACACTGAGAAGTAGTGATGCAGAAGGGAAGAACTGCAAATGGCTATGGCTCTGTTTATCAGCCATCCATTATTGACTGGTTAATGTGATCCTGGAGAATAAGCAGGTATAAATAGACTTAGCACAGAATACTGAGTTTAGAGTAACCTCCAGAGAAGTGTTGTAGCTGCTGTCAGTGATTGTGGGATATTAGTGTGGTTGAGCTATGAGTAAAATACAGCTTAGTGGTTCCTATATTTCTAGCAGATATTTATGCCTAGTTTGGGGTTTGATCTTGTAAACCTTATTCAAGCGAAAAAATACTGCCCAACCAACAAAGAAATGCTGGTGCATCATCTTCTGGTGCTTACACTTGGACTTTATTGGGTCAAAACTTCAATTGAAGGTGGCAGAAGTTCTGCCTGAGTAAACTCCGAGTGAGCACTTCCAGGTCTGTCCCAAAGGGACTCCTCTTAGGAGTAAGGGTTGAATTGTTATACCACAAAATACCAGCTGTAGTTACGTTACCCAGGATAAAGTTTCAAGGGATATCCAATCTCCATGCCTCAATGTAAAGCTAATCACCAGCTGGACTACAGAACAAATTTCCCCTCTGGTATAATATCACACAATTATATGCATTATGAGGGTTTAAAATCTGGCATTGGCTGTGCTATTGTTGGAACTCGGATAACCACTCCAGTTCCAACAAGAGGCCATTCATCTACACTAATTTGTAGGTTAGAGAAGGTTTTAAAATAGGAAGTCTTTTCTTATGCAAATAAAGACCTGTTAAAAAAGCAGGGGCCTGCATGCAGTGATCTGGAGCATCACCAGATCAAAGAGGATGAGTGCAAACATGCCCACACATCAGGGCAACCTTCAAAACCAGGCTTTCATGGCACCATAATGTAATGAAAGCCTTAAGGCTGGTTCTCTGCACAGGAATGAGTTTAACTTAGATTTTGCATCCAGCTTTTAAAATATTGCTAACAACCCTCCAGTCCAAAGTACTGGGAAGAAGGAATAAAACCAGAGAAATTAATCCTAATAAATTGTTCCCCCAAACAACTGTTTTTCCTTTTGTTGCTTTCCCTGGATTCATACATGACTGTATTTGAAGTGTTCAGCAAACTCTGTGCAAACAATGAGCACTTTCGCTTTTGATCCATGACTGTGGGTTTTTCAGGGCTGTGCATTGGACATGTAAGACACATGGCCTTGGTTTGTTTTCTATGAGCTGAGTTTAGCCCAAGGCTACTCTGGAGAAAAAGTTTCCTCTCTGCCTTATTTCTTAAAGCTATATCTCTTCTTGAAATCAGAGAATTTCCCTTCTCACTGACCAAGGAGCTGGCTCCTTCCACTCCTTTCAATTTTGAATTTTCCAGTGGAGAAGTCATTCCCCTGTACAAATCTTACATATAATGTCTGTTGTAAATGAGCTTCCTGCACTCAGTCATGTCATGCAAAATCCCTTGAATCCTTTGGGTACTGTCCTTGGGTGATCACTTTCCATCACTGATGGCCTTTGGGAACACTTTGCAAGACTGACATGAAGGGGCAGGATGGAATCATAGATGCACAGAATCTTCTATGTTGGAAATGACCTCCAAGTTTATCAGATATGACCATTAACCCAGCACTGCCGAGTGCACCACTAAACCATGTCCCTAAGTACCACATCTACATGATGATGAACACAAACTCCTGTTCTTCCAGAGTGACTTTTTCATCACATTTTCTGTACATGCAACCAAGCACAAGAGGATTTTCCTCAGTAAATACTAAAGCACAGGTTTTCCATAGTTTCTTGACAGGTGAATCCAAGTCTCAGAGAAACTGGGATAAGTGGAAGATGTTTAACACTTTGTATTCCCTTAGACAATGACCCCAAAACAGGCTTCCAGCAGACACTTCCTGCACAGACACCACACGGATAGCTACCAAAAACATCCTCTGCTGACAAATATCAGCATGGGGTACCTTGAACTGTTTTCTCTGTAGCTGGTGTCTCAAAACAGCATTTGAACTGAAATCATCCAATGGTTTTGCAGCTGTGCTGGACAGCTTATGGCCTCATGGGCTATAAGCTGGCATTGCAAGTCTGGGTGTGATCACATTTATCATCTCTTGTTGAAGAGACATGAGAGAAGCTGAGCCCACTGGACCCCAGGCACAGACACGGTAATCTGCGGCTCCTGGTTTAATAAATATTTCCTCATGGACCCACCCCTTTTGTTGGATAGCTGAAAGTAAAACCTTAGCTTTGTGTCATCTGAGTGTAAACTATTAACCCAGATATAATTTAATAATTTTAAAGTTGTCAACAGCCTAGATTTGTCATGGGACATTTGGATATTTCATGCAGGTAAGTAGGAAGATGGTGTCAAACATCCTTGCAAAAAGAGCAGACCAAACTTCAAACACAATTTCACATCCTCCCAATGGCTGTGATTTGCCTGGGAGTATCACTCTGTGGGACTGCAACACACTAGTCACACTTCCAGCTGCAGATATTTCTGCTCTTAAACACTGGGAACTCTTTCTGTCCTTTCTTCTTCTACCTGCTTAAGAAAAACAGCCAACCTTCCAGAGTAAAATTCAATGGAAAACCCTTTGATAGGTGAAAAAAACAGTGTAATGCCTTTAGTAGCCAAGTCTCAAAGCACGAAGTATGTATTCCTAGCTTATATCACTAAGGTTATAAACATATCAGATGTTATAAACATAATTCCCATAGGTGTAAGACAATAATCAGAGTAGACAAAAAAGATAAGACATTTGCCAGTGATGCAGAATAGGGCTGTTTTACAGTTAGGTGGAAAATGGTGTATTGATGGGTACACTGGATAACATTCAGCTCTAATTCAATATTTTATGTTCCTAAACTCATCAGGGTGGTTCTAGACAGCAGCTCCAAAGGCTCACTATCTTACACAACTCTTCCAATGTCGTACACTCCTGATAAAGTCCAAGTTCAGCACAGCCCAACATGCCAGAAATTGAGTCTTTTTGAAAGGCAGTGTAGCACATAATAAACACAGGAAGAAATGAGAAATCCCCAG
Organism: Melospiza georgiana; assembly: GCF_028018845.1. Taxonomy (NCBI): domain Eukaryota; kingdom Metazoa; phylum Chordata; class Aves; order Passeriformes; family Passerellidae; genus Melospiza; species Melospiza georgiana. Next base: position 54,962,444 of record NC_080431.1, on the reverse strand, counting down.
AGGAACCCAATGGAGAGTGCCCTTAAAGTGAGGATATTTTACAGGAGGCCCATTTTTATTTGCTTTCACTATTTAATACATTTATCTGTGATCCAGTATAAAAAAATCTGTATCCATTTCTTGAAAAATGTGCAGATGACACAAAAATCGTAGAATGGTAAATAATGAGAAAAGCAGATCTGTTCTACATGCAATCTGATTTGAATGGTAACTTGACCTCCTTCGAAAAAAAACCCCAAATATATTTCAATGTACAGTTAAACATAACTCTGAATATCCCAGATAGTTTGCACACTGAAGAACTGGACTACATTTTAGAAAGAAAGAATTAGAAAAGGATTTAGAGGTCATGGCTGATAACCAGCCAAGATGCTCAAGAGATCCTCATTCAATGCAAAAAAGAGAGAAAAAGAGAAAATGGAACCTTAGTATTTGCAAGCAGGGGACCATAAAGCACAAGGATGGAAAGGCAGATGCTCACTGTTCTTTGGAATATTAATAGTAAAAGGAGAGTAGGTCCAGCTTCAATGTTCACATTTTAAAAAATACTATTGACAAACAGGAAAGAGTTCAAGAAAGAAATGCAAATATACTTGCAATTGGCAAAAGCTGTTAGTGAGATCCTAAAAAAAGTAAATCCCAATTCATTTAACTTATACAATAGGAGGATAAATGGTGATTTATCTGTGGTTTATAATAGGGCTGGCTGGGTATTCTGTCTCAACAATAGAAAATGAAATTTCCACAAAGATTTCTGTAAAGAAAAAATAATGTTAGTTTTCCTTCAGGACAAGCAAAATTAAATAGTTCACTGCAAGCCTCTCTGCTTCTCATTTTTTTCTGTTGAAGGAAACTTTAAACTTCACCTTCTTGTGAACACATTTATCAGTGCTATAGGTACCTGTTTTCTCCTACAGGCCAGCCACAGAGTAATTTGTCACTTAATTCTGAGTTGTATATAACATTACAGGAGCTGTAGTCCAGCCAAGAAGCCTCCGCGTAAGCTGAATGAGGATAGTGTTTGCTCATGCTGTAATTCCCAGGAGCAATGCAGCATTATGGGAAAATATATATTTTTCATATTGAACTGACAGAAAAGAAAGCCCTGGTCAATCAATTTAGTACATTCAAACAACAAGGGTCCTACATTAAAGAAAATGATAATTTTGTTGAGATTGGTTTGTTTGTTTGTTTGTTTGTTTGTATGTTTCCATTCTGGGTTTCCTCTATGTTAATAAGGCTTTTCTCTGTGTGTCGTTTGGAGTGGAGACAAATGTTGACAAGTCGCATCTGCCCACTGTGTGAAAATTCCAAATTTTGTTCGGTTTTAGCTTGCAAGTAGCTGTATTGTATTTCCTGTAGCAGGGGGATCTCTGAATTAGTAGACGGAGACACGACATCCAGTAGGTGGAATCCGACACTATATTAATCTGAACTAGATAAATGCCAAGATTTTAACAAGGGAGGGAATTAGCAATTTATCTAGGAATGGGATAGACTCTCTTCCATGTGTGTTATTTAAAGATGGGCTATCTCCCTATCTGTTCTAGCTGGTGATTCAATCCCACAGACTGTGTTGTAATAGATAACAACAACAATCCTTCCAGCCATAACATCTAAAAGTGCAGGAAGCAGAATTGCAGGGAGAGAAACTGCTGGAAACCCTCAGTCTTCAGAACCAAAGTAGAGGGATGGTTATGTTATACCATTGGAACACCTTTCCTTGTCCATCCATAATGCAGCTTCAGTGTAATTAAATATTTCATAGAAATACCTTATAACTGGTGGTTTGAAGCCGGACTTAAGTTTAACATTGTTACTGTGTGCCTTGCACTCATGGAGTCCTTCCCTTGCTTTCTCACTTTTCTGATACTCTATTCCAAAACAAATAAATAACCTTGCAAATGGCTTATTCTGGTTCCCAGACCAAAGGAGGACAATTAAAGCCTTATTAAAGTGTTTTTAAATTATAGCTTTAATTAGCATAGAAGTATGAAAATGCTGTATGGCCACTTAATAAAAACAGTACTGAAAATAATGCAGTCAACATCTCTCACCTTCAACAGTGTCACTCTGTCAGTTGACTCCTGTTTTCTGGAGGATGTTGACAAAATGGGCAGAGATGAAAGGCTGCAATAAAAGGAGTGGGATATTCTAAGCTCAGGTTAATGCATCCAGAGAACAGGAAAACTTCTTTCAGTAACAAAATAGGCCTTCTTAAGGTCAGTAATAGCAGATTTCATCGACTGACAACACAAAGGAAGTGTGACTTTTCCTTTTTCTTTGCCATGGCTCAATAGCTTTGTTTCAGCTTGTCAGTCAGTTTGTTTACAAGAAAAAACTCTTGAGCAAAGAGTACCTTTCCTTGTGCAACATATTCCGGTGTGCCCTCTGAAATGACTCTGCACCACTGTGCTACCTGATAGCCTTTCACATGACAAAGTGTTGGGCTTGTGTGTCCAACAGGGCGGCAGGGGCTAGGTAAGGTTTCCAGATACACAGCACTCAAGCAGGGACTAGCCTCACTGTAGGTTTTCCCTCCACCATTGCCAAATGCAGCAGCACACAGCACCATTAAACTGACTGATGGCAAGAAGTCGTCAGAAAACACGGTTCTGTAAATCTTTCCCTGCACACATAAAATCCGGTCTCAGATTTCCCTGCCCCCTCCATGCACACACATACACATGCATTTCATAATTTCCCAGGAAGCCTAAACAAACTGCATTGCATTTGAAGCACTACCTCACAAAACAAAGCCCTCAACGTCTTATTATTCAAACACTTGAGCAACGTTCATTATGAATTCTCACTACTAATTTCTCCCTTTTTGAAGCACTGTAGGAAAATAACAGTCTCTCACTTTAAAGACAGGGAAACAAAGGGAAAAAAGAGGCTGATGTCACCAGGGTTTTGGAGACAGAGCTTGTGTGAGATGCAACTAAAGGCGAGGGCTCACGTATCTGGGAAAAACTCTCCCAAACATCCATGGGAGATCTTCACCCACAGCTGAGGAAACAATGAAAACTCAAAATTTCCCGGGTTTGGTCTCACTCTGTGCTCAGCCCCGACTGCTCTAAAATTAGACCTGTTTTACAGACTTGGCTTCAGCTGCAGCAGGAAGCAGAGGCAGTACATGCCAGTCCTGAAAATTTATTATTAATAATAATGGGGAGGAACTCCCAGGCTGGAGGCAGCCCCACATGCCAGCAAAGGCACAGTAGACAGTCCCCATGAGGATGCATTCCCCATCTGCAATGACTGAATGGAGCAAGAGCAATGCAAATGTTGTTATGATTAGGCCTCACAGGGGATTTTTTTCATACAAGCTGTCTGTTTGGCAATTTTGAAGTGGCCAGCAGAAATGTATCACCATCAGTGATGCTCCTGTTGGAAAGGCTTACTCAGGCCCACTGTGGTGTGTTTAAGAGGAGAGGTCCCTCCTGAGAAATCATAAACTACTCCAAGTCCCACAGGAAGGTACAAAATAAGGCCCATTTTCTTGTGTGACCTGACAGCCAGTTTAACTTCAGGCAGATTTTTGGTTAGTGCAAGCAGTTCTCAATGGAGCTTGCAGCCCTAACGAGTCAAAAGAAAGACATTTGTACATGAGTCATTGGGTCAGCCTTTGCTCATGCTCCTGCCCCAGGGTGGATGCTGACACCACCTGTGCAAAGGCTGGTTGGGCTCTGCTCACAGCACTGCCCAGGGCATGGGCATACCCCACAGGGATGCAAGGAAGGAGAGACAGTCACCCATCAGTGCTCTGGGGCTCCCTTTCCTGCTCTCACCTCTCCTGAGATTTGGCCTTGTCCTCTATCATTAGCATTTCCTCCTGGTCCCTGTGATACCTGTGTTGCTCTAATAGGAAAGAAGGTCCCAAAAGATCTCCCACAACCCCTGCTTTTAGGGGAAAACAGCAGCACATTTTGCATCACACTAAGTGTGGGAGCTCCATGAAAACCAGCATTTCTCCAAGGAACAGCCCCACTTACACACCTTCTCCCTAGAGAAAGCTTGGCTCCACTTTGCTTTCAATGACTTCAGTAACAAAAACATGCAGCTCTGCCCCATGAAACTGACTGTCATCAAACTAAGAAATTAACTTTTTCTGCAGCGCTATTAAGAACACATAATGCTCATAGTCCCAACTGTGAAAAATGCGAGCTTTCCTGGGGTTCAGTAAAGAAGGACTAACTTAGCCTCTGATCCCCAGAAGCAGCATACAGTTCCCAGCCCCTCGCTTTAGAAATTTTGGCTCAACTGCTAAGCCAGAGCCCAGGCACTGAACCATGAAAAAAAAAAAAATCCCTCCAAGCATTCAGTAAACAATGTCTGTCCCCAAAATAGCATTCTAGTGTTCCTGTAATGTACTTCCATGCATCAGCTTATGTGACCTTGAACTGGTATCATTTCTCACTTGGGAATTCCTCCCTAGTATTTGTTGCTACAGCTCTTGAAGTATGAAGAATGAAGTGCTGGACTCTTACACTCCTTTGTTTCTTCCTTTCATTTATTTTTGCCTTGATGGGGAAAACATATGACTGGATATGTCATTACAGGCAGACAATCTGATAATCACTAGCTGATAGGGCAGCAACTCCTGTCTGCAGCCAGTTCATTCTCTTCCTGTAACATCATGAAACTGCAGGGGTCAGGGATAAAGACACTGATATTTTTTTCCTTTGCAAAAATGCTGCCATCTGTGTCCACCAAGCTAAAGACTTTTGAAAGAGATATTTTGGGGCATTTCACATTATTTTTTGCTTATTTACAATGACTACCACTTTACAGAGATCTCCACGGTAGGTTGTTTCTGTGGATCCTGATGGTCCTTATGGGTTTGAAACAGATGCTGGTTTTCACAAAGCAGTTTAACATCTTTCAAAGGTGCAGAGAGGGGGTCCCAGAAGTCCCACTACCATTTATTTCTCCTGTAGGAAAGGCAAAATCAGCCACATCCTCTTTGTGTGAGGGAGCCGTGCTTCTTGGCAGAGGAGATGCTCTGTGGCACTGAGTCACAGGAGTGAGTGGGCATGGAGGAGGTACAGGAGCTGGTCTTCCCATGCACTTCCTCACTGTCACCTCTTTCAAGGCCTTCTGTTGCTGTCAGAGTTCCTTATTTACTTTTCACTCGTGCAATGAACTATAAGATAGCGATAGAACCATAGAGGGAACAAAGGGCTTAAACCAGCCACTCTCCTGCGATGGTAGGGGACAAAAAGGGACAAAAGCCCACCAAGAGAAGCAGTACCCGAGCTCTGGGGAGGCAGAAATTCTGCCAGAGCAGGCCCAGCCAGCCCTGTCCGGGTTTGCAGGGAGGGCAGGCAGGGCTGCACGGCAGCTCTCCGATGAAAGCACCTGCGAGCTCTGTGAAAGCCGACACTCTCTGCTTGCGGTGTCCCTGCCGCTCCGGATCCCAAGGCCCTGGTTTACTGCAGGAGCTGTGAAAGACAGCCTCGGGCTTCGCAGCAGGAAAAAATACAAGGGATCAAGTATACAGAGGCACCTCATAAAGTACCCTTTCAAACCACATGCGGATTTACAAGAGGGAAGTGAGTGGCCCTCGGGGGGCTTTTACTTGCCTATTAGCACTGGCCAGCGCAGGGTGCAAGCCCAGAGCCTGGGATGGAGCTGTCTACACAACCCCACGGCTTCTTTCAAGTGCAGACAGACGGCAGCGCACACACCTCTGGGCTGCAGCAGGGCAGGGAGGGCACGGCTGCTGTCCCGGTCAGGCAACAGCATCCTCCAAATTCATGTCCACCAACTTCCTCAGCGCCTCTGTCCTGTGCTGGGGAGACGCAGAATCACCCCCAGGGGAGACTTGGGGCAGCACACGGACAGCCAGGGATGTCCTCTGCTCTCGAGTTCCCCAGGAAAATGTGAGGCTGGGGAATGGGCATCTCCCTGTCAAGCAAAACACTTAGAGCCTGGCAACAGGTAAAGGCTGAAGGCATAGGAAGAAGAAGAAAATAAATAAAGCAAGAAAAAGAAGGAATAGCAGAATGGAATAAACGAGAAAAGTGCATGGCTGAAGGGTGGATCTCTTTTGCAGAGACAGGGTGAAAGAAAAGTGGTCCCTCTGGATCATAAAGGGTTGCACAGGAAGAGGAAAGGTAAAGGAAGGCGAAACATGAAGGAAGGAAAAAGAGCAAGATGTGGAGAGGCAGAGGAGAAGAAGGGGTCTGACTAAGGGAACGAAAATATAACATCAGAGCAAACAAATTCAGGAGAAATGAGGAAAACTATGTACTGGAGGAGCTGAGTAGGAGAACAGAGCTGGAGGAAATAAGCATCCAAATGAAGAAAGATTAACGCAGAATGCTCCTAAAGGAAATGAACTGAGCACTCTGAAACAGTGTCAGACATAAATAAATCAAACGGAACATTTGGACACTTGGAAAAATGAGAGGAAAAATACACAATGGTGATACACTATAGCAGGAAAAAAGTGGGGTGGCGAGAGAAAAGAAGGAAAAGCTCCTAAAACAGAGAAAAAGAGGGAGTAAGCCAGATAATCCAAGCAGTCCCAACACATTTACATGCATACTTTGAGGTGTCTGCTCTAATGAGCAGTTGGGACAGCAAAAAAAGTACAGAGTAATGCTATCACATTATTTGTATGGCCAAGTGGGGATTTTGCAAGCTGGAAGATATACGCATACAATGATTGTGAGTGAAAGCTGGGGGCCAATAATTACAGCAGTAAATCATAATCTTTTTAATATATTATCAGTTTGATACCCAAGCAATAAATGCATATGCATAAGGGGTTTGTGCTTTAGAAGTGGCAGGAAACTTGACTGAGAAAACAAAGGGAATGGAGAAACTCAGTTCTCCCTCTCTTTTGGGTGAGAAAGTGCAATGAAATCCACTCTCTCTCCATCGCTGTCGTGACCATCATTACTAGACTTGGCTGGGAGTTTCACAGTGCATTTATTTTCTAATGGGAATGCACTTACTACAAACCTGAAATTTTCCACAAGAAGATTTCGATTTTGCTGTAGAGAAAAATCCTATGAGAAAAATTTGAACCAAGTGTTTCATTTTGGGCCACTTCAACTCCAGCCAAAATTTAAAAAAAAAATCAATATGAAAGATTTTATTACACTACTATTAGTGGAACCTGGACATTTTCAGCTGGGAATAAAACATCTTTAAAATTTAACAAACCAGTTTACTCAAAATTTTGTAACAGTCATAGTATCTGTAGATTTGTAGGGGGAAATACTGTGCATGAGCTTGCATATGCATATTCATCCCCCCATATGCCAACAAACAAGTGAATAAAATTGAGGGGGAAAATGGAATAAACAAACACACAGAGTTTATCCAAATTTTGAGCTGATTGCAAATGAAAGCCATTGGGTAACTGCTCTACTAGGCCATCTGTGTATTTCTTTTTTTCTGAAGGGATTTGGTGATCCTCTGGCAGGGAGGGAGAAGGGAAAGTTGTTAAGCAGTAATTTAGAGCACATATGTAATAAGAAACACCAATCTATGTTCTGAAATGGTGAAGGGTAGGATATCTACCATAACTTTTACGAAGCAGTTCCAGTGATTAATTGCCTTTTTGCTTAAAAATATGTTGCTTTCTTCTTGTCTCTGGCTGCCCAGTTTCATATTCCAGCAGTTGGACTAGATCACATCCTTTGTCTGTGAGAGCAAAAGAGTGAACTGTGACAGAATTTCTGTTCTCTATGTACATATTTATAGATGTGATCAAGTCACCTCTTAATGTTTGTTAGATAAACAGAACAAGCTCCTCAGGCCTATCACAGTAAGCCATATTTTCCAGACTTTTTGTTATTCACATGGCTTTCCTCTCTGAACTCTCTCCAATTCAACCAGCACCCTTCTCCAGTTGGGGAAATCAGCACTAAGAATAACATCCCACAGTGGTGCCAAAGAGAGATGTAGCCTTCTGCTTCCTATTTAGCAGCCTCAGGACTGCTCCACCTCTTTGGAGGGGGATGCCTTTCCCAGCATCTCCCACCTGACTCACACACAAACACCTCGGTCCCATCTTCTTTGTAGATTTAAAGACCAGATCCACCAAACACTTGCAAGTGGTGCAGGAGAGATGTTTAGAGGTGATTTGTGATATCCTCCTCCCAACCCCACTTGTTGTGTACGGGTGCAGGTCATCCACTTGGATTTGATTTGGGGGAACTGAATCCCTGCCACGGGAAACCAGTCAGGAAGCTGCTTCCCACATGCATCCCAGCCACTGCCGCAGGCGTTAGGATCTGAATGAGCAACTGATGATTAGTCTGGGGAAGTGAACTAAGTCTGATTTGACATCAAACACTGCACCACATGTAGAGAGCCCAGTATGAGCTGCTTTAATCTGCTACTCCACTCCTATTCAGCCAAATCATTTGCTAATGTAGATATGGTTAGTGATGTCCAGAATCTGACTACTAAAAAGAAAACCAGAAACAAACTACTTGGTTGATTTCAGTTTCCTAAGTATTTATGTCCATATTTCACTCTTTTTTCCTCCTAGTTTACTTTTTAGGAACAAATATATATAAACTCCAAGAAAAACATCTTGAATGACAAAAAGACCAGCCATCACTTGTTTCAAGACTTCATTCAAAACATCAAGCAAATTATAAACTTCCACCAGCAACTGCATTTTCAGACGAATCAGTGTGCCAGCATTTAACCTACTTTCAGTGTGACATGTCAATTCCATATCTGTATACTTAATACTTATAATTAAGGAAATATTGTTTTCTCCATTAAATTTACATCATGTGTCAAGCTTACACAGAATTCAAAGTACATTGCATCAAATGCTATTAGCTGCATTGCATCAAATACTATTAGCTGCATTTACCATAATAATCTTTTCTTTAAAAATATATGAAGTTAGCTGTATAAACATTTATTAAAAGGTTTTTTTTTTTTTTAAATTACAATCACTTTCACAGAGTTAGTAGCAGTCTGGCAACAACTTTAATTTCTCTAAGACCAAAGAAAGCCAAATGGAAATGCACATGACTGGTGTTTTCATCCTATATGTGTCATACAAATAAGACTATATCTTTCCAGTTCTCTCAAACTTTCCTAGAGTTCAGTGTCAACTAGAAAACCATTATTTATAGCCAAAGGCGGTTTTTGACTTGTTCTTTTCAAACTTGTGGACAGAAGTTGTTCAAGCCTCTGATTTAACATACCTGCTTTAGTAGCTGCTGTTCAAATAATTTCTTGAATTATTGTTGTAATGGAAAATACATCAAAACTATTGCAGGATGATATATTTTCAACTGGCTTTTTCCAGCCAACACAGAAAGCTTTCTCATCTTCTCAGTGTTAGTATAAATAATTCTACCATTTTTATCCACTGAGAGAAACAGCACTGATAGGTTTTCTTCCCTTAAGTACATCCAAAACTTCTTGTCCTTAACTTGTATGATCTTTAAGTCTGTTGGGCAAACACCTCTATGTACACTTCTCTTGCTTCCCTTGCAAATTTATCACCATTCCTATCTTCTGATTTAAATTATTTTTTGTTGCATCATTCTTTCTTTCAAGTGTTACATGTGGGTTTTTTGTGTAGTAGAACAGCTTTCACTTTAGCTATGTTGTTTTGGTTTATAAAAACTATGACTTTTTAGTGAAATGTTTTTAAACGGTTTGCAATTATCATTCACATTTTTCTGTTTAAATTCTCCCAGCAGATCTGACTTATAATTGTTTTCAGCTTTAGAAAACTGGCCTTTTTAAAGAAGGAAGAATCTATACTACTGGTTCACATTTTATTCTTTTTGCACACAAATATAATCAAGGCATGATCTTCTGCACATAAGCAGACATTTGCTTCAGTTCTGTAATCAATTTCTCTCTATATGTCATAATTAGGTCAGGTTTTGCCGAAGAAATAAAATCTCTATTCAGTCATAAGGGAGGACAGAGTCAAGGCTCTGCTCCATATTTGGCAGAGAAGCCTGGACCCCTGTTGTCTTGGGTGAGAATCCTAATCCCTGAATAAGAACTCTTTGAACCCACTCTCCTAGCAAATCTATCCTTTGTTTTCCAATTTTATTCTGACTTTAAAAATAGAGTTTTAAAATTTGCTAGATTATAGTTAGTTTTTGTGGGCAAAGTTGCATATTCATTTTCTTTTTATTTACACTTAGAATGAGAAAAATATTCAGACTGCCTCAAACAGATGTTTTATTTAAGTGACAAAGAAAAAGGAAAAAACTTACTTGTCTAATTTTTGCCAACCACTTAATATTCTAGTTGTGCATATTATCTTACCCAACTTTGGTACCATTACATGAAATATACACCAAGTTACCCAACACTGATGGGTCAGTAATGACTGAACTTGTTCGCATCATGTCCTTGTACAGCTTCATTCTTTACTTGCTTGGGAGACTGATTTTCTGCTGAGCAAAAGTGTATTGTCCCTCTTTTATATTTCTTCTTCATTATGACTTTAATTTCCTCCTGGCTATTCAAACCAACCCCTCCACCAGTAAATCGTTTACCTTCCCAGTAAGTAAATTACACCCAAACTTTACCTGCCTTTCTTCTTGGAGAAGGTAGATAAACATCCTCAAAGCCATCCTTCCATCTCCAAATGTGGTCAGCTTGCAGCACCCAGCTGTGTGTTACATCCCAGCCACTCTCTTCAGGTTGCCTCCCTCTGCTTTAGGGATCCAAATGTATGTCCCAGAATGCCACCTAAAAAATTCAGGGCTGTCATCAGAGTCTTTTTCTTTGAATCCAGGGTAATGAAACTTAACAAGACCAGTGTTCAAGACCTCCTCAGTTTTTCCAGGTCCCTTGAGATCTGCAATTGCTTCTGCTACCCAGTGCCATCCTCTTCTGATCCTTCAGCACACCACTCTTACAAAGGCCCTCTTTTCTAGATGGTCCTCTCCCTTCAATGGAGCTACATTCACTTCTGACAGTGATTGTCAGAGACTCTATTGCATGTGCCTGCCTCAGTGTTCACAGCCATTACTTTCAGATGGATAAATTGCACTCATCATCTGTGTTTTTGTCATTTCCTTCACATGGCCTGCACTGCAATTTAATTGGAAGCAGGTTGTGGTACAGAAGGCAATCACACACCTGGGATGCACATCTCTGCTCTGGGACCCAGGTCGGCCCCCTTTGAGTGGCCTGACTGATTTGAATATGATGGTTTGGGCACAGGAAGCCCAGAGCCTCCAGGGAAGATCTTTCCTAAGACAAATACTTGGTCATGTATCTCTCAGAGATGCAGGCATTAGAAACATTGAGACTGGATTATGTTCCATTCAATATAATAGAGAAGCTATAGACAGCAAAATACAAAAATCTTCCAGGGCTTCATAAATCCCTTCCTGTAGTCTGACACCACCTGTATTTGTTGCCTTTTAGACATGCTACAAGACCCATGTGCTGGATCTGCTCTTTGAGGAGCCTTAAGAGGACTGGTTGATGAATGGGGCTCCAGTGTTTATTTACTTCAGTTTGGTAGAAGCAGTGAGTCAATTATATTGCTTTCCAGTTCTAAATTGGCAGAGTGCTTACAGCCTATGAAGGAACACATTTTGTTTATTTTAAATATCTAAAAAAAATTTGAATAAATAAAATTATGCAGTTGGTATAAGATTTATGATGTCCTGAATTTTCCATGATTTTAAGTGGTTGGTTTTGTACATGACGTGTTACTCAAGTATGCAGCCCAATACCAGTCTTGTCTGGCTTTTGGAACAAAAGATCTTTTGTTGTGGTGAATCACAGAGAAAGCTTTGCAGGTCCTGTTTTCATGATGACAATTACAAGCAAGAATTCCCATAAAGTCCCATCACCCTTTCTGAAGAGGAAAAGTTAAGATTCATACAGCAGATATGCTGCTATCTGTCAGAGTCAGAAAGCCCAACAATTAAAAAAGAAAAATAATTGCTGACTAACTTCACTTTCTGCCATCATTTTCCACATAAGGTATCCAACCTGTCATTCAGCAATGAAGAAACAGAACCATAAAGTCTCTCAACACCATTCATCCAGTTATGTGCCCCATTAATTTCCAATCAAATTAACTGACAACAAACTGACTGCCTTCTAAGACAAGAAACTGAAATTTTCAGAACTGAAAGTTCTCTTTGTCCTGGTAATGTTGAGAGTTGATTTATGAAAAATACTCTTACTTAATAATATATGAATAGAATAGGTACTAGAACACATCATTCGTGGATGTTGTACAGTCCTGTGACTGTTAACATCTTCAAAGCAGATACTCATTTTAGCCAACTCCTTGCTGAAGTGTTCCAATAAAATGTGTCCTGAAGTCACTGGGAGCCTTTCTGCTCACTTCAATGGACATTGGAGTAGCTTCTAAAAAGTTATCAAGGCTTAACAGATGAGCTTTTAGAGGCTTTTCTGGCTGTTAGAACCAGCTTTCCTTTAAAATAAATTTTGATGTCAGGAAGGCTTCCTAACATATTACCAAGAGGGCCATGAAATGTTTGGCTAATCACAAATCCTTTCACACCAATCAGAAACTTTCTAACAAACTAAATAGCTACGGTTAGGTCTGGCAAACTCTTATTTAAAGCACTTTAAGGTAAATATGGAAATTAAGAGATTTGAAAAGCAGTGTGTTGGGCGAGTTATTAACCGAAGTAATCTGGGCCTCCTTACCCATGTGCCACCATATGCTCTACGTTCTTCCTTAACCTTATCCTAATGTGTTTTCCTTAAGGCTCTTTTCCACTTCCTTAGTTCATGAAATAAAGCAACATTAGCTCGTCTCAGTGTTAACAGATGTTGTGAGGAATTATTTTAAAGTCACTTGTATCCTGTATCTCTCCATATCTTTCAGCTTCATTGCAGTGAATTTTAGGAGGTTTTGCCCAGAAAAAAACCCCCAAACTATAGGGATTTACACCACACCCTCACTACCATTAAATAAACCTAGCATGAAGCTAAATCAATGCAATCCAAGTATTTTTATACATTTTAGAAGTCTTTTCACATCCTCAGTTCTCCCTTGAATGGGCAGAGATCCAGTTTGGGACACAGTCCATACACTTTATACTATTCATGTGCAGCTCTGATTTGGAAAATCAGAGAGTGGTGGAACCTCAGAGCAGAGAGAAATTATTGTACTCACCACTCCCTGCTTTACAGACATAATAAAAAATCTGAAGTTTCCGGAGCAGAGCAAGAAGCTCTAGTGGATGCTTATATTATTGTTGTTGTTGTTGTTGTTGTTGTTGTTGTTGTTGTTATTAACTGTCTTTCAGTGGTATTCCTGCCCAAATGCAGCTTCTTAGAAGAGAAGTTGCAGTAGTTAAATAGTTCAGTAAAGAAGAAGGAACGCATAATGGGGGAGTTTTAGAAGTGCACATCCAGTAAACTCAATTGAGCACCCAAAATTTTGCCTATCTACTTGAAGCTGACATGACAGTAGCAGCACTAAGGAGGTTTCTTGGTAGGCATGGACCGAAAGTTCAGCAAAGCAGGTGGAAATAAATCACTTTAGTGGGCTGCTGTTTAAACCTCACCGGTTTCAGATCAGGGAGCATTTTATTTAAAATTTTTAATGCCACTAAAAAAACCCAAACAAACATCTGAATGGGACTGGGTACAGATCATACTTCCTTCTGATTTAGGCTCCCCACAATTCCTCCAACATGAACAGCAGGACTGGAGCACATTCATGTTAGGGCACAACTTGGCCCACTGATGTCAGCTATTTGAATACACATACAATATGCTGTAAAAGCAAGTATTTATGAAGACTGGACTGTGAATGTGAGGAGAAGGGGCTGAATCATATTCTCATCATGAATGAGTGATGACACCCTTTTATCCAAACAAAAGAACTAATGTTCTACTGGAAGGATAGCCTGCGGCAGGATTGCTTTAGGAGAACAAAGGCACTTGGTTTGTTGGAGCATATGCAGTAAGAGTGCTGACAGATCAAGCAAAAAACACAATTTAGCTAAAGAAGGACATTTAGATCTGTCCTGTGGATGGGACCAGGGGTCTGGCATTTACAGATTGCACATTGGTTAATGAAACAGAAACTGGTGACAAAAGTTTGATAACAATAGTAAGAGGGAGGGAAAGAAATCATGAAATGCACAGTTCTCACTTGTGGTCACTGGGACAGAAACATGGTTCACACTCAAACTCCTTCCCTGCATATCTTGCAACTCACAAGATATGCAGGGAAGGAGTACCAGGTCTGATGGATGAGTGCAGAAAAATATTTCAATTTGCATTATGATGTCTTCAGCAGCACTTCAGCTGCTGAAAGATATATTGGGAAAGAGCAGGCATCAGAGTAGTCTTTAGCTCAGAGGGAAATTGCTCCCAAAAATCAAATTGTGATTTATTTGTGAGCACCAAGTTGTGAGAATATTCCCTGAGAAACTCCCTCTGGTGAATGGCAGTGGCGTACATCCTTTAGGCTGCACTGCTGTTTCTCCTGGTCTGCTCTGTCACTCTGGCTCCAGCAGCCCCTGTGAGAGGCCCAGTAGGAGCAGAGCAGGAAGTTCTCCTGGACAAGGGCTTCATCCATAAATACCACACCACTCTGAGGAAATTTCAGTGCCCACCTCCATGTACATATGGGAACACCAGCAAATTCCAGACCATGCATCCTGGCCCCCAAACCCACTTCCAGTTTGCTAAGGAGAGTTGTCTGAAGACACAGGCAAGAAGTGCTGGCCATCCTGACAGGCTGTTGGGTTTGCAAGCCACCCTCAGCCATTTCACGCCTGGCTGCGCACTTGCTCCTCACGAGCACTTGCTTAGGGGATGAGAGCCCCTATCCCATGCCCCAGGAACTCAGCATTTGTATGATTTATATGATTTATTTGTGCATTTTTGCACCACGTATGGGACACGTATGTGTAATGTAGCCATGGCCCTGCCCTCCCCAGATGACAGCATCGCAGAGCAAACATCACGGCATCACTGATGCCAAAACACAAACACCATAAAGCAATCATCACGCTATTGGGGCTATAAACATCACAACATCAACCCAGACCCTAACAGCGCTAATTCATTCCTTTAGGCAATGCTCCAGGAAAAAATGACAAAAAAAAAAAGGGCGGGGGGGGAGAAAAAAAGAAGACAGGGAGATGGGTGGGTGGCACATGCAGGTGGGGAGTGTGGGCACCCAAACAGCCCCCTCAACCTGGGGTCCCCAAGGGGTATCTGCACTTTATTAAAACTGGCTCTTCTCATCCCTGATTCACGCATCTCAAATCAGGATGAAATCCTGTAACCACATTAGTCAATCCAGACAGATTCATCCATTACTTAATGCATTACTCAGATTTCAGTAACAGAAGGTATGTGATCTAGAGTCAAGTTCTGTTATGCTTGGATGAAAATAAAAACACTAAAAAAGTTCGTGGTAACTGCACCTGTGGGACAAGATTCACTGATTTTGGGAATGATGGCTGTGAGTTTTCTAGCAAGTAATTTTAAAAATACACATCTCCATTTACATTAACAGCTTAATTCTGATGATCATGTCAAAGGCCTGATTGACTAGCAATGAGCTACCTCTGTCAACAGAAAGCAAAGGGACATTTTCCTCATCATTATTTCAGCAACTAGGTTTGGTCCTGTCCAGTTTTTCCTACAGTAGCAGGATAGCATAGAGGATCTATGGCTGTTCATTAGGAAACGAAAACATACAGGGGAAAAGCCAAAGTTAAGGCAAGAGAATCATGCCCACTATTTCACAGTCCAATCTGGAGAGAAAAAAATAAAAAAGCCTATAGCTGAGTGTTTCAATTTCAATTCAAATTTATCTATCAGAGCTTGTGTGGGCAGGAGCATAACTTACGTTTTTTGCCAAGAATCATCTCCCAAAGGTTGCATGTGACTTGAAAACAAAGAAAACAAATTTCAAAAAGGTAACAAACCTCCACTGCTCCTCACCCACTCTTGGTTTGACAGCAGTTTGGGCTTTAGTGAATCGTTGGGCTTTTATGCATTGTTCTTAGCAGCATAATTGCTGGCTGTGGCCACTTTGGCTGGAGGTATCCCTGTCAGAGGATACAGAGGTGTTTGCTGCTTTGCTGTTGCAGCTCAGGAAGTCTCCTTGGACTCTCAAGCAGTGTCACCAAGGACAGAACTAGATACATGAAGAGAGATGTTTTTTCATCTTTGCTATCCTGGTTCCTGCCGTGGCCTCCTTATTTCTCCTCTCCAATCCAGTGGGACAGCAGTTCTGAGGCACTCTGTGAGGGTGAAGGGAATGAGGTGCTTCTAGATAAGAACCTTAAGTGACTCATGCAGGGCAGGAGAAACTTCCCTAATCCTCAGCATCTTGGCCCAACTGTGCAGTGATGCTCTTCCATGAGCATGCTTGGAGGAAATCTGATAAAAGCTAAATCAGAGTTAGAAGTCCCCTGAGTCCCACCAGTATTCACATGTCTTGAGAACCCTTCATCCTACCATCCCCTGCACCCAGCTTGGTACCTCCTCTGCTAACCCTGCCCGATTTTGTCTGCTCTGGCCCACTTGTGGGGACCAAATGTCTTGCTTATCCCAGGCCCAAGACATCCCTTGCAGCTAGTCCACACTCTTCTTGTTCAGTATAGATCAAATCAAAGAGCACATGGATAAAATGAGATGATCGGCGCTGATGGCGAGAAGTAACCCTAAGTTCATCATTATGCTTATACCAAATAAACACCTACACTGTGGCCCCCAAATACAGCTAAAGCCATGAAATCTGCTGGAGCTCAGCTCCATCTTTCATCCTCTCCCTCATCCTATCACCGTCTCCTCAGCATGTTTGCAGGCATTGGGCAGAGGAATTCACCACAACCACACCCTGTGATCCTGGGTTCTGACCTCTTGGTACTGCCCACAAGTAGAGAACTTCAGTAACCCCTGCATGCAGCTCACTGAAATTTCCTGTCAGGGTGACACATGCCACTCAGAGCCTGTAACAGGGACCCCTTGAGGCTGACTGTAAATGTTGATGTAGAAACACCCGGAAAGTGTTTGGGAGGAAAGCCAGAAGGTGAGTTTGTGGGACTTCATATCTGCAGCCTTGTCGATGTGTGTGTTGAAATCTCCCAGGATGACAAGTCAGGGTATTTCATCACCATTGTCAACAAGGTATCAGTGAACTCCTTTATGAACCCTTTAGTCTGTAGAGGTCTGTAAATGAGCATAAAACTCTGTGTTAGCTTTGGCTCAGGTTTCTATTGTCAGATGAATGAATTCAAACCTTACTCTCAGCCTCCATTACAGCTGCCAAATCCCACCCAGAGGAACTATCTGGGGCAGCAAACTGCTTTATCAAACCTCTGTGCCCCTGAACTTTTTGCCAAGTGCTGTGCATGATCTCCTTGCTTTGCAGAAAAAATCATGCACCTCCAGGAATGTTCACAAACAGCACAGATTCTTTCTAATCCTGTTCATCGGGCGGCAGGAGACTTCCCACCCTGGGGGACTCCATATTCACTCATCAAGGACTATCAAACTGTAAGTGCATGAGTTGGGGCTTCAGCAGCTCACCTGCAGGAACCTGGAAATGTTGGATTTTTTTCCCCAGTGTGCATCTGGCTGTGTGTTTCTGACATGTTAGTGCTCGGGTGGGTAGCACAGAAAGTTGTCTCTATTTTTTCTCTTTCTTTCTTTCTTTTTTTTTTTCTTCTTTTTTTTTTCTTTTGGACTGTGATAGTAGAAGTAGTCTAAACCTTTTAAAGCCTTTTAACTTCTACAACTTCATTGTCATTTAGTAGACGGCACTGCTCCCTGTAGTTGTAGCAGACTTTCTCTCAGAAGGATTCAGATTATTTGAGGGCACTTTTCTGAGACTCATTCTGCCCTTATTTGCATCTTCCCTAGGTCTGCTCAAGCACTGTTTGTGTCCTACCCAGGAAAGTATGTGGAGCCGTAGATAATGAAACCAACAGTAAGAACGTGAGTGCCAGCAGTGGCCACTGCTCCTGATAAACAGAAAACCAGGGCCACCCCTGGCTAAACGAGCAGACAGTGACCTTGCTGCTAAGTGAAGAAAAGCACCCTCTTTCTTGCTCATAACACGTGGGCTATATGTAAAAATAGCCACTAGTCAGCAGCAGCATGTTGCTCACATGTGTGGGCAATATGAGAACAAGTTTATCTCCAAGCCCCCTTTCTCCTATTAGTTCCTCATCTTTGATTTTATGTGGGTTATCCAAGGATGAAGGTTATCTGAGGACTTATTTTCAGCAACAGATATTTTTAAAGGGCTGGAGGTTATCTGAGGTTTAGCTTGAAAATAACAGTACTTTGGAGAGCTTGCAGCCCCACCTAGTATCATTTAGTTGAAGATATGCCCACATGCACAACTAGTCAATTCACTCTGGTAATTTAACAGTGTTGTTGAATTCTTCACTGATGCAATGGTTTCATTTGCCAGCTTTTATAAATAACACTTTCTAAAAATCTCTGTTTACCCAGGACATCCTGCCTAACAGTGTTTTGGCAAAGGGTACTTGTTCCTTCGTCATTTTGTAGCAAGACCTCAGCAAAGCAACACACACAGACATGAAGCTGCCAGCCCCTACAAAACTCCAGTTCAAAACACAGAGCAAAATCTTCCTCAATAGCACTCTCTAAACCCATTCTTCAACTTCAACTTTACCCTCCCAAAAAATTCAAATTAACAGTCTCAGGTTTCTCATTGAGGTACCCAGTGGTCACAGACTGTGTCATCTAAAGTTCACACTAAGTTATAGCAAAAAGGGTGGTTAACATGTACACTCTTGGCATAAAGAAACTACCTACAACAGGGCAAAAGCCTGTCTGTGCACAGAGGTTTCCTATAGGCAGATCCTAAAATATGCGACAGACTCACCAAAAAAACAGTGGGCTGGATAAATTTCATTGCAAGAAAGTACTCTGTAAGACAGTACACACTTGTTTACCTTCTTTTTCTTACTAAAAATCCAAAGAAATACTGATGAAAGAAGACAGAAACTGGAAAGGCTGTGGTGCCATCTGACAGACTGTCCTATTCTGCATGTCCCTGAGGAGAGAAAGAAGGATCAAGGATCAGAGTTAGTCACCTTGCCCAACTCCAGCTGGACGGGACTGGGAAGTCCTGATAACGAGACCACGCTTGCCCCAGGCAGGTTTCACACTACTGTGTGGTAGTACATCTCAGGCCACAGAATGAGCTGGAAGAAACTTCTCCTGCAATGCTTCAGGCAACTTTTAAAACTATGAAAACAGCCACAAACTGGGACCTTGTCTCCCATCACCTGCACGTAAGCAAACATCGGCATCTTGCCCTTTCTGTGGAAAGCCGTGTCCGCCTTTGTTTTAATTGAGCTGCTGAAGAGAGGACACCGATGTGGTTAGAAATAGCACATTGAGAGGTCAAGAATTCAATCTGTTCTAGAGAGGCCTACCGCTGGTTTTCTTGGCAGGGCTCGCAGGGGCTGCCGTCAGCCAGTCCCCAGGAAGCTTTCTCGCTCACGGAGCGAGGGCGGTGCGAGTGGCCAACATTCAGCCTTGGCTGCCGAACCAGAGGAAGGTTTTCAAAATGTCAGCTTGGATCAACCTAAATCAATTTTCCGAGGCACAAAGGGATGGAGGGGGAACTGAAAAGCGTCCTTTACTTCTGTTTCACATCTCACAGTTTCATTTTCAGTTACTGGAATGAAATATAGAGGGAACAAAAGGCCAGGCAAAGACCTGTACCTTCCCTATACCATAGCCCAGCTTTTAAGGAGTCCAGGATATGAGTAATCCAAATTCACTTATTTTTCCCCATTCACACTTCCCCCATGCACTTCACAAGAGTGTTTCAGAAACCTTCCTCATGGCTTTCTGGCCATGCCCCACCAGTCAAAGCCAGCTGGTCCCCAGGACAGGCCAAAGATTCTCTTTGCAGGGTATACCATGCAGAATGTACATATTGGGACGGGCAACATGGGTTCAGAGCCTCTCAGACCCTCCTGCAAGAGATACTTGGCTGCCTCATACATTCCCTGCATGCTCTATGTACCTTGTGATTGCATGAGGGTGTTAAGACATCACCATGAATTTCAGGAGTGCCCCATTGCACACACAGCTTCAAGCACATGGGCTCATGATTCACTCAAGATGACTGCAATCACATGAATGGAGTGTCTTGTTTCATCTTGCTTTTTTTAAAATTTCAACTGGAGGGAGATAGTCCATCCTAAAGCCCCAGGCTTTGGCCCACTGCTCCACACATCTGAAATCTGATGACTGTGTTTGGCTTAAGGCTGGCTGCAACCTGCAAAGACTTTGAGAATTTAAGGCTTGCTGTAGTCCAGTTCCATGGGATACTAAGCAGTAATAACTAACCAGAAGTAGCCATTTGGGGTTGCTGTTTATGATGCTGGGATTGTGCAAACCCTTGCATTATTCTCCAAAGGCAAAATATAAATGGATTCAAAAGAAAAGTACCTTTCTAAGAGTAAAGCATTCTGCTGAAGGCACCCGTATAGAGAAGGGCAACATCAAGAGCAAAAGAAATCTTCAACATGAGGAAATAGGAAGTCAGCATCAAGAGAGGGCAGAGAAACAGAGAGATTTCCCTTAAGAAAAAATGCCATGATACTGCGTTCAGTATTCAACATCCCCATGCCCTGGGCAGCAACCAGAAATCCTTCATATTAATGCCAGTAAAGGCACAGAAATTGCTTTCCTAAGTTACAAAAACAGCCTGGGCTCCAGGGGATTCCCTGTCCCTCTGAGCAGTTTGTGCCCATCTGTGTTGCAGATAGCAATCATTATCTCATCCAAGAGAAAATGAGCAGCGTTTGCAAAGAAAAGGCAGAAGAACAGCAGCCTTTGCCAAACCAAAGAGGGGCCACCAATAAGAAGATGGTTATTTTTCAATAAGGGCCTATTTTTACTAAAATGTGATAAAATGTGCGTCATTGTGAACAGCCACACAAACACAAATATTGGCATCCATGTGACATATGACCTTTGTTCCTATGATGATTTTGTTCAAAAGAAAAATATGTGTCACTGACTCAGTATGTTTTCTTAGCGTGTAATGCTTATATTAACACAACAGTATCTTACAGCATCACTACAGTAAGCTTGTGTCAGCACTTCCATTGCAAATAACCCTCTTCAGGACTGTTTGGATGAGGCAGGATATGTAAAAGACTGTTTAGGGGCAGAGTTTCAGTCTTAATTTTGAAAGCATTTGTTCTGTTAAATTAGAAGATGTACAGGCTTCTTGGCCTCACATTTGATCAATCATTACTTAAATCCTGTTCTGGGCACTAGTGGTTTTTGTGGATGGGATTATGGCTATCTTTTCATAGCTAGGAAAGGAATCTTGGCAAATAACATTATTGTAACATTAGTTTTGCAGTATGCACTGCTATTCCTGAAGAACCAACTCTTGGCTTTTGTGAACTTCTGAGAAAATCTTGCTTGGCTTTTGTTTATTTGTTTGCTGCTCTGTAGAAAAAGTAAAGTTAACATGCCCTTTCTTCTGTCTTCTGTTAACTTTAAAGATTATAATACCCCAAGTCAGATGTAAGAAGAGGAAGAACATTCATTTTAACTAATATTTTCAGCCTGTAACTTTTCATGGTTATAGGTTGAATATATATATATTCAACTTATATATATATATAATATTATATTTACATCTAGAAATATCATTTATAGATATATGTATATTCAGGATTATATATAAATAAATATATTTAACAAATATTTTCAACCTTCAAAGGTTATAGGCCCGTGACAAGATTTGTGGCACTCAACAAAGTTAAACTGACTGTTTTAACAGTGTACTTAAGCAGAAAAGTTAGAAAACCCTGCAGTCCAACCTACATAACCACTGCAATTGAATCAGGGTTTCTGGCTTGAAGTATGATTACAAGTTACAGAAGTTACATCCATGGCAGCCTAGGTTTTTTGCTGGGTTTGAGTACAATGCACATGTTCAACAAAGAGGCAATCCAGTATTAGGAGTGTTTGTGGATAGACAGGCCAGACAACTGGAAGTCATTGGAGGGTAAGAAAGTGGTCATGGTTATATAGAGCAGTATTTTTATATCTATTGTAATGTGTATCAGAAAATAAATTTCCCCATACTATAAATTAAAGAGTTCTGTCTCAGCCTATAACAACAAGAGAGCTGTTAGAATATGAGGTTGTACCTAATTTGGGGAATAGTTTTCTATATAAATCTCTAAAGCCAAAAGAATGGAGACAGTAGTAAAAGTCATATACAGTCCCTATTAATAGTGTCCGACAAGGCTAAATATTTTTCTAATACTCTGTATTGTGCTAGTGAGTGGTAGATATAGCATGTATGCAGAGCTGCTTCACTGTGAAAAAGCCTTTATCTGACACCAGAAGGGACTTCATGCATCTTTAATAGTATTTCAAATTACAGCCTCAAATATTTTTAGAACATAGGAGAGACATATTGGGAGGTACCCACAGGTGGTATTATTTCCTTCTTTGTGGATGTTCCACAGAATAAATGAATTGTTTTTCCTTTAGAAAGAGAGGTGGAGAGAGAGCTAGTGAAAGAAAAAAAAACAGCATTGTGGGGTTAGCAGATCTAGAGGAGTAGTCATAAAATCTACAATACGTTCATAACACATGTCAGTGTAAAGACGTACGACTGTCCTGATAGACTGCAAGAGGTTTGTTGTGCTGCAAATTAAAATAATATCACAGACCAAGGAGGACATGGGCACAACCCGGCCCCTAGGAAGGACATGCAAAGAGGGCAGCAAGAAAGCTCTCCTTTCTGCTTCTCGGGCTGGGGCACTAACACGAAGGGAGGGACAAACTCTAATCCCTGCGACATGGAGAAAAGGTACTTGCTATCTCCATAACAGAAAATAATTCAGAGGCGTGGAGCTAGATCCTGAGGTGTCAAACATGCTGCTCACAGCCAAGTGCCAGATCCAGGAGGTGGCTGGAAGTCCTCACAAACACCCATTTGCCCCCTGTTTCCTCCTCCCTTTTTTCGGCCTCAGCACATTGGTCTTCCTGGGCTGGTTTTCAGAGGTGCCTGTGGATTGAAGGGGCAGCCTAAGCACCTGACTTCAGCAGTCTGGATTGCCCATCTGGGGCTGTGCAGCTCCCAAGCTATCTGTCAAAAAAACAAGTCTAGCTCTTGTCCTGCTCCCTTGCAGGGAAAGGGAACACTTGGCTTCAAAATAAGGGGCTAGGGAAACACAGGCTTATTCTCAGAACCCAGTCATGTCTGTAGCACCTTTAAAACTAAGTCCTTCCCCTTTAACACTATTTCTTGAAAAATCCCTGTTCTTTTCCCTCCTTGATTGTTTCATGGCTGTGAATCTCCCTCTAAAATGAAAATAATGCACATTGCAGTCTTCTTGGTTGTAGGGGCTTTGAATTGCCAAGTATTTTCATGGACATTAACAAAGGAAAAAACTGAAAACTGGCACAGCTTTCTCTTAGCTCAGTTTGTCCTTTTAATACTTGTTCTATGGATGCAAGCCTTACTGTCAGGTCTATTCTTTATGAGATGGAAAGAAGCTCTTCTATTCTTATAATGGGTTTCATTGAAAAGCAAAGCCACTTCTCTGCATTTATTTAAGTGCAGAGCTAGAATAGAGACCAGCATGATGAATTTTAAACAGAGTTCACATCTGGTCCAGAAACCACAATCAATTTATTGCTGTATCTGAAACATTTTCAGCATCTGTCATATAATATATTTTCACACATTTCTAACAAGACATTTTCTTGGACATAACATAGACAGGTATATCTGTCAGTTCAATTTCATGCAAACGAAATAGAAGAATTTTTTGGCATGGATTATTATACTGTCTTTGGAGCAGTGTAACTATCATGTGAAAAGGGTATTATTTAAGGATGCCAGAAGCTCAGCAATTTCTTCCAAAATGTGGAACTACTGACTACACAGCAGATTTTTTTTTCTAAATCTATGCCTTCTTTTTTTCCATTTTGATAGAATCCATTATCCAATGAATTTAAGAGAAAGGTGCATACCTAATATTATAAAACCTATCTTAGCTCATTCTGGGAATTCTCATGTTTTATGTTAAAGTGGAATCTTCCACTCATGATGGCCATTTAATCACAACTTTATTCAAAGTTTTATTAAAAATTAAATGGCAATACAAATCATATTAAAATTCTTAAGAACTTCACGTTTTCACCCAAACCTGTCATGGGCTTTCCCACACAGAACCACAGATGTATCAAATAGCCTGACAGCACTGCAGCCCTATAAATAGGTACGCCAACTTGCCCCCATATTGGCCCCAGAACAACCATTTACCACCTCATTTTTGGCTACATAAACTGCCTCTAAGCACTTTCTCGTTTGAAAACCCTGGGGTTCCTCTAAGAGCACTGCATCAGCGGACAAAGTCCTGCACTCCTCACCCTTTCCCCTATGCTCACATAAGATCGTCCACAGCCATTACTTCTCTTTTAGATTAGAAAAATAGAAGGAAATCGGGGGCATCACATCCTAGTGATAGTTTACTTGGTTTGTTTGCCCTTTATTATTCCAATGGAGAGAAGATTAAGTTTGTCAGGGCATACTGGGGCACATGCAAGCCTGTGCTTTTGCTGTAAGCACACTCGAGAAGTTGGCCATCATGTGGGCCTGCTGCATCACAGTTCCCCACAGTGGGAGGAAGGCCCTGAGATGATTAAACATCTGTTCCTATTATATTAATGTCTGCCATAATTAAGGGTTACATTTAGCTCCTTGATCCAAGAAGGAGGACCACACTTGACTATCTGGACCAGGTAAAACACATGGTCCCATCTGGGCAGAGGGATTTTGGTCTTTTGAAATCGGCTTAGGCATTGGCTATAAAACCGAGCAAAGTAACCTGTAGCTGGAGGAAACACTCAGGTAAAATTGATGGAGGATTGGGAAATTTGTAAGCAATGACTGTCCAAGGTTGCTCGCAGCATGGAGGGGATGTGAATGGAGACCTGGTACCACAGGGCTTGGTGTCCCTCTGCAACAGGATGCCATAGGCTGGTGGGTCACAGCTGGGTGGCAGACATAGGTTCTGGTGATCCCATACCAGTATTTGCCAATTTTCTTAGCTTTGCAGAAATCTTTCCATCACTGGACAAAGAGGAAAGTCTTGTGAGGACAGAAGCAGAAAGCAGCAGCCTCCCCTCCACCCCCATGAGTCTTGTGCCCCAGGGATGCTCAGCAGCTTGTTTTCCCATGCCAAAATCTGTGTGGGAAGTGACAGTGCATCAGTGGCCAAAGCAGGACAAGGTTGGTACCATTTGCTGGGCTGTGGTGCTCTCAGGCTTATTGTCACCTCTGAGTTTCTCCCCCAGCAGCTCTAGATAAGGCTTGACTCAAATATAGAGCTTGAAAAAAAATGCCAATTTGATTTCAATTGCATTTTATTTTGTAATAAATGTTTTATTGACTTTCTTGGTAAGGCTGTGGCAGTTTGAAAGTTTGTTTTTATGAAGCTGAGGTATTTATATAATGTAAAGACCTTGTGCTCAAAACAAAACTTAGGAGCCTGATTCATACTATCACTCTTGTTTTATTTTTCTCCACTATGAATTCAGGTTTTCACAAGCAGATTGTCTCAAGATATTTCATGTGGGCTTGGTTCCACTGTAAATATGAATGTATTTCCAGTGAATATGCCACATGAAGGTTGCCAGCTCCTTTGAATAAGTTTAACCATTTGACTACTGAACGGCATAGCAGGTGTATGGTGCTGAGAAACTCCGTTGTCTCGTGTACATCTAATAAACATCTGTTTCAAATTAAAGTGCTGATATCTTACTGACACACCATTCTTAAAAGAAGTCCATAATCATTACAATGGCACAGGCCAGCAAAGGGTTAAAGTATACCTCCTAATATGGCATGCCCTGACTTAATAAGAAATAGCATTTCGTTAAGATAATTAGATGATATCTAAAGTTTACTTAGAACAGAGTTTTTCAATATTTATTTCCAATTATTTTAGCCTCAAAAAGAGGACACAGTACTTCACATGTGACTCTGAAGAACTCTACTGTCCTCACTTAATTGCAATGTTTTAAAATAACTACACATTGGCTTTAAGTACCAAGTTACTCATTAAAATACAGGACTGATGGGTTACAGAAAATCACCTGTGAAAAGAGCAGATTTTTATCTTTTTCAAAACACTGTGATATGTGTTGCCAAGATTTATAATTTCCCTAGAAGCTGGAAATCCAACTTTCTCCAAAAGGCACGGAGAAGTCAAGTACTGCTCTGCAAGAAGAAAGCCAAATCTAAGGAAGAAAACAGACTCTTGAGGAAGTGGAACACATCTATTTACACATCTGCAGTCATTTGGGACAACTGACATTCAAAAAAAAAAGAATTCTCACATTTTTCTCCCACTTAAGTCATAAATAGTTGAGACAAGGTCCTCACCTGCCTTAAATTTTGCTAGTGTGCTGTAAAGAGGTCACAGGCAGGCAGGGACTGACTTGAGAAGCAGATGGAGACAGGGGCTGCAGATGGATGGCAGGGAGTGGCAGGAGACAGCTGAGGGGGTTAGCACATCCCCGGCACATCCCATGGGCAGGCGTCAGGTGAGTGGGGCACGGAGCGTGAAATCCTGGCGCTCCACTGGCAGCCATTCCTAATGGCCAGGCTGGGATTTGACAGACGAGTCTGGGCCTGGTCGTAAAGCAGATGAGCAGTGCCAGGCTGTGTCAGATTAGAAGCTGCACAGTCATGTTTAGGGTTGCAAGCATTTCAAATCAAAATGCAATGATCAATTTTCCCCTCTCCCCAACTGTGCAGTTCTGTAACATGTTTTTACTGTCTCAGCCATAAATATTGATGCCTAACATATGCATAGCATGACAATCCACAGGCATCTTGCGCTTTAATTCTGCAGTGATAACTCAGCTGTCTCCCATACCACACAATAGTCGTAGTTTAGTGTTAGCAAACCTGGTACCCTGTATTTCTTCAGCTTTTATTCCTTGCTGTTCATACACGTTACACTTGTTTCCTGTCACTGCACATCTTGAAGTCATAGGAAATGCATATGAGTACCCACTGTGTCTGTGATGAGCCAAGTTTGTGAGTTAAAGCAAGACCCCTTAGACATCTTTCCAAAAAATAATATGGCCCATACATCTCCAATCTCAAAATGTGACATTATTTACGATATCCAGAATTATGAATGAATAGGAGCAAAAGAGGCAAAAACTCATTGTATGGCCTTCGCCAGAAAACTCCATAAAATTGCTTCTATTGAAGCTTCTAACCAAAAGGCAAATTAGCCACTGCATCCAAATCACCCCTCATCAGCCCTGAGTAGGCCAGCTCACTTTCTCTTCCACCACACAGGGTTTGGTTGGTTGTCAGGCTGGGTCTGGTCTCACTGAGTGCTGCCTGTCCCTCTAACTCCCAAGAGAGGATCCCTTGAAGCTGCCTCAGGCTGTAAACCTCAAAAGGCTCAAAGGGAAGGATGGACTTTGTATTACTGCCTACAGCTCTGTCTGATTTACCACAACTGTTCAACAAATGTTGCTCCTTCATAGGAGAGAGAGGTTTGGCTAAGTCACCACTGAAGACATCCATGTCCGGCTGAAACACAACAGAGAACATTTGGTTTTGGTTTTTTTTTCATGCTTGCAGCATCAGGACTCAAACTCATGACAAGAACTAAGAAAATAATTAGATTATTTTCATCTCACTAGCCAAGACTTGCTTAGAGTTGACCAAAACCAAATAATTTTCAGTGTCCCCACCCAAAGCAAAGAGCTTAAAATTTTCAATCTAACAAAAGGTTTATTTCAAACAAAAATAAATACAAAGCCTTTTGTTTTCCTGGGGAGTGGAGAGGGGAAGGAGAATACTTTATTATTTTTCAATTAAGGTTAGATTAGCCTCTAAAAACAGAAATCTCAAAACAAGAACAAGAATTATTCTTTTTTTAATATTGAGTCAAAATATTTTGATTGTTTTTCTCCTTTCACTCCCAGAAAAATTTAATGACTTAAAAGTGTATTTTCAGCAAGAAAAAAAATCATCCAGATCAACTTTTGAACTGTTGCTTTCAGGAAAAGAAAAGAAAGCCCCTTGCTCTGCTGCCACTCAATCTGCAGCCCATAGATGACTGGGATCACCACAACAGTTGGGAGTAGTCTGCAAAATCCTTGTAAAACAACATGGTCATGGTTTTCCATACAACCAATGGGTGCACCAGTGTTTTCCAAGAGAAAAAGGTTGGTGCTGGCTCCCTACTACTGACTGTTTCCATGAGGATCATCCTTAGGATCTCCAGTTCCTCTGGTGAGCCTGTTTTTTAAAGTTACTAAAGTTTTGGTGAAATATAATAATTTTGTGTATCTAAATATTGAATATTAAATACTAAATACTTTATCTCTCTTCCTCTTTCCCTTCCAACTGGTAAACACCAATGGGACACAAGATGGCAGTAGGTTTTCTGGTTTTCCTTTTTTAACTGATGGGTGAGGTGATTGTTAGCCTGAAGAAGCCTTCCCTCCTGCATCAGCTTGGAATTAATTGTGTGAACATACCTGGCAATTATCCAGTAACGAGCAGAGAACAGAAACACAGAGAAGGCCTGTTTCTCCTCACTTACTCTGATCTGTGTATGGGCATAATAGTGCATGTCACCCAAGGCATCTGGCAAATCTCATCACAGTGTCAGGCAGTATCTATATCCACCTCAGCTCTGCTCAGTCACAGACACACACAGTTAGAGGAGATGACTCCCACCCTTAGATACCTCAGTGGCTAATGCAAAAAACAAATACAGAAGCATTCAGTGTGTGTTCCCCATTCCCAAATAGTTAATATCATTAATTCAATAATTTATTCAATAATAGTTCAAAATTTTATTCATGTAATTCCAAAGCAGTAAGGCCTCCCAGAGCCCTGAACTTCCAGCTGGCAGGGGAAGCACCACCCTTCTGCGGCACAACAACTCTTTGTATTGTGTGTCCAGGTTTGGGTGGCAGGAGGGCTAAAGGAGTGGCTTCAGTGGGAAACTGTTGGAAGCTTCCCCCATGTGCAGCAGAGCCAGTGCCAGCCAGCTCCAGGACTGACCCTCTGCTCCCAAGGCTGAGCCCAGCAGGAATGATAGCAACACCTCTGTGGTAGCATATTTAAGAAGGGAAGGGAAGGGGAAAAAGGGTTTTTTTTAAATCCTCTTTTCCAGAGAGAGAAGTGAGAATGTATGAGAAGAGAAAATCTGCAGGCACCAAGATCAGCGGAGAAGGAGAGGTAAGAGGTGCTCCAGACACTGGAGCTGATATTCCTTCCCACGACCATGGTGAAGCACCTCTACCCCTGTACCCCATGAAGGACTACAGGGACGCAGAGATCCACCAGCAGCCTGTGGAGGAAATCTACACTGGAGCAGGTAGATGCCTGAGAGAGGCTGTGACCCCAAGGAGCAGGGTCCTGGCAGGGACTTGCAGACCTGTGGAGGGAGGAGTCCATGCTGGAGCAAGTTTCCTGGTGGGGCTTGTGACCTTGCAGGAGATCCGTATTGGAGCAGGCTGTGCTTGAAGGACTGCACCCTGTGGGAGAGTGGCCTGTGTTGCATCAGTTTCTGGAGAACTCTTGCCCATGGGATGGACTCATGCTGGAGAAGTTTGTGGAGGACTCTCTTCTGTGGGAGGGACTCCATCACTGTGGAAGGAGCAGATAGAGCCTGGGAAGGAGGCGGAGTCGGAGGAAGGTGGTTTTAAGATTTATTTTACTTCCCATTATTCTTCTCTGATTTTGTTCATAATAAATTCAATTAATATTCCCAAAGCAAGTCTGTTTTCCCTGTGACAGTTTCAGTTTGTGATCTCTCCCAGTCCTCATTTCGACTCTTAAACCTTTCATTGAAATTTCCCTCCCTTATCCAGCTGTGGAGAGGAGTGACAGAGCAGCTTTGGTGTTTGTCTGACATCCAGCAAGGGTCAAACAAGTACAGTCTTCCTTTCTATATCCTGCTCAGGGGAGATGGAGGACACTTGTTGGTGGCCTTCTGCACCAACAGAGATGGAGCCACAGTGCTGAAGGATGGAAGTTGCATGCACAGACCCCTTCATGGTGAGTGGAAATGAACCATATATCCTACCACGCCACAGTCCTCTTAGCATCCAGAGGGGCATCTCTTGTGCTGAGTAATGACACCGCAACACCCAACCCAGCTGACAGGGAAGCAGTTCTGGGCAAATACAGCAGTGTCATTCTGGGGTGTGCTGGTCAAAATCCAGTGAAGTCATAGTAATAACGCTTCTAATAATGAGAAACAGGGTGCAAGTTTTGAGGACCTATTTGGGATTTGGACACTTCAATTCCACTAAGTTTTCTTTTTAACCAAATAAACCTTCAGCTGCTAATTTGAACCTCTGGGCCTAGAATTCCAACACTCATCAGTCTGTGGACTGATCCCAGAGGGGTGGGAATGAGCACCAAAACTTGCAGGCTTTGACAACTGTCATCTCAGGGCAGGTCCATACTTCAGGATGTACATTACTCATCCCAGATTGGAGCTTTAGCCACTGTTGGAGCTCTTTGACCACTTTGAACTGCACAGCAGAGGCAACTATAAACAGTAACAAGACAAATTCATGTGAAGCTGTTGTAAGGGTGCTATTTGGTCTGATTGGTTTCTGTGAAAAGTTGAATAACAGGGGACCAAAAAAACTCAAACAATTTCCCAAAGGACCTCTGCTAGCAGTCATGTGGATCCCTCTACCTCTGCATCTCTGCTGACTTCTCCAATGTGCTCTCAGATATTTCATTCCCCAGTTCAGCCCAATTTTGCTACCTTTCCTTCATGCAACATGAAGAAAAGAGAATTAAAAGATACATAAATCTGAGCTGGGAAGCTTCTGAAAGCTCTTGGCCAGATGACTACTTGAGCTGATTTTATCCTGGTCAAATTATACCTTCCGAAGGACAATTTCTGCCAATGGGAAAAAGCTCTCAGTGAAGTGCTGTTGGAATTAAAACATAAGTCAGCACTCCCAGTAAGAGGCAAAAAATTGATGGACAATTTATCTTTTCTTTCCCACAAACTGTCATTTCCACATCAAACATCAGACATGACAGCAATATAAAGAAAGCTTCCAGATCTATAGCAAAGTGTTACAACAGAGCAAGCTGCTTTTCAGGGCCGGAAGTCTGGCTCTTTAAACAAGAACTAGCACTAAAAGCCTGTTTTAAAGGTTATACAAAGCACACTCTAGTAAATTTGCTCCAAAATGTGAAGTCAAATAGACTGTGTAAGTTCGGTATCACTAAGGCTGGTGAATAATCAGTGGAATGAAATCTCTGCCCAGAAAAATACCCTGTCTGTGGAGTAATGCTGTAGACACCCCTGAACAGATGGGACCCAGAAAGGTCCATGACATCTAGAGATTAAAATAGCTTTTACCAAAAAAAAAAAAAAGCCAAGATCACAGGCCTGATTCTGATCTCACCTTGCTGTAAATCATAAGTCACTCCATTCAGGCTGGAAGTTAAATGAAATCAATTTAAGACACTTAATTTTTAAGGAAGGATAATTATCTTATTCCCTCCTTTCCAATTTGAAGCAGCCCATCAAGAATCCAGCTGGCTGCAGGCTGTAAAAGAGCAATTCTCTGGATGAAACCAACCCTTCTCCCTCCTTTAAATCCCCTGCCCTCTAGTAAAACACTTTAATAATGTGTAAGAGCTATTTTTGTTGGGGTATGCCCAGTGGTCCCAGACATAATATAGACTGTCTCCCAGTCCAAAATCAACTCAGGTGGCCACTGTGAAGCTGTGAAGTCAGAGACATGAAGCATGGGAGCACAAGAAGTACCTTCCAGAACAAGAGGTATCTCTTTCTCCTTTCTGTGTCAAATCACCTGCAGCCAGCGGAGATTCAACTAGAAAATAGTCTGCCTGGCCTGTTGTTGGCCTCTGAAGACATCTGTCTCTGAAGGGCTCTGTATTTAGGTAACAATCCATTTTCAAAACAACTCAATTTCTTTGTGGAAAATTTAAAAAATTACTCCAAGATATATTTCTTCCTACATATGTCAGGGTAATGTTACACATCCTGATGTGCATGAGAGATGAACAGGGTCACAGATGTGTCTTGGTTTCAAGCCAGATCCTACCAATGTTAAAACATGCAGCTTCTGTGTCCAATCCAGCATCCAAACTAAAGCTGTAAAAAAGCATGCAAACCTCTCATTTGCCTGATTGCAACAGCATTAAACCTTATCCAAGCAGGGTTAATTCTATCTTTTTAATTTAAATGAAAATGTTCTCCTTTTCCTATGCAGGCTTGTAAAGTCATGGGAACATATTCTGCTGCCTTCCTGACATAAATCAATGGATATATTGGAGGGTCAGGCCAAAAAATATATACATTTCTTGCCCTTCAGCTCTATTTCACCCATAAGCATTTGCCCACATCCTGGAACAGAAGAAATATTTTCTTTCCATTGATTTTCCGACTTTCATATTTCTGCCAAAGTTGGCCATCACCGCACAGTTGATACTAGCAACTTGACCCAGAATCTGTTAGGAAGAGAAACTCTTTTAACAGAATGACAATTATAATTCATTGAAAAACACCTACAAACAGAATAAAGTGAAGTACAGAGGAACATTTTTCTTGAAGATACTGTCTAATACAAACTCCTTTCCAGTCTGACTCTCCTTCAAGCATACCACTCTTTAATAGGCAATTGCCAGCTTATTCATCCCAATCCTGTTCAGAACATGAACAAAATCATTGCTTTGAATATAACAAAAGAATAAAGATCTATGGAAAACCAGACATTTCTTGGCCAAGAATCCGTAAACTCTGACAGTTTATAAATTCAGGCTGCTGGAAAGTGCAAGTTTATGGTCTACACTAAACTACCACATACAATAGTTACAGGAAAATGTTAAAAAACCATAGGCTAGAAGGACAGAAAATCAAAATTTAAATTAATTGCATGTAACATGCTGTAAGGTATATCTGACATTCCTGTGGACCACTGTTCGTCTGGGGACCTGTGCATGCCCAGCAAACCTCAGGGCATGATTCTTTTCAATACCCGTCATAACAAGTATATTTCTGCCAAAAGTAGTGTTCTCCACTGTCTTATTTTCAAACCCATCTGGAGCAAGACTTTAAAAATTTCTAAAGTGCACCCTGAAGTGTTCTGTGACTGTGATGTATCATCTTTCTGCTCTCAAAGGAACATGTATGACTCTGTATAAGTTAATATAAGAGGAAAGTCTTTACTGAATTCCCTTTTAGAGCAACTCTCACAATAGCAGCCCTCACCAACCCCTTGCCCCAAGGCAGAGAATGGTGTCACAGGAAAATCATCATCTGGACTCATCACAGTGCTTACACAGGTTTTGATGCTCAAAAACCTCCTGCTGGACAACTCTTCCTTACAGTCTCACCTGATGATCTGAAGAACCCTGCAGACGAAAATGCCACTCTTGGAAATAAAATTTAATCATCTACTTTGATCGGCTCTAATCTCTATTATTTCTTAACTGACCTCACACTTTGCAGTTTGGACAGCCCTTTTAGCAAGATGAATGCAAATACAGCTGCACTGTTTCTAGACAGTGTGTCACTGCAGCAATAACAGCCACTTAGGGACATTTCTCTTTAAATAGAAAGTTTCCAGGCAGTAAACAGGTTGTCTGAGTTATTTTATTTTATGTGTATTATTATGTATTCCTACATTGATTTTTTCCCCATTTTCCTTGACATTTTTACTCTTCTCAGAGGTACACAATGAAAGGATAATGGAAGCAGTAACATATTGCAAAATCTATTTGGATATTAGGGAAGATCTTATGATGAAGGTAGTTTGACATTAGCACAGAGGTTGTGGAGCCTCTATCCTCAGAGATATTAAGAATTTTACAGGACATGACCCTGAGAAATGTGCTCTAATGGAGTTGGAGTTCAAAATCAGCCCTGCTTTACGTGATGGTTGGACCACACAACCTTCAGACATCCTGTTCACCCAAGATTATTCTATTTATACTTGTGCGAATGTCTTCTTAAACCTTAATGGTCATGGTCGTCCCATTTAATTTTTCAGCTGTTGACAGGTTTTCCCAAAGATCTTCTCTAGTGTTTCCGTGGTTTTGATGCCTTGAGGAAAGACAGGAAGTCATCTGGGTTTACATATGAGCCCATCAGGGCAGACACTTGGGTCTCACTGCTGTAGCACATCTATCCCTCGGCTGACACTAGACCCAGATCTCTCTTATGTGTAACTCCCCAGCAGCTGTGGCCAGGAGGCTGTGCAAGGAGCCCTGCTTCCCCACAAGCTCCAAGGGCTCAGGAGAAGCTGAGTGTCCAACATCGGCCCACATCCGGGACATCCATCACAAGATGGTGAAAGCCAGTGGGTTTGGGCTGCCCTTCTCCAGCAAGACATCAAGCTGAAGCAGTTGCTCAGCAAAGGTCTGAAGGTTGAAAGTTTTTATTCCCTGTGTGTCCAGATCTGGTGAGAGCAAAGGCAGAGCTCAGACAGAAGGTAAGCTGAGAGCACAGCCATACACCAGCACACCTGGGGGCCTGGGGAGTACTAGAGAAATTACTTTCTTTTTCCTTAATAAAGCAAAATAATTTATTTCCTGGCCTTTGCACTTCTATTACAAGCTGTGTAAATGGTTTTGTTTGTTTGTTCTGTAGTTTTATAGCTGGACACTTTTGTAATTAAGGGTGTTTTTAAGTGATATGTGTATAAAATCGAAGTGGGCAAGTGGAAAAAATAAACAGAAGGAAAGTTTTTAAGAAGTTATTTGAATTGGCCGTGATATTCTTCCCCACTAGCTAGTGAGGTTTTAATTAGCATTGAAAATCATAAGTAACTGGAGATGAAAGAGCCCTATTAGGTCATCCAGTCCAGTTCCCTGCCAGTTCAGAATTGTGCCCAACAGTGTATTTCCCAGTGTTTTGTCAAGTCCAGCACTAAGCCTGTTCATTACATGAATAATATGCTCTTTTGAAGTAGCAGGAGGGAAACTGCTCACAAACCATATCCAGGCACTTTCTTACAGTTTGTAACAAAAAAAAAAAAAAAAAAAAAAAAAGATGAGTGAAGATTCAAGCCAGTACAGAAATTTATATGCAGGACTCCACATGGGGCATTTACTCTCATTATTCTTATAGGGGAGCTCACACGTGGCTGCGTAAATATGAACGATGGACTAAATGTCATAGCAAGGATTGCGGGAAAAGTGTTTAACTGCTTCACTGAAATTATTCTAAAGGGGCCCAAAAGAGGGAGAGGGGAGGAACTGCAAAGTCTTCACTCAACTCCTCCTGGCCTAGGTCAGACTTCATCCCATAGGAATATCTTGCATAGCTCGTTGGCCTTTTTAAAAAACATCCAAGCAAGAATTAAAAAACAAACCAACAAGCAAAGAAAAACTCTCTAGAGCATGTGTCTCAGGTGACAAATCTCATAAAACAAGCAGCCAGCAGTGAGTTGTCAAACAGAGGTGAAGGCTTCTTTTAGACCAATGAGTCAAACCAGAGATCAGGGCAGCTGGTACAAAAACTACAGTTTGGCCGATGGGGACAAGGGATCCTTCCATATCCAGTAGCCAGGCATCAGTAGGATTTCTTTAAAATACCTGAAGCATTTTTCTAATAAAAATGTCTTGCCTAGAATGCAACTCTTATACATCATTATAGTAAAAATTACAGACAGTAAACTGTGACAGCAGTTGTGTTCAAAAAGACATCAGCGTGAACCAAAAAATCAATTTTTAACATTTAGCCTACTTAAATACAGTTTTATAGAGGCATAGTTCTGCAAACAAAACTTAACAAATGCTACAGGAGATCTTTCCAGGCAGGAAGAAAGAAAGAAAGAAAGAAAGAAAGAAAGAAAGAAAGAAAGAAAGAAAGAAAGAAAGAAAGAAAGAAAGAAAGAAAGAGAAAGAAAGATTAGAAAGTAAATTTGGATGGAGATTCAAAACTAAGAAACAAAAAATATAGATGACGTACAGACTTTCTTGATCAGCCAAA
Organism: Melospiza georgiana; assembly: GCF_028018845.1. Taxonomy (NCBI): domain Eukaryota; kingdom Metazoa; phylum Chordata; class Aves; order Passeriformes; family Passerellidae; genus Melospiza; species Melospiza georgiana. The sequence continues at coordinate 54,926,448 of NC_080431.1, read as the reverse complement.
AGCACATTGTCATAATCAGGAAAGATAATCACATTTTCTAAAAGGTCATCCTGATGAATTTAGACATAAAGGAGCAATAAATGACAGAAAGGTGAGAAAGGAAGAGAGCAAATAATGTGAACTAAAATTCAAAGTAAAGTTCATACAGAAGTCTGAAAACTTCAGGGTAAACTACATCTTTTAATAACAATAAAGGATAAAACCTTGCTATATTTTAAAAGTCATTCTAGACAATATCTGATTTGCAGAAAAATATGTAAGAAGGCAGAAATGCTGTGTGTCTAGTTCTGGCCTATGCATGGAAGGTATGGTAAAATGTAAATAACATATTCATAACACAAGACTATAATAAGAGACACTTGATTCCATCACAATAAGGAGGATGTTGAAGATCTACTAAAAGTAGTAATTTTTATACAGAAGGCCCCATAGAAAATACATCTATAAGTCCTGCTTAAGGTAGCAATTAGGCAACTTGCATTCAATTTTGATGCTTTTTTGAACACTGGATACTTTCCAGAACTTTAAAGTGTACAGTGATGTGCCAAAGCACAGAAAGGACAGGCCACGAGGTGCAAGTAGCCAAAATCTGGGTAAGTGGATGCTAATCCTGGACATCATTTAAAAGTTGGTAACGAGTAAAGAATGGGATGACAGGGATATAATTCTTAGTATTCAGTACAGTTTCATGAGGAAAAGGTCCTGTCATCCTAAAAAAATAAGTTGGACTGGTGTTTATTAAGTTGTTAAAAGTGCAGCTGAAGTATGGCTCAGTTTCTAGGGTGTGTTCATCTCCCTAAAATTAGCATTATACGCAGTCAGTAAAGGCTGCAGTAACTGAATCAAGTACTGGCTTCAGGACATACCCAAAAGTAGTTATCAGCAGGCAAATTTTCCATATGGGTGCACCTGATGGAGAGGTCTTCTGTGATCAGAGCTGGGCTGTACACTATTCAACTCACTTTTCATCAGTGGCTTGGGAGTAATAAAGTTAGAATGTTTTAAAGCAATCAAATGCAGAGCTGCATGCCTAACAAGGAACACAGAGCAATGTGAGGGTATGAGAGTCCTAAGCTCTTTGTATTTTTCACCAAATTTTTTCCTCATCAAACAGCTTTAACCCATAACTATGTGATGATTAGGTCAAGCAGAAGAGTTCCCAAAGGAGACAAGAGCTCCAACTCTAGCATGATGAGAGTATTCAGCTGCTGTATGGTCAGATGGCACAGCTGATGATTTAGCAATATGGCTCCCACAGAAGAGGTGTAACAACAGCAAAATCCACTCAAGAGTGTCTTACTCAGGCAACAGGGATGGAGATTCAAGCCTTTGGCTGAGGTCCACCTTCTCATTTTTCAGGAGAGGACCTCAATAAATTTGCTTTCTGTGAGTTCTCTGCAGAATGAGAAAGTTCTTTAAGCCTCTCAGATGTAAGCATGTATCAAGCAGGAAAAAGTTTTCCACAAATTCAATCACTCCCTCCCCTTGCAAATGATAAAATAACAAGCTAGGGTTAGAGAACAGTGTGTGCCTGGGCATCGCCCACAAATAGGTGGTGAGACAATGCTCACAAGAGACATACATCCAGGTCTAGGATTTTAAAAATTTCCCCTATATTTTGTCAAGACAAAAAGATTTTCTGCACCTCTGGCACTCATCTTCCTAAAAGGATAGTCAAGCACCTAAGAAGACAATTATATAATTTTAAGTGTTTTTTAAATGAAATATAAATTTCCTTATTGGGAGAAAATCATAAAACACAATCTTTGTGTTGCCTTTGCAACAGCTAGAGAAAGGACTGGGACGTGCCTTGATAACAGCATATATAAATATCTTCATGGAGACAAAATACCATACTCCAAATGGCTGTGTCACCTGGCAGGAAAGGCATAACATGAACCAAAGTCTGGATTCAGTTTCCAACCAAATTAAAATAGGAAACAAGGCACAATTTTAAATCATTGTTACAAACTTCCAGGAGAGTGTCAGAGACTGTGGCCCTGGATGTCTTCAAATCCAGGTTGGATATGATTCTGGGTTCTGTGATTTAGCCAACTGACATTATTTGGCTCAGTAGGAGGCTGACTGGGTGAAATTTAATGGCTTGTGATGTACAGGGGGTCAGACCCACTGTTCTGATGGTCCCCTCTGGTCTTAAATTTTGTGGAAAACTTCAGCTAACCAGCAAAGCAAGTGCAAACAGCCCAGTGGTTGCAATGTATTGGTCCAAGTGCAGCTGACCAACTTTAAATAATTAATTATTATCAAATCCTCTGTTAATCACAAACAGAAAAACAGAAGGGGAGAGGGAGTTAGCCCCGAAAACAGTTTGCTCAGCCTTAATATAGAGCAAAATTGCATCAAATTCCCCCCCCCTAAAAAAAAGGTGTCCAAGTCCTTTGACAGAATCAAACCTAGATTTTACAAGTAGAAAAATGGCTTACACACTTAAAAGTCCACTTAGCACTTGGCATAGAGCTATTCCTTTCTACCCGGAGTGCTAGCACACTTCAAGGGCACTGAGGATCCGATTACTATCCTGCAAAGTGTAGGGATTGGCTGAACAGCCCCAGAGTAACTCAAATACCAGGGAACCTGGCCTATTCCCTGTCCATAAAATACACAGAAAATGATCCCATTCCCTGACATTTTTTCAGCTGGGACAGCTGCTATAACAACTCAGAGCTTTTCAATCTCTGTACAGAGCTCATGTATAACCTCTTCAAGTTCTCAGCCTGGAACCACTTTTCTTCCAAGCCTATTTCACTGGAGCAACCAAAAGTGTTCAGGGAAAAGCTGTTTGATAGCCTCTGAAGGGGGAGCATTAAATCAATGAAGAATTTAAAAGGTGGGGAGGGGAACAGGGGAAGGGGAGTGGGATAGAAAGATTTATAGCAAAAAACAACATACATCTTGAATCCAGTCCAAAAGGAGCCACAGGGGGCTGGTGCCAGTCATCACTGATGAAAGCATTTGGATTTGTCAAGGAGAAAGATGCTATGTAAAAATTGCATTCAAAGCCCCAGTGAAATTGCATTAAGGGGCTGGTCTCTTGGAATTTTGCCTGAGCAATGGCTCCAGGTTTGTGCACTCTGGGTACATTCCGATCCCCTTCTCCATGCCCCACTCCTCCCCAGCAGCCCTGCAGCTCCTGCTAGGGCAACACTCCCCTCAAATCCAACTTAGGCTGCAGGGAAATTATGTGTTTAGAGAATCAGCTGCTTCAACACTCACTGCTGGATTTAACTGTTTAGCAATGTTTTCCAGCCACTTGACTCCCTCCATGACCCAGCCCAGCCAGAGGGCTTAGCCTCTTTGGAGTGTCTCTTTATATGTTTTTTTGCTCAGTGGAAATTTGCTGTAGTTATGATGTGACTCAAAATCCTGCCTGTGTGTCTGCTGTTGGGGCAGAAAGCCCCAGAGCCCACCTCTCCCTGGAACAGGGCTCAGCAAGTGGCTGCAGGAGCTGCTTCCCATCCTTCCCCTAAACCCTGCCAGCCCCTCAGTGCCCCTGGCACTCCCACAGCATCAGGGAAGGGGAAGACTAGCAATTTGTAGTACATTAGTAGCAAATGTAGTTTGCTTGATTTAAGGGGCTGATGGCGTCCCCTCTAGTATTTGGCATGGGGATGTTACCCTTGGCTGCGCTCATACTCAAGGGCAGAAGTTTCCATCAGCAACTTAAAAGTCTCATAATGGAAACAAAAAAAAGCAGAGTCAGTATGAAATCTCCACCAGTGAAATCTGAAGCATTCAGCAAGGGAATGCAAAACACAAAACAGCAAACACTCTTCCAGCAAGCTGTACACTGTTGCCTATTGACCAAAGCAATAAGTAAATACTCAGGGAGTTAATCTTCCCAGTGGGCTGGAGAAATTAATTCTAATGTCAGATATTTCTTTGATGCAATACTACTAAATTTGAAAGGCTGCAAATATAGTCTTATTTCACAGGACAAACTGAGAATCAAGCCTCTCTTCAGTCACATTTAAACAAAAAATGCTTTAGATCTTCTCAGGCCAGTTACGGGAGGCCTTCCTCATTGCCTTCTTCTAGGTGCTGTTGCTTCCCAGGTGCTGACACTCTGAATCAGCCCAAATTCCCCCAGAAAGTGCTGGCAGCCCACCCCAGGATGGTGGCCTGGCAGCTCCAAACTCTGCCTGCACACTGGGCAGAGGCTCCTGCTGTTTCAGCCCCCTCAGCCCAAAATACACCTCCCCAAATTCACCCCAAATAGGGGAAGGTCAGACCTGGCTCCAGTACTGTCAATGACAGCCAAGGAGGCAACGTCAGCCCCACAGGTTCCTGCTCTGCCCCTGCACACCCTGGGCACTCGGCTGCTCCACTGGCCTCCATCCATCTGGCCTGTCACAGGGATAAATTAACACCATGCTGCAAGCAGTCCTTCATTCCAGGGTAGAGCAGAGACTTTTTCAGAGGCATTCATGAGATGCATAATTTTTTTACCCACTGCTGTAACCCTGCAGCACCACTTCAGCTTCAAAGATGTGTGCACCACACCTACATCTTTTGGGAATTTTGCTTCGCTGAACTTTCTAAAATGTCACTCTGATAATCTTTCAGGTTTCTGTCCTGAGGGTGGAAAGTTTGAAGTCTCGCTTGACTCACATGGATAGGTTCTTAGGGACCTTCAAGGGGAATGGTTTCAAAATGAGGCAAGTAGCTTTAGGCTCGATATTAGAAAGAAATTCTTTATTGTGACAGTGGTGATGCCATGACACAGGTTGCATGGAGAAGCTGTGGATGCCCCATCCCTGGCAGTGTCCAAGGCAGGGTTGGATTAGGCATTGAGCAACCTGGTCTAGTGGAAGGTGCCATGACAAGAGGGTTCCTTCCAATCCAAACCATTCTATGATTCTGTGATTCACATCAGGCCCAATTCTGCATGACCAGTCCAGGTTTTACACAACAGGCAAATATGACTCCTGGATTCCATAGGACTTTTCAGCTTATTGAGTTGTAGCCATGATGAGAATCATGTTCCCTCTGGAAAAGAAGCGGTGCTACTTGTGCCACAAAACCCATAGCTGTCCCACACTGTGGCCTAAAGAATCTGCAACACAGCTCCAGCAATGTGAGAGATTAACCCAGGCTTTGGGCATGACTTCATTTCTTGCTGCTTCTTTTCTATCTGACTTGCAGCGTCACCATTGGCACAAACAGCCCTGACTTCTCCATCAGCTGTTTCCTTCTTTGCTTCCTCCTGTACCAAGTGTGTGTTTTTCACATTTGTATAGTACTTGCAAGCTCAGAAAAGCTCATCTGACTGTGACTGAAACTCTGGCACATAGCTTGATTTTTTTTTTACCCTTTCTACTGAACTAATTTTTGCATGATATGCTGCCAACTTTACTTTTCCCCCCTTCCTCCTATATAAACAATATTCCTCTTCCAAACATTTCTTACACATTTGATAAAATGTGTTGCATACGTTAGATGACTTTGGCTCAATTTTATAAAGAATTGGCATAATGCAATATACTGACTCAACTTTGATTCACTAAAAATATGTCATTAAGAGCTGTATATACTTCTGATTTTAGTGTACAACCATGATTGACTATTTCAGTGGTAAGTGATGAAGGCATGGCCAAATATAAATAAAAGCTGTACACCACCTTTCAAATATATGCCTTTTATTTATTTTATAGAATGGATTAGGTTCTAAAGTTTTCAGGAGGTGTTGCTTTACCAGTGGCACTTCTGCAAGTACCGCGGTGTTAACCTTGGTTCCTTGGCCAGATTCCAGTGTGGTTAATTATACTCTGCACACCGTGAAATTCCCACATAATTTTCAATTAAGGAAGTTATTTGCCACTTCTCCCACTCCTTGAAAATTATTGGTAAGATCTGCTGCATACAAAATGGCTCCTGTTCTTCGTCCCAAGAGTTGCCATGTGTCAGCCAGCACACATGAAAAAAGATGTCGATATAAATAAGTTCCGTCTTTTATTCTAATAATTTTCAATAGAGATTCTTTGGTCTTATGCTTCATAGGCAAAAAAAAAAAAAAAAAAAAAAAAAAAAAAAAAAAAAAGAAGGTCAGAGGCTGGGAACATGCAGTTGTCTAAATGCATTCACACACCTCGCCTTGTTAAAACTGTTTGGAGCTGATCTGCACCCAAACTTTAACTTGAAAACGTGAATTGTTTTGCATTTAAAGTCACCTTTTTGCTGTCAAACCCCAGAGAGGGTGACAGGAGGATTATGTCTGGCTATTAAGGTCTCCCCAAAAAGAGGAAACATTCAAGCTAACATTAACACCACCCTTTCAAGGACATCTCCAGCCTGGGTGGCCTCTGGCAATACTACTGCTGGCCAACATACCCTCAGGCACAGCCGGAGTTGCTTTGCCCTTGTCATCCCTGAAGACTCTAGTCTTGTTTTCCAGCCCATCTGCTACCCCAGGAGGTTGCTGTTGTTCGTGAGGATTGGGGAAAGGCAATGGGAAGGACACTATTTCTGGGGCTGTGACCCAAGGTCAATAGCTTGAATTCCATGCCAGACACTCAACACCATGCCTTGTTTAGCCAATGAGGAACCTTTTCCAACATGACCAGGTCTAGCATCCCACATCCCTCATGCCTTGCACCTTCAGCATTCACTGACAAGGTGGGGTCATGCTCAGAGAGGATGCTGCCAGGGCTTCAGCTTTCACAGAACATATCACAAAGGGAAAACTCCTTCCACTTCAATACTGGGGGAAGGATGCATGATGGAGCATGCTTGTCAAACCAAGGCCAACCTTGGCCGCAGGCTCAGTCAACATGTGTCCTGCAAGGACAAGTTTGTATCTGAAGTCACATTCCTAAAACATCACATTCTTCCCAGTCCTTGGCTACAGTCACTTGTTCCTTTCCATCTCTGTCTAGCCTTAAGACACTGGAGTCTTCATTCTTCCTTTCCAGTACTTCCAAGTTTCACTAACTCCCTTACTATGAAATTAACACTTTGCTCAAGCTCTTCTTTCCCTGCTCTTTCCCTGCTCTTCATACCTTCTATATCCCCTTGTCACAACTACAACTACAAACTCCCATCTTTAACATGTCTACTGATTTTTGGATGTCCCTGTCCTTTCTCATCAGAAACATATCTTCTTGTGAATTAAAATGAAAAAAATCTTTACTCTTTCCTGCATTTTTTGCAAACTCTGGCTGAAGATTCCCCTATACTGGAGGAGTAGCAGCTTCCTCTCTTTCCAACCCCCTTATGTGACACAGACTTGATACCCTGTACACTGGCAGAGTTTCAGTCACACTCTGCCAAAGTGTCTCCACCAAATGTGTGACCCTCCTGTCTATCCCAATGTACATACAAATATATGTGTACATGACAAGTTTTCTGTACTGAAACACCATCCCAAAATTGCCATGCTGCCAGAGTCTCTTCTTGCAAGGCAGCTTGTGAGCAGATGCCCCATCCTTTCCCTTTTGCCCAGAGGTCACACCTGAGCACTCTCCTCAGGCCACTACTGGACTGTCACCACTTGACTCTGGTGCAACACGACTCATTACTTCTAGGATTCGACACAGGTAAATGAAATTTTCTTTAGCAGGAGCTGACCGAAGTCATCACCTCAGTAAGCAAAGTGTCGTGAAGAGTCCAACCTGGCCTTTTTTTCCTACCGATAATGTCCTCGCCATCACATTTTTAAAAATACTTTCAAAAGTAGCCTATTCCATGTCTTTGTCAGCCTAAGGAAGGTCTCCCATGTTTTATTATAGATTGCTAAAATTGAGGTTAGCTGTGCCAAAAGTACTTTTCCAAATACAGGCACTGTTTTGAAGGCCAAATTGTTCAATAATGGCCTACATCTGTCAAACAGGGGCACTACCACTGACCAAGTGATAAATTTAATCCATGAGAAAGCTCAGAGCACATAAACTATATTGTTCCCCATCCGACTAAGCTAGAGAGTAGTTAACTTGCTGTGAAGCCGTTATTTTATAACATCTGAAAAAATGTTCATAATAACGATTCTGTGGAGGCCATTCTAGAAGTGGGTATAATATTGGAGTGCCTGTGGTAGTGACCCCCTGGGAAGAGCCCCTTGTAAACCATTCATAAACAACATGGAGAGAGGGAGCTCTGTGTGTGGTCTTGACTTGATCTTGCAACTTTGGGAGCTGAGCAGCTCAAGGTGGATCCATTTCATAATCACTTTATTTGTTTTGAAATCTCTCAGCATCCTTCAGATGACCTTCATAGGACTGTGAGGCAAGAACTTTAATTATTATTGTACATAAATCTAATGCTTATCACAGAGAGGCCCTCAACCTCTGTTGGAACCTCTATGTATTACTGCAATAAAAACAAAGCAATACTCCCACTAATTACAAAATGAGTATTTAATCTCTCTGTCAGTAAGTCTGATGCTGCCAGCATGGCTTGCAGAACTTCTCTGGTAACTGGCAGATAATGAATTCTACAGATGCTACGTGACAGACATCTATTTTGAATATCCGTCTCAGCTCCTTGACTTCCCATGAGTTTCTCAAAATAACTTGGTAAACAACCTGCTAACATGGATAGTGGGAGCACCGCTAAAATTGGTTCCTACTTGTCCACACAAGCCCTGGGTTTTTGTGGTCATGCCGGGCATATGAAGTAACATACATTGCAGTTTCTTGGTTAACCTGAATTAATGGTGGCATTCAGATCACCCTGCCTTGTAATTTCGAAAAGGTCACCTCACAGGCCACTGATGCAGACACAGGAAGAGACAGTGTTCTTATTTTATACAGCTGTGTTGCAGAAAGTCCCAGCAGTGGAAGGAAACAACAGATAACTGTTGATACAGTATTTTTTAAGAGCTTGGTTGTAGAAGCAGGACCCCAACCTTGCAAAGTTTGATATTCCCATTATATCAAAAAGGGGAGTGTTTTGAATAGGCTTTTTATATCTCTGAAAAAGTCTGCCGGCCACTTTACAGAACAAGAAGGTGTTGTCCTTGCCAGAAAGAGGTAAAATCTCATTTCAAACTTGTTTGACAAAATGTTATCAACTGAATATGTAGAGGACAAAAAAGTACAGAGTTCACTTGAAGGAGTAGTATGTGGGCCTTGCCACAGCAGTATGGGATATCATCATTTCTGCTAAAAATATAAATAAAATCCTTTCACAAAGATATAAAACTTCTTAAAGATCTGAATGAAAATAGAAGAAATAGTGACTCAATGGACAGCAAATGCAATCTAATCCTTCCCTGCTTGTCTTTTTAGTGCATAATCAATACAGTCAACATGGAAATAAAAACTGTTAAAATTATGGCAATTGTTTCTTGTGCAGCAAGGTCTGACATCATCTAATGGGAGGTTAATTAATAGTTAACTTGGATAGCACAATTACCTAGTGAAACCACATTATTAAACCTCTGGCTGTAACCAGCTTGTAACTTGAGAAGAATTTGCTCATATCTGGCTCTGGCCCATGTTGGAGACTGGGGACTTTAGTGGCTGCTGACTCCTGCAATGCAGCCACATGGTGTACATCCAGCATGGAATTCTCCCAGTTGAGATCTAAACATCAGAATTGTGCACACAAGATTGACTCAAAGGAACAGCAAACCAGTCTGCAGCTCTTCAGGAGAGGATGATCAGGTGAAACGTGACCTCTGTTTCCATAGTTGGGGCTTTTCTAATTACTGGTAGGGTGCCTCAGAGGTGTATGATATTGAAGATACATGCTCAGCCCAAGCCCACTGTGCCTGGGCTTCTCAGTGATGCTGCAACTGTGACTTTTGCCCTGAAGTGCAAAGACTGGGGCACAGAGTTCTTGCTGGGTGACCTGACACACTCATATGTTCAACCCACAGGTTTTGTGACCCGCATGTCTCACTGTTTCAAGTCTCAGATGATGTTTGCACAACCTCTGACAGAAAAGGGAATGCCTTGCTTCTTAAAACTAGCTAAAAAGGTACTCCTTATCATTTCAAGACTGAAAGTCTGCTTCTAAGACCCAGAGAGTTAGTGGACCTACAAAAAACCATGAATACTCTCTGTTTGTGTCTATATTGCTAACCAGTGCCTGGAAGAAGTCCTGTGTCCTGGAAAGAGGGATGGATCTCCCCGACTGTTAAGCTGTTGGAGCGACCCAATTACAGCCCAGTTTGGACCAGTGCCAGCTGGAGTGTCCCCTGCAGCTCCCAGGCACAGTTTGGGAGCCAGAGGGTGTCCAGGAGTGGGTGGTCCACAGCTACCAAGGTCTGAGCTCCTCTGCCTGCCCAGGCACTGTGTGCTTAGCCTCTTGGGGGTCAGACACAAGCATGTTTCGTGGACTAGCACTGATACAGTTTCAACTCCCAGAAGAAAAAGCTGGCTCAAAGCTGTCAGAAGATAAGAAAAAAGAATAGATATGCTTAGTACTTGATGATTTTTTAAAAATTCAAACATTTTCCAAAGCTAAAGAGTGGGCTTCCTTCACTGAGGACAGAAAATTGTCTTAACTGAAATTCTACAAAACGACTTTTATGCACAAATATATAAAATCAATTTTGTCTTGATTTCAAAAGGATTTTTTTTGGTTGGTTGGTTGATTGGTTGGTTTTTGTTTTCAGAGGCAAGTGTGGATTTGCTGTCACGTTCTCCATTTCTCTCTGCTCTGCCTTTCTCTACTGAAATAAAAAACAGGGAACTGGACTGAAGGGACGAGGAGATCTATGGGATTCTGCTGCCATTTCTTTTTCTCCAGGAGATGGTAGCGAGGAATAAAACATTTCTCCTGCCAAAGAAGAAACAGCCACAAAATCTAGCTGCTCGAAAGAAGATGGAGAATGAGAATTTCTGGAAAAGAATAGGCATAGGGCATGGGCAGAGAGAGGTGAAGCATTGGAACCAAGGTTGCAGGTAACAGCTGGCTGGAGATGAAATCCATCTGGAGCTGACCAGCTGCTTTGAGTGTTTGCTCAAGCTGTACCAACGCAACTCGAACAATGAGTCTTCTGCTGGTGCAGGTCCAACCTCAATTATATAGCTCAGTCTGCATGCTCTGGACCTTTAACAAAATGTATCTTTAACAAAAAATAATCATCAAGGTGAAAAGAAAGGTTTAATTTGGCATATGGCACCCTCAAATGAGAGGAACTGACAAAGCCTCCTTTCTACAGCAAGGAATTTTGTTTAATTTCCTTGGGTAAAAGACATATGCACTTGTATAGCAAAAACAACTAGGAAATAGTGTGGTATTGGTCAATAAAACAAAGAGGAAAATCCAGAAAGCCAAGAAAGGGCGGATACTAGTATATTATATTAACAAAATCCATTAAGATCCATTGAATCAATGAAGTCACATGCTTGAGATTTATTTCATTTGCTAACTAAATCCTGGCACAATCAGGAGTGATCAAGTTTATATAAAAACACTTTTCTAGGGAAATCAGTAGTACTAAACACAGTCTCAGGCCAGTTGCTCTCCATTTGCATTTCATATGAGAGAATACACAACATAATTGCAGAATTTGGTTCACTGATAGAACTCTAGATCCAATTTGTTCTGATTGTGAATTCATTTCATTTGGTATTGCACTAATTTGACAAACTGAAGAGTAATTCACTTCAGAATTTTTTTTAATGTAAAGATAACTGCCAAGTTACTCAGTGCTTTACAAAGCACAAAATTGAATCTATTTCTAATCTGCAAGTCCATCTCTGTATTTAGCCCAGCATCATTGCTATGCAAACACTTGCACAGGGGCACTAAGAGCCATAGGTCTGAACAAAAAATTCCTGGGGACGGTGCCCTGGAGCTGAGACATTGTTAAGCATTTCACCATTTGTGGCTGGTTGTGCTCACATGGGGCTCTGTTCCAGTTATTCCACTGGAATCACCAGTTGAGACTGAAACTCTTGTTGCTATGTGGTCTGCATCCTGAGAGAATAGAGAATTTCATACTACACTGCATTTTGTAAGCATTAATTTGTTGCATGCAAAAAAAAAATAAATGTTATTTTTCTTCATGTAGGTTTCAAAATGTCAAAAAGCCAGAGCTAGTTAAGGTTCAATGACAGATTTGATCATTTCAAGTTTGGTTGTTTCTTTTTTTCTGTTGTATTTTAAAGAAGAAAAGCAATGGCCATTATATCCTAATTTGTAAACAATTTATTTGATGGTTGAGTCTGGAAAGTGTGTTAGTGTTGTTTGTCCTGTCAAAGGCTTTGGAATGGTTTGAAGTCTATTGGGTTACATCTGCTGCTATTTATCGGGGTGGAGGAGTTACCCTGTTTGTAACACAGTTTATAAAAGGAAGAAAAATTTTAGACTCTGCAATTACAATTTAATTAGGGGGACAAAAATTATTTAAGCCTTTCTTTGAACTTCCAAAAAGAATATGTATCTTGTAACCCAGAAACCCAAAATGTTCTTCAGTTTTGTGTCTTGCTTATGGTTGCAAATTCTTGGAGATGTTCAAGTTTAGAAGTGGACTAACAGCAGGAAAGCTAAGCTCAGAGACCACATTTCTGTCCTTTGCACGTTCTTACACAATGTAGGCACCCAAATGTCTTCCCAGGAGCACCCATTGGGGCAGTGAGGTGCTTCCCAAGTCTGCTGCTCACAGGACAGCACCCAAGCCCAGCACACAGATCTGTTCTGCGGCAGTTTTAAGCACAGAGCTTGAAAATGGCAGTCTGCCTGCCACCCACAGATGCCAGAAATCCGCAATTTTAACTTGGTTTTGCTCTCACAACACATCAGAGAGGAAGGAAAATTTCATACCTGTTGTACTGGAAACTGAGCCAAGGATTGAAACCAGGTTTGCTGGATACCATCTTAATACTCTGCCCTGTGTGCTGTTTGTCAGCTTTGACGGCATACCTGCTGCTGTGCCAAAGCCAGGACTAAAGCAAAAGCTTCTCTTTCCACCTTCCTTCCCTGCAGGACAGACACAAAAAGGGGCAACCCACCACCTGTGCTTTTGAGTGCTTCCCAATTTTGCCAGCACTGGGATTTCAGTGTGCTGTGAAATTAGATGGAGTCTTCTCAGGTAAAGAAAGAGTGTTGGAAATTACTCCATTCTTAGGGATAACCAAAAAAAGAGGCAGAGCCAGAGGACAAAGCAGGCACTGAAGAGACCATTGAGACTGGTACTAGCAGTAGAGTTGAAGAGGGGGTACAAGGAGAAAGCTTTTCTCACAGTATTTAAAGAAAGCACAGCCTTAGAATAAAAACAACAATTTACAGGCAGAGCCATAGGCAGGGAATATATACTAAGCAGTCATGTGGGAGCATCACACAAAGGGACTCAGGAAGAAAGAAAACAAACATAGAGGGGCATCACAAACCTTACTCTCTTTCTAAGTGGGAAAACTTGGCTGTAAAGGAAGGAGATGGTCGGCTTAGGGAGGTGAGAAACAAGTTATGAAGTCATGTCTCTTCAGTATCGCTGCCTCAGCTTCCTAAGATCATGGGGGAAAATTCCTCCGTGATATTTGAAGTCTATTGAGAAACACAGAGCTGTGCTTTCATCACATCATTGTGAAACACCTCTTCTAAAATGTACAAGAGCACAGATGAATTTTAAAATAATCTGCAGCAAAATTCATGCACATTATGTATTTGTTGTCTTTGAAACCAGTAGGGACCCATCCTCCTGATCAAACCTAGACGTCAATATTTATAGCAATAACAGTACAAATCAAATTCATTGTCCCCTTGCAAAAAAAGCAAATGTCAGGGAGGAAAAAATGGTTAATGAAATTGTGGGAAAAATACTCTGTGGTAGTATTTTGTGGGAGCCAGAAGGCAGGTCCCCTGTGACTCTTTCCTCTTCTGCACTCTGAATTCCCTTATTATTCTGTATTTCACATACACCACAGTCTTTGTTCTTGCGGACAGGAAAAGGGAATCCCCTATGGTCCATGATAGAGGAGGAAGTTCTTCCTACTATTTTCATCTTTACTAATTCAGAATGCAATGAAAAAATATTTTTAAAAACTTTAGTTTAGCTAACCTGAATTACAGCAGTACTGTTTTTTACCTGAAATTATTCCAGTCCTGATCAATGCACCTTGGACTTCTAACAAATTAATAAATAAGAAGCCCACATAGAAAAATGGTGTTTTCAAAGGAATGGTTTCACTGGAACACCAACATTCTGGGAGTGGTCATTGTGAAGTGCCAACAAGCACTGGTAAGTACTTTGCTTTTTCATTACTATCAGATGAAGATATGGGAGAGGAATCCAGCCCACCACCTCCAACAAACAACCTGAGATGTCCCCAAAAACATTTTGTATTAGTTATTATACTAATGGGCAATTTAGTTATCACAGTATGAGAAGTGAGTACAATTCAATTTCCTTTTAACTTTGTTTTGCCTCTTTTAATTGATTTTCTATAATTATTGCACTAGTAGCGTTGTTCAGCACTCACACTGGCAATAGTTTAAAAAAAAATATTACCTTGTTTTCCAGATTCTTCATAAAGGCCTTTCCTTGGCCTTTATGCCAAGGGTGGCATGAATAAATCTCAAAAACTCTATTGCAAGAGATACTACAAGCCATCTATCTTCCATGCCACATTAGAAACATCTGTAGGACACAGGAGGTAGGTGGGATGTGTCACAAAAGATAAGTTCAACTTCCAACAAACCTTAGGATGCCTTTAGGAAATTACAGAGTCCAGGAAAAGCAATGGGTGGCATGAAGCCTTGCTTATCTCATTTCCTCGCCTAGCCCTTGCATTACTTTGGGTAAAACCATAGTATCCACCAGCCACACTTGAAAACTCCTACATCACCCTCTGAGCAGACTCAGGATTGCAAAGAGATTTCTCTTGAAGAACTGCTGAGCACAGCCCAAACAGCCCAGGAAACCGAGCCCGAAATAGGTTTATTTCTTGCTGAAATCAGCATCCCTGATATGTTTTCAAGAGACATCAGAAAATACTGCTTTCTGAACCACATTCCTTGAAAACAGTGCTTTATTTTTAGAGAGTTTTCAAATATTAAATGTGTTCAAATATACCCAAACCCAAACAGCTTGCAAAAATCAAGACAGAATATCACAGCAGTTTATTAGAGAAGGTGATGAGTGTTAGATAACAAGTGATCCATTAAATATTTTGGTCTTCAGTGTAATGAATACTTCAAAACAGTCACATGAAAGTTAACAGTCACCATAGAAAGTGGCATATGCTTACACAGGAGGAACAACAGGAAATGCGTTTAACACACTTTATTAGTAAAATCAAAAAGGCATTGAAATTCCAGCATGTTAGCATACTCACAAACTCAGTGACTTTGCAAGAATCAAATGACTTATTAAAAGCTCAGCTCTTGCAGAAACAGCTCCTTCTTTAACTATTTGTGTTCTTTTTAGTTTTAAAAACCTTCTTATCCATGTAGTCTATGTCACAGCCTTGAAATTCCTTTTTCTCATGAGTGATCCCAGATTTGCTTCGTCTCTACATCACAGTGTCATCTTAGCCACAGACCTGTCAAGTTTTCCCTTTGTAAGGGTCTCATAACTAATGGACTAACCAAGAGACTTGCAACTCCAACATCTCATCCACTTCACAAGTGTGCAAAATAATAAACTTGTGTGCCAAAAAATTAATGCACTTAACTTCACAAAGAACCACGGACCTCCCTCTCAAAATTTATCATTAAACTTTTGGCTCCAGAATCACTCCTGTTATTCCAGATATACCTATACCTGTTAAAGAAATGAAGAAATATTTTTGACAGGCATCTCAGAATCATGTTCCTGGGTTAATAATTCAGCATTAAGTGATGTGATGTGACAGACTGTCACATAATCCTCGAAGGTCATGTCTCACTGTTATTTAGAGCCTTTAAGTGAGACAGGATACTAGTTTTAGGAAACATGCAAATATGATTTATTTCATGCAGGTATGCTTTTGGTTTTTATGGAAAACCTCTCCAATATGTGATGGCTGTGACAACCTATTCTGGACCCATGGATGTAAGCCTTTCTCTCTCACCCATCCCTTCTGGAGCCTGAGGATGCTGATGATGCACACGAGGATAGCAGCCATTAGCTCCACATTAGGATGACAACCACAGCTAAGACTCATGCTTCAAGCATCACTTGTATTTATCAAGTGCCTTCATAAGCTTTGACTCAACAGCTTTGAGGACTGGACGGGATTTCCTCTGGCCATGCTAGGAGGAATTTGCTATCCCTGCTTCCCATGGTGCAGTGCACCAACACCTATCAACCTTTAGCTGTACAGTCACAGCAGACAAGAACCTTCCCATTCCGTGCCAAGAGCACTGAGTTTTGATAAGAGGAATATTCTTTACCATCCTGGAAACTGATTAAAATGTGACAGTGATGAACAGGAGATTGGGCATAATCTCAGCAAAATCTATGAAATGTGTCTTGGCTCTGGAATCCGAGTGCATTTACTTGTTCTTCAAAGAGTTTGGTTACTGCCTTCTCAGTCACTGATCACTAATTAACAGGACAAATTAATGTGACAATTGGCTCCCACTGCCCTTGCTTGAAGATGAAACCTCTAGGAAAGGATCAGTTACATTTGTTAACAAGGAACAGTTGGGTCAGGTGTATTGGGGCTGGCTGAGATGGAGTGCCTTTTCCCATAGTACCCTCACAGTGCTGCGCTTTCTATCTGTAACTAAAAGGGTGTTGATAACACACCAGTGTTTTGGCTTCTGCTGAGCAGTGCTGGCACAGCATCAGTGCTGTCTCTCCAACATTCTGCCTCCCATCAGTAGTCTGGGGGTGGCAAAATCTTGGGAGCAGACTCAGCAAGGACAGCTGATCCCAACTGACCAGAGCTATTCCATACCATGTGAGTTTGGCTCAGCAATAAAAACTGAGAGAGAGGAGGAGAAGGAGGCAGGGTATTTATTATTAGAGTGCTTTGTTTTCCAGGGCAATCTGGGCATCACCTGCTTATTGGAAATGGAGAATAAATCTTCTGTATTCCTTTGCTTCTGCACACAACCTTTGCTTTAGCTTTTATTAAACTGACTTTATCTTGACCCACAAGTTTTTGCCATCTTACTTTCTTCCTCCTCCATCCTGCTGAGGGCAGAGAGTATGATAGAGGGACTTGGTGGTGTCCAGCCAACATCAATTGGGTGTCAGCCCACCACATCAGAAAATCTGGTTTGCTTTTTAAGAGGTATGAGACTGTAGGCTGAGGAAGTTAGAGGCTGCTATACATTTCTCTTGGTTTTAACTAAAAGCTGATTTTTTAGCCATGCTTCTACAGTCTCGTGTCACTGTATCACTCCTTTGAATCCATCCCAAAAAATAAGGAAATGCTGCTTCATACCACATCCATGTTGTAGGTGATAACATGGGGTGAGGTGACATCCCCAAGGGGAAAATGGCAAAGGGGCAGTGGCACCTCTGCAAAGAAGCACTCCAGTCATGGAATTGTGTAACAAAAATTTAGGTCCTACTTAGCTTTTTCTTTTCCCTATTTTCATTGTGTCCTAATCCAGCCCCATAATTTCTTGCAGTTCTAGTTCTCCTCCTGGATTAATAAAACTGCATTTTCAGTTTTCTCATGACTTGTCAGTTTTTCTAGGTTCTAACAGACAAACATGACCAACCCAATGCTTCCTCAAATATCAATGGCATGGGTTTTACATTTTAAGGATTTATATTCCCCAGAGAAATCAACGAGTTCTGCAGGTACCTCCTTTTATGTAGCTGTAGAGAGCAATAAGGTCCTCCTGGGCCTCCTTTTCTCCAGGCTAAACAATCCCAGCTCCTTCAGTTGTTTCTCATCAGACTTGTGCTCCAGACCCTTCCCCAGCTCCATTGCCCTTCTCAAGACATGCTCCAGCACCTCCACGTCCTTCTTTTAGTGAGGCACCCAAAACTGAACACGATACTCAAGGTGTGGCCTCACCAGTACATGTACAGATGGCTGCCCTGGTCACTCACACATATAAGTACATCAGAGCAGTTTCTCAGAGAGGTACAAGGTCAGGTTCATAAGAGGCTGCCTTAATGCTCTTTCCATCTCTACAGTTATTTTACAGAAATAAACCCATAAGGCTTAAGTATGGAAAACATATTATGGAATCCAGTAAAATTTTGAAGAAGACATCCAATACATATGAAATATATGTACTTCTATTCTGTTCTTTGTCATTTCACTGCTATCCATACTGAGGTGCTGAGCACAAGTTCAAAGTTCATTGACATTCAACAATGAAAAACCATTAATCAAACCTTATAAAGAAATAAGGAAAATGTAGAAGCCATAAAAATGACAATCTTGACTTCTCCAAATTTATTTTCTTCCTCTATATAAATCAGAGTTCAGTTCACACTAATTGTTGTGGGTTGAATGTAAAAGGTATGGCTAAGCAGCCACTGAATGTTTGAGCTTATTTCAAATATTTGGACATATTTGGTAAGATTTTCAGACCCTGCTCCTTCTCTGTCTCTTCTGCTCTGTGGGAAGGCTGTTTCTTAACAGCTTGACAGCCCTCTTTAGATTTACCCTGCATTGAATTGAAGTGGGTACAGGACACAACTGGGGCTCTGAGCCAGCCTTACACTTTCAGGGCTTTAGTTAATCACTTTCCTTCCCTTCCCTCTTATCCAGATGGCTCATAAATGACAGAGAAATTACATTCAATATCTTATCTGCATTCTTTATAAGTAGTAGATTGGGAGTTCTTGGTGTCATTCCTGACAGAAGAAAGGAATCCACATAGTAAATCCTTTACCATCACTAGGACTATATTTTTAAGTTGAAGAATACTATGTTATCCATATCATCTCTGAGATTATCTTTCTTCAATATTTCTTCAGTTTTTGCCCTCAGCTCAAGCTGATTTAATGCAGAAATTAAGAAAGTTTCTTCTAGCCAGTGATATGTCTACTAGGGGGAGGCATGAAGGATTTTAATTTCCAGGGCTATTGTAAGAGCAGCTTCTGAGGGGTGCTAGATGAAGTTACTAGGAAAGCAACAGCAGGATTATCTTTACCCAGAGAAAAACTATTGACTAATCACAGAAAGGTCTCAATCCAGCCTGGATGGACAGGCAGAAGGGAACAGCATCTGATCCTCACATCACAGAGAGTAACTATCTCAGGGACTTCTTGCACAGAAACAAAGAAATGTTTCACTGTGGCAATGATTGTCTTCAATAAAGGAACACACTGAAACAGAGTCAGCTTGGGTAGGAAAGGTTCCTGTGCCGTACGAGACCATTACTTCATCCCTTTAGTTGGTGGCTTTCTTTTGTTGCTGCCTTTCTTCTTGCATCATCTCAGCCAGGGAATGGGTGTGGGTGAGGAGAAAGGAAAGCCCCATGGCTGCACCGTTGTCTGAAGGGGAAGAGGGAAGAAAGGAAAAAGGAAAATCGCTGAGCCTGTTGGGACTTCTCCATCACTGTTATCTTTTGACTCAGAGGTCATCTACCCAAATGAACAAAGCCTGTTGCAGGGGCCTGTTCCTGCAACTGCAGATTCCATCCTTGAACTTGTGCAATTTGTTAAGATCCTCTGTATCCAACATATTCTGTTTGTAAAATGAAGCTAGGAGGTGCTGTCCTTTAGAAAGAATTTTCAAAACCTCATATGAAAAGTACTTAGCTGTATGTCTCATTCTTACCCTTGCAGCTGTCCTGCCCAATTTATTTCTTCCTGGAGAAAGTGGGCTCTACAAAATAAGATAATACATTTTCTTGGCTGTGTTCCTCTAACACATGAATACATTCCCCAGCTCCACTTAACATTGTAGCAGACAAGCAGAAGACATTGTTTGCAAAGTATTTTTGTCTTAGACAAGCAAAGGAAATTAATTGCTTTTCCATACAGTCATTTAGTCAACAGTGAGCTCATGCACATTATTGAAACCACACCCCTTCATAATATACATATATCATATTTTATCTATATTTTATCTATCTGCACTTCAGCAGCCCACTCTAAAACCTTTCAAGAGTCACAGATTTTGACTGGCTTTGGATTAGAACATAGATATCTTAGCTATCTTACAGCCACTCAACTGCATGAATTTCCATTATTGTCTGAAAACAAGAGCCTCACTTAGAAATGGGGAAAATTTTCATGCCTTATTCTCTAGTTCTGTTCTGCAGACCCATGCACATCTGCCCACAAAGAGCAGGTGCCGCACCTCACCCCAAATATACAGTGCCCACCTGTTTTAAGCACTTCTAGCAAAATATTGTTAAGAGGCAACATAAAAAATAGTCAAGAAGAATTCTCTGCAGCGCATAGGGAACTCCACTGGTCTTACCAAATCCAGAGACCAACTTACTTGTACTTGAGCATCCACGTCTGGTACCTGATTGGCAAATGAGGTCTAAATCCAGCAGCTGGGAAATGGTGGATAGTGATGAGCTGTTCCATATTGCACAGAAGCATCCCAAGAAGGAAACTGCAGAGAACAGAATAGGACAGGGGTTACAAAGCCCATCTCTCAGTCTCATCATGTAATGTGCTCTGGATATCACAGTCTTGATACAAGCACTCTACTATACCGCAATGGGCACAGCACTGAATTCTCCTAAGACTTCAGTCCCATCAATACATGATGAAAGCAACAAATTTCCCTGGAAATCAATACACATAAATAGCTGCCTGTGGTTAACCAGGCTGCCACAGCTCCTTGCACCTCAATGAAGAATAATTTTTTCTGCAAGGATAGGAAAATACCAGGTGAAATATTAAAACCTTGTGCCACAGTGTGATATAAGAGGTCTTTTCCAAAGAAACCAAACTTTTGCAGAGCTCATCAGCATTTCTGGAACCTGACACTCTCCAAGGGCACACACTTAAAATGCAGGCTGCCCTTGGTGAAGTGGCATGGGTAGGAAGTTCACAGAAAAGTAGGACTATGATCCAAGAATTAGGCACCAATTTAACATCTACAATATTAATTAAATCCTTTTGTGGCACAGGCAGTCACAGACACCAGAATTTGTCTAACAAACCTCTCTTAAGGATGGTACTAGATTTTCTAGACTACTTTTGTTCAGTGGAGACTCCAGGTCCAAGTAGCACTTCATGAGGATAGATCCAGTCCTTCATATAATGCAGATGCTGTGGCAGAACAGCTATAGCAAAGATGAATTATCTTTTTTTTCTTTTGGAGAATGTTTGTTTCTTTTAAATGAACCTTTGAATAACTGAAGTTCCTATGTCAATGCCAAACAGTAGCATACCCAGTACAGAAAGATTTACAGAGACCTGGTACACAGTGGGAAAAGAAGGTGGATCTTGGAAGGCAAAGGATTTTTGCCCTACTGGTAAAGGCAGAACAAACCACAGCCTGCTGTGTGGAGCTGGTCTTTTGCATACCAGTTTTGGGTTTTTTAGTAAATACAGTGGAATTTCTTTCTGTAAGACCAAAGCAGAGGGGATGATCTGATAGCCTCATGGGAAACACAAAAGCAAATCACAGAGGATACCCTCTTCAAAATTGGTGGGCACATTACAAGGGCTGTGCCCTTTGTTCCCTTGCACCTCATCAATCTCTGAAGCAGCAGGCAGAGAAGGAGAACTGGGTGTGATATGCTCTTTCAGCCAGGAGAAGAGAAGGTTTATGGGGATATGAAGGTTGAAAGTGGCTGACCCACCATCCCAGCCCTCCAGCAGCTCCAACAGCTGATTACCTTCTTGGTGATTAAGCAGCCACTGCACACACGGGGAGAACACCATGACCCAGAAATGCCTAGCATCCAGAGCTGTGCGTCACCCTTGCAGAACCACTCCAGCCCCATTCCCAAACCTCCCCTCAGCTCCCGGCACCAAAAAGATTGCATCATCACAGTTTGGTGCAAACCAGACCTTCAATATTTTGGGCTGCTACTGAGGGATGTATTACTGTCAGTTCACAGATAGCAGGCATTCTGAGAGTAGTTACCAAGAATTTGACACAGGGGAAAGCTGCCATTTTCTCTGGAGTTTAACACAAGAAAGGATTTTCTGCGCTCACCTTTAGCTTTTCTGCTTTTCTTTGCTTCACTACAAAACCATGTGAAGACCAGACACAATAACTGCAGTTTAAGCAGCACTTGCCTATCCATTTTCTCCTGCCTATTTTTCACTTGCCTTAAATTCTAGAGACATTTTCTAACCCTGATACAGGTTTAAAGCACAGAGAGGAGTTTGGGGAGACACTTTGATGTTTGTTTTTCTTACTTCTTCTCTCTCTGAAAGAGGAGAAAAGGGCATAGGATAAGGATGAAGCACTGGACAATTTTAACTATAGTTAAGGCAGACGCAGTCCCTCTCTTACAGCTTTTACATATGTAATTGGTAACAGTGCTTGGACCTTAGACTAAAACTACAAATTTCCTCTTATTTAGCCAGTCCTTCCCACCCCCCACCCACCCAAAAGGCCCTAATCTAAATCAGATCTGGGTATTCAGGAAACATACAGGCCACTACAATGAGCAAAGCATTTGCGAGTCATCCAGAAACTCAATTTCCTTCCTAAAGGAGTAGCACAACAGGGTTTATTTTGTAACGAGGAAAAAATTCCTTTTTGGTTGCCTACACTAAGTTTACTGTCTCTTTGGCTGAGCCCCTCTGAAGCATCCAGGAGCTGAGGACAACCGGTTCACTTTTTAATGATTTTTTTATCACTACCTTGCTCACTTCCAAATGTGGAAAAAAATCTAGCATCACACTGCTAACACCAAATAAAAAACTTCAGTCATTTCCACCCTCTCAACAATAAAGGGAGAAAAGTGATGATAGTAGAATTTTACTGGCTTTATTTAAACAGGCTTCTTCTTCCCCAACAATACTGTGATGGTACTATAAAACTTTTCTGACACATTACTTTAAACATTAGCACATGGACATGCCAGCTCCGCACTTCAGGAGCTACAGCTCAATGCCAAGAGCTATTAGTCACATTAAGAAGTCTCTTCACAGTACGGCAGATAGAGAGGAGAGTGTCTGAGCCCTCCTGCCATCGGTGCCACCCTGTGCCCTGTCACCCCCTCCCCAGCTGTAGCCACCTTGTACAGGGCAGCTCAGAGAGGTTTTCTGCCAGCAGCTGGGAGCATGAGAGGTTTTGGGGAGCAGGAACTTTCTTTCCCCTGGTTTTAATGTGGGTGCCGCTGCAGAGCTCCATGGGGATTGCTGCAGCCAGCTGAGGACAAGTGATGAGAGAAGGGAAGAACAATGAAGTTAAGCAAACAAATGTCTCGTCTAGGTCTGGGGAACTTCTAGTCTAAATACATCCCTATCCTCCTTCGGTATACATGTGTGTGCTGCTCCTCAGGACAAATGGGGCCTTTCTTTTCAGACCCTTTGACTTCAGCAAGGATTGCACAGCTGGGATGATGACTTGTCTCCTCTTATTAAAACCACTTCTTACAAGGGTCGGCTGTGTCTCCATGTTCCTCTGAGTCACTTCTTCAGAGGAAAGAGAAAAACAGAAAGTATTTTAAGACCTAATCTATCATCTTTATGCATTTTTATCTATATTTAACCTGGTATGGGGTGAAAAAAATACATCTAATGTTATTAAAAATTGTGATTTAGTAAGTAACCATTCTGGGTGATTATCTGTCTACATTTTTCCCCATGTACGGGTAAAAGCAAGAGAATCTGAAACAGCCAGACCACTCCTAAGCAAAGACAAAACCTAGGCAAAGCAGAATATTCCAGAAGAGACAGAGAGGGAGGCAGCATCCAGAGGGAATCAAAAAAACACATATATGACTGAAGAAAAGTCTTAATCATACCCATAAAAATAGTAATATCAGTGGGTTGTTTTTTGTTTGTTTCTTTTACTTTTGCATTTAAAACAAGCACATTCTCCTGCTGATCTCAGGCAGTGCCAGTTTGTAACATAACACACATGCTGAAATACAAGATGGAGAATGTGTACACACACTGCATAAGAGAAGCCACAATCTGCAAAAGTGAATGTTGCATCCATATATCAATTGAAATGACCTACAATTCAGGGAGTAATCATTTTGAAACAATCTCACATGAATTCACCTTCACAAGATTAGAGGCTGATGTCACCAGGAGGGTGAAGTCATCAGCAATGACTTAAGCTAATGGGAAAATGCCAGAAAAACTCGATCAGTCTGTTGAGAAGAGTTTAACCTCTTCCAAGCAACAAGGAATGCTGAGAACTATTTACCTCTTTTGTTTGCAGCATTTCCTGAGTGGGTTTTAGCACAGGAAAGCTCACAGTTGACTAATGGGACCAGGGAATGAAATCTCCTTCCTACTGTGCGGCTGGTAATCGCTGTTTGGAAATTTTAAAGCTATATGTCTGAATTCAAGTTGTATTTCAAGACAGAGAAAACTGGCAGTAAGCTGTGGGGATAATTTTGTGATGTACAGTCAATTCCAGCAACACTAACTCATGGGAGCAGTTCCTGCTCCTTTTAGGTCACTGACGCAGCGGGATTCGGCAAGGGGACTTGGGCTCAGCTCTACATTCGTTAGAGACAAAGATTTAGAACAGAGACGTGGCCTGTGGTGACTATGGCAAGATTTTCCCAGCTATCACAAGCAACCCAAGCTGCCCATAGCCGCACATGGTGTGGCTGACAGCAGCCCATGCCAGGCAGCCATGCCAGCTCAACACGTGTTGGGTGTCTTCCTGAGGTAACAGCCGAGCACATGATTTAGAGTCAATGGCATTAAAAACGATTGGAGTCATCGTGGAAAGTACAGATATTTTTGTTTGACTGTGTAATGCGTGCCTGTGTGGGAGTGGTGTGAGCTTGTTCTATTTCCAGCCTGTGAATACTGAGGTGTGACAAGCCTGCTTCCCTGCTCCTTCGGCAAATGGTGCCGGCAGTGCCACTCCCTGGCGACTGCAAGGAGCTGGGGCACAGCGCAAACCAGCTGAAGAAAGAGTGCTAAAACCAAGAGGTGGGCCTGGGCGCCACAAACTCACTGGCTCCTTGCACTCAGACTTGGTGCCCCAAGCAGAGCATACAGGAAGGATTTGCTGGTGTGGTCAAGTGGCCTTTGCCAAGCTGGCGTGCAGGCTGGTTTTGCTCCTGTCGTGGATATTCTCGACGCACACAGTCGATGTGGCACCTCAGGCAGCTCATTAACAGCACTTAAGAGAGCCCCCAAGCCCCACCTTAGCAAGCTGCAGCTCCACACACAGCTGCAGAGCCCAGGTGGGCTCCAACTCTAATGAGGCCAGCTCTGCTCTGCTCTGATTCCCTGGAAATAAGATTAGAGCTTGGCCTTCTGTCTATCTGAAATGTTTTTCATGTTTTAAAGCCAAGTGTTTTCTTTAACCCCTTCCTGCTCTGCAACACTCTTATAGCTCATATATTTCATAAAGCTTGAAAGAGAAGAGCATTCTCTCACAAAACAAGTCTACACTTTGAGTTGAAATGCTGAAGGTTAAATGTTGAAAGGTCCTGTAACAGTACACGCTGGTCGAATTGTAAATGTGGCGATGCACAAGTCCAGCCAACATGACATATCAATGCTAAAAGAACTTAAGCTATAATCTTTCCAGAATGGCTCAGCTGGTAGCCTGTAGACCAGATGTTGCTAAGTAGGTTAGCCCATCATCTTTCCCACAGAGGAGTTAAAGAATGGCTATTTGGACAACAGGCAGAGGCAAATCTCCCTGCTACCTGCTCAGCTCTCAGATCTGCCACTGCCACAGATATGTGGGACTCCAGCCTGCTCCTGAAAGACAGGCAGAGAAGCCAGGGCTGCCAGTCCTTCTGGCCAGGTTGCTGCAGCTCACAAGGAGGAGGGGGGTCCCAGGAATAATTTGCAGCCATTTTGGCCATCCAAATGAAGCCTGCACTTAAAAT
Organism: Melospiza georgiana; assembly: GCF_028018845.1. Taxonomy (NCBI): domain Eukaryota; kingdom Metazoa; phylum Chordata; class Aves; order Passeriformes; family Passerellidae; genus Melospiza; species Melospiza georgiana. Next base: position 54,900,681 of record NC_080431.1, on the reverse strand, counting down.
ATTTATGTTTTAGTTTCAAATGGCCTCATGTTTAACAGCATTTTTTCCCAAGCAGGAAATATTTGTTCAAGAAAAAAAATCTACATCTGCAGACAAAGGGACTCTACAGGATTTTAGGGCCAGGCTGTCCTTGTTTCACAGAACCCACAAAGTAACAGACAGAGAAATACTGAGTGGTTCAGCAGTGTACTGCAGGTAAATATAATATCCTTCCTCTTTTCCTTTTCCATTTCACTCTCCCATCTTGGCAGATCAGTTTCAAAGCAATCTCTCCACCCTGAAAATGGGTTGACTAAGTATGAACTGACCATAGTCATTTGCACAGCACTAGAAGACATCTTCCACACAGGTAATTCATGCCAGTTTTGAAGAAATTAAGTGTCCATGGATTGGGATGTAGATCAGCTTTTGCACTTTCTATTTTGGCCTTACATTGCCTACATTTTCTTCTCACTCAGGCTAAGAATCTGTTTTCCTGATGGCACTGAAGGGAAGATAAATTGCTCGGTGTCCAAGAGGTGAATTTTGAGCTGCATAACATGCTTACAATAAAACAGATCAGGGCAGAGCTAAGAGTACTGCTAGTGTTTCCAAGGAGTGGGAGCTACTATGCCTTCATCCCAAAACCATCCTGACTCCCTATCCAAAGGAGAGTGCTCCTGTAGGGCTTACTGAACTAGCACAGCTGGATGCTTCATCTGCAAATCTCTGCTTAGGATCCCACTTGATTAGGGCCCTAATCTAGTGCTAAACAATTAAATGAAAAAGGAGCCTCCAGCTTCTGCAATGCCTCATCTGGACAGAGCGCAGGGGCCTGAACTCTCTTTACAACAAGTGAAGGTGAGAGAGCTCCTCAACAGCTCAGTGCATCAGAAAACTTCCTCAGCCTCTGGAGGTGCCTATTTCTTTCCAGCAATTGCAGAGGGGCCTGGTAGGGACTGAGCTCCTGATGGAGGCAGCACAGGTAATACCTGGAGTTTGATGGGGGTGACCAGCACTTCCTGCCCTGGGAAAGCAGCCAGCACACACTTTGGTCTCACAGACTGGGACAAAGGGTTGCCAGTTCCTCAGCAGATGCTCTGAGCTTTTCCTTCTACTACAGAGCTCTGTTGGGACCATCTACCTCCTGGGGGGAAGGGAAGAGAGGAGGTAATTCTACCTCTCTTGTTATCCTACTGTGCCTTATGAAGCGACCCATACTGGAAGCTTATAAAAAGTATCAAGGCCTTCTATTCTGTAAATCAAGGCCCAAAAAGGGAAATTTCTACAATCTTAATTACAATTTGCTGTAGGAGGTCCAATTCCAGCCAGTTTTCCAAAGTTTGTGGCAGCTGACTTATTATTCTAGCACGCTTGATGGAAATACAAAATTGCATATCCTTCTTTGTAAGATGACTTCTTGGGCTCTGGCTCTCGCTGGCTGTCAGTGGATTATATATTGGATTTTTCTGTCAGCATGTAATAAAAAGGAAGTAAAAAAAAAATTAAAGGAATACATTAAAATAATTCCATTCATATTAGGTATTTTAAAACCCACCAGCTAGTTTTGGGCTGCCCATGTATGGATAACTGAATGAAAATTACAAGGTCTTCAGCCCCTCACAGAGCTATGCAAGGCCTGGCCATTAATTTCATTTTTATGCTACCAGGGAGAACTGGGGATTTCCTGCTACCAGCGGTGCTCACACACTGTAAAGGATCGGCTCTAGATTTTAGCCACCTTGGATACACAGAGCTAGGGTAACTGGCAGGAGAAGCTTACACTGTGTTTTCTTCCAATGCATTCGTCAGAAGGCTTTCCCCATGTTGACTAGATGAGATTAGCCAGAGAAACACTAGGAAATTACTGTGGGGATGTCTTTCCCTTCCTCTTTCTCCTTCCCCACTACCTCAAGCTTCATGTAGCAGAGCAGAACCACAAATGTCAGTCCTAAATGCCTCAGCAGTGTTCTTCTCAGAGCTTGCTACCCGCCATGTCAGGCCATTTAACCTTCCCAGGGGTGACACTCTCCAATCTCCACCAAACAAAACCCCCACAAGCAAATTCGTCCATCCTGGTCTCTGACAGATCCAACAGGATGCAGTGCACACCCCTGCACATCATGCAGCACAAGGAACGTCTTTTTTGACTGCTGCAATCATCTCATTCCAGTCCTTACACACAACCAGTGAAACTGAGAGCGTGTCTGCTTGAGAAGGCAGCACCAAAATGGTTAAGCAAGTCAATAGAGCTACCTTGTTGATAAGATTTAGTGAACTGGAAAGTGTAGAAGAGTTGGCCCAGCCAGATGTCTCTACACTCTGACTCAGGAGAAAATTTTCAATTATATTATTAGAAAACGCCTGAATTAACAGAGTTACTTAAAAATTTTCCAGGGCTCATACTATATCTAGATCTGTATAAATAATCTGTTCCTCAGTCCCTTGACAGACAAACAACAATGAACAGGAACAAAATCATTTTGAGTAAAAAATTATTAATTTTAAAGTGTAATTTAATTCCTGTACTTAAAAATAGGTACTTTTATAAACAAAATACCTTTCTGGAAACGAAAAAGCATTTTATTTAGAAAACAACCTTTAAAATTTTTTAAAGGAATCAGTTGGTTTTCAGCCAAAATAATTTGATGAGTTTAACAAAAATTTTGACAGCAGCTTCAATAACCCAAATCTGCTTTTTTTTGCTTTTTTTTTTTTTTTTTTTTTTTGCATATATATTGAAAGACCAAAACATTTCCCTCAGCCCTGGTTGCAGCTTCAGTCCTAAAAGAGGTCCATTTTTCACTTCACTATGTTGGACAAGGCATATTTTTCTTTACTTGCTCTTTATATCTTTCATGATATTAGAGAATTTGAATAGTAAACACTGAAAAGGAAAGCTTGCTATTTGTTATCTGATCTTTGATCCCAGCTTTCCCCTTTGTACATTTTGTCTAGGGAGCTATGTTTTTCAAAAACATACGGGAAACTCATCTGCTAATCTGTCAACAAGCCATTCATCTGTAATGTCTGCTCTACATTTGTTTTGCTATGTCACTGTGCACCGAATGTCTGATGCAGATGTTTTGACACGAGTGGTAGAGCAAAATGAAATTTGTTGTTTCCTGACACCACCACCCTCAAAAGATTTATTTAAACAACAAAATCTGGCCTAATTTTTAAAAATAAAGGAGTGCTCCATGATGATGTGTGACTTCCCAATACCTCCAGTCAAGGTGTTGCCTTGCTGTTTTAAGGAAATTACACCAGCAAATCTTTTATACCTTCTAAAAAAATACAGAAGAATGATTTCACTCTGATTTCCACATTTATGTTGGAATCCAGTGCACAGCTTCTGTTAAAGAGAAGTAGAAAAGATAGTTTGCAACAGGCACCTCCCAGATGAGAACTAATCCAAACATTCAAAGCCAGAACTGAAACGCTCCTGTCTGTTCCCATATGTTGCACCAGTAATTGTGCCAGACATCTCACCACCTGAGAACGGATGGAAAGACATCTGCTTCCTTTCAGACAGCACCTTACACCAAGCCCTGGGCTCCTGCTCACTCAGTCCACTCTCTTTAACTGCTTCCACTTCAGGAGAAGGGAAGGAAAAAAACCAAATCCCTCTTTACAGCAAATATTACATGGGCAGTGTGACACATGAAGATATGGTTGGTAGGACACTCAAAACCCAAGTTTCAGGTTCAGATTACATTGTCAACAGGTCAGTGCATATTTTAAGGGATATGTAAAGGCATATGAAGCCAAATCATCTGGGTTAGGCTGGGTGGCTGGGTAACCTCATGCAGTCTTTATTTGGGACACCCTAATGTGTCTAGGAATGGCCCATGGCCACATCACCTGTTAGTGGGTGGGATCTTGGCCTTCCCATGCACTGTGGAAGGGGTGGGTAGGTGCATGTGTCTGACCCAAGACCCCAAGCCAGCCTGTCTTCTCCCCTTCCATGTAATTCCCAGGGCAAAATCCATGTCTGAGGGCTGTGCTCAGGAGTCCCCATAACTGCAGGGCTGGCAAGTGAGTTGGGACCCAAGAGCAAACTCAGCCCCCCTGCTTTTGTGTTTGCATGGGCACATCATAAGGTTAGTTCATCCCACTGAATTTTAGTTAGGGGCCTCTTAAAGTCACTGGGTTGACAGGCTCCTCCTGGAGCAATGCCTTGCCTTAGGAGCCTAAACTTAAAGTAGATCACATCCTAAAGCACCGAGCTTTCTCTGCAGGCTCTTGAAAACCCCTACCAACTATCTTAAACCAGGTGTCTAAATGCAGATTGAATCAGCTCAGCCATAGTGCCGGCATTAGTAATATATATACATATATATATATATATATATATATATATATATATATATATATATATATATGTGCATTTTTAACCATCTTCATACAAAAGGATCCTCAAAAATATTTTTAAATTTACAGTGGAGAAAACTGTGTCACAGTCACACTACAAAGTCTCGAGGAGGTGCCCTCAGAAGCCATAGAGGAATGGGCCTCAAGGCATGAGAAAGCCCTCAACCTGTAGAGGCATAAAATGAATTCACAACTGTGAGGATGATGCCACCTGGACTACTTCCAGAGGCATGAGGACCATCATAAATTACCATGTGGCTGCCAGCCAAGAGCTTGCAGCTGAGGCAGGTTCTCTGCTATCCAGCTGGGAGGATGAAGAGCATCAGGAGAGGCAGCCTGGGAGCCAGGGAAACAAGGAGAAAAAAACAGGAGAGCAAAGGACTAATGACTTCTAGCACTGAGTCTCATTGTATGGCTAGATTCAGTAGCTACAAAATGTAGCAGTACTTTTACCACTTTGCACCACTTCATCTTCTGATTCAGATCAGCTTTTCAAGCCATTGCATCTCCACATTTCTGCAAGCATGACCATGCTTGATTCTGTTTCATATCCTACTTTTACATCCACATTTTCTCAGTGTGCTCATCACATGAAAAAATAATATTAAACCAAAAAGCCATTTTCTGGAAGCACCATGTGAGAGTTCAGAGAATGAGACTGCCTTTGTTTCCTTCTTCTTGAGATAGTTGACTACAAGGAAAGAGAGCAATATGTCTCTTGAGAGGAACTACTTAGGAGGTTTTTACTGTAAAAATATAACATGAGACATTGGAGGAAGAACTACCAACTTTCTAGCTGCCTTACCTGCCAGCTGCTCTTGTGATTTATATGTATGATACACAAGTGCTGATAATATCAAATGTGTCCATCCTCTTGACACCACTGTTATTATTGCAGCTTATCCAAGAAGTGTACATTAACAGGGGAAGGAACCATGATTATCTGAAACGTGATAGCAAGCACAGTTTTTCTGTTCAGGGATTTTTAGTTATTTCCCCATCCCTAAATCTGCTCATGTAATTTTGGAGAGCTCTGTGGATTTTCAGTTCCCTGTCACATTGCACAGCCAGCTTAAGGTAGCAAAATTAAAGAAGTGCTCTGGCTGCTTCAGCCATTTCAGTCTGAAAATGATTTGGTTTCAAATCAGAAAAATCAACACAGATCCATTAAAGAGAACCATCCCTGTGACTGCTAAATAACTTAAAGAGGAAATTAAGAACTAGCAGATGGCACAAGAAGTGGTATATGACTTCATAAGCACCAATTTAATCTGCCTAACTTTTCCCAAAATGTGTAGAGACACCAATCATGTAAATCAAGATGAAGTTGTTCTGCACAAATCAGCCCTTTCCTGGATGTATTTTAAGTTTGAGCTGTTTGAATTGCTTTGCATCTCTGGGACTTGTCTGGGGAGGAAGTATTAAGCCCCAGGAAAAAAAAAACAGTGTCCAGGTGCACTTTCAGCAGTTTAGAGGATGGCTGTGCATGGCATAATGCTCTCCTATGGGCCAAATAAAGCTGATATTTTTCCTATTGCCATGCTGCATTGTAGACTCCTATCTACTGTGTCGTCCTCTGACATGTCTTTCAGCACTTCACCTCCCCTTGGAAACCTGCATTTCCAGTCCTTTTCCAGTGGCTGCTGCCCAGAATTAATTCCATTTCAATATTGCCTCTCCATTCATCAATGGGTTCTGAAAGTAATCTTTCTGCATCCATGGGTCCAGGGAGCTCTTAATTCTTCTGACTGAATGCATACATTGATTTTAGGATTTCAGTTTGGATTGGGAGCATGCTTGGAAGTGAATCTCCAGCCTGTCCCCACATAATGTGCCTTGGTTCACATCACAGAATGGCCTCAGAGCACATGAACTGGATTCCTTTCAAACAGAGCTTGCAGAAATTGTGCCTGTGGAGCAAACCTGCTCCATCAGCCAATGAATGTGCTGTGATGGCCCAGGCTAAAGCCAAGGTGGAGTAAACTCCCCTGGAGCATGTCTGGTGTGGGTGTCAGGACCTCGGCCACAACTCTTTTGCTTTACAAACCTCCTGTTGATCTGCACTGCCTGCTAATGCACATACAGTCAGCAAATGCTATAGGAAGTCTAGGCTAAATTCTGAGCCTAAAATCCTTAAAATGGGTGTAAAAAAAACTTACTTAAACCATTAGAAAAGACATCTGGCTGTTGATATATAAGCCTTATCTTTGTGCAAATACAGTTAACCTGCAATTCAAGCGTTCCCAGAAGCACAGCTTATTTCTGGTGTAACCTGAGTTTACATTTGGCCTTGTACTAGTATAAATATTTTAGTAAAACAGGCCAGATCACAACTGGCACGGTTCTTATGGTAAACTTTTAAGTCTAAACTGTTTTCGGAGTGAGTGAGATTCAGTCCTTCATCCACAGTCTAAGTGACTGGCATGAGACCACTGCAAAACTGAGGCTGGAGATCAAGGCTGGGCAGAACATCAGAAGGATGCTCCTCTCTGGAGGAGGGACAAATCTGTGACCTTTCTTGAGGACCTCTAAAACTATGGCAATTACAGAACAGGTGGTTTGCATGCTAAAAGTTTAAGTGTAAAATGTTTCTCTCCTAAGAGCTAGTAGAAAACTCAGCATGGAGAAAATTCTCCCTTTGCCCTTGGAGAAACCAGTAAATGCAATAATTCCACAAAATTAACATATAATGAAATATTCACTTTTAAGACACAAGAAACATGTTGTCATGTACAACATTTTGGGGTTGGACCTGCCTACCTTTTCCCTGGTTTTATGCAGTTGTGATGCTAGCTTACTATAATACAGCTACTTCTGATTTGCAGGGCTGAAAGTGTTAAGTCTGGCTTCCTAGGTGTATGGATATTTCAAAAGGCATGAGGCCAGTGGGTAAACAGATTTACTCAAGGATAACACTGATCTCTTTGAAACATGGTATGCTTCATCCCATTTCTGTTATAAAATGAAAGTTGCAAAGAAAATAAAAGAAACAGCTCCATCTCCATTTACAGGAAAATATTTTACATAATGTGACACTGTCGGGAACTGACAACTGTCTCAGTTCAAATCCATCAATCTAATACCTTTCAAAATCATTCCCTGTATTACTGCCACCATGCCTTCTATTCCAAGCAACTAAGGCTTTGATACAAGAACAAATTCCTATTGAAAAAGCCAGCTGTTAATGTGCAAGCTCGTATGTTGATGATGTGCCTAAACACTTTCCTAAACTGGCCCTTGGAACTGATGGAACATGACATAGAAAGCCCAGCACTCACTTCTAGAGTAGACATCCTCATTGCACACATTAGCACTCATTGCTCCCCATCAGCACCATTCACACAAATTAATTCCTACACTTCAGTGTCATTATTTATGCTAGTGCTCCTAAAAGCCCCTTCCTTTGCTCTTCACCTCAGACATTTCTCTACTTAAAATTTTGATTTGTCAAATCAGAGGACTGAAATAATAACTTATGGTCATCGGCATTGTACAAATAAAGAATATCAAAATGCCGCATAGAATAAAAATGGACAGTGCATGTCTGGAAAGCAATACCCAAAACTTTATGAAGAGGCTTGCTCTATTGGAAATTACTGTGAATTTCCAATATATTTTCAAGCAGACAGAGGTTGTATGTAAATGTAATTTACTGATGAAAAACCATTTAGCAGTTCTGCTAAGGATGAATTGCTGTAAATACTGTGGAAGGCTTCTGAATTTTGAAACAACCTTCGTATTACTTTGAGGCCGCTGAGAGGGCCTTGTCCGCTGTAACAACTTTATACAGTGAGTTTGTACCTCCTTATATCACTTTTGTTTTGTATTATTATTATGAATTATTCGTGTCTTGGTGATTTCAAAAAGCCCCAGGAATGGTCTAGGACCCCATTATGTGAGGATTATACAGGCACAGAAGAACACGCACAGCAGTGTTAAAAGTAATCTGCAAGTTGCACTCTGTCTGAATATGCTGCATCTGGAGATTACTTTGTAAGCATTTTTTCCAAGCATCCACCGCTCGGATAATGCACTGAAATACCTTTGGGGAGTCTCTGCATGACAACATGCATTCATCTTAGACACAGTAAATTTAAAGCTCTCTCCCATATTACACAATAGTATTAGGCCCTTTGAGTTCTGTCAAAATGAAAATGTCTCAGGACTGTTGTACTTCTGCTAAGCATATTTTAAAGCCTAAATGAAATAAAATGATGTAATGAACTGTATACACTTATAATTTAATTATGTAGTTGTGTCATATTAAACTATGAGTAGGATTTCTAAAAAAAATCAGACTCAGAAATCAATTCCCCATTTATGATTCACGCTGACATGTTTTATCGTTAGCAGTGCAGATCAAAGAAAGAACATGTAGAAAAGCTGGAGAGTGTTTCTTTGCTCAGTAGAATGAGAGTTTTGTGAACATAAAGCACAAGAGAAGCCTCTTTATTTAGATGCCTATTTAGTAGCTGAGTCACGTACATATTGTTGGACACGAAACAAAGTTTTAGAACAGTCTCTCAAAATCTTACCTCCCCGGGGTATTTTTTTTAATTGAAAATATCAGCAGTGCTTTCATTATCATAGCAAAGGACAGGCAGCGAGTTCTGTACTTTGGCTAGCTTATGACCATGATAATTTTGCAGAAATGCTTTGGGATAACATATCAAACAGAAAACAAGCAATTGACTAGCTCTTCCAGTTTTTACTCAAGTGTGTGCCTGCAGTGCTCTCTGCCAGCATGTCTGAGCCCCTCTCTGCCTCATATGTGCATTTCCCCTGCACGAGAGGCAGCAGTGCCATTGCACACATCACCAGCACACAGAGGCAGACAAAGCACAACAGCACGGGATGCCAAGAACCATACCTGCACCCAGGACAAGAACAGGAATCTCCATTCCTCCCACTGTCTTCCCCCCTCTTCCCAGGTGTCACCCTGGGACAGAAAAGGGTGAACACCCTCAGTGCTGGGGACAGAGCCTGCCTCCCCTCCAATGGCTCTGGTCTGAGACAGGATGGGGCTGCAGCAGCAGCGAGGGAAACCAGCTACAGCTCAAAATATTGAGGCCTCTAGGAGCTCATGTCAGTGAGGCATGGAGAATGAAGGGCCACATGAGATGAGGGCAACTCTGACCAAGGACACCTGCTAGGACACTTGAGCTTCCCAGGATTCTATCCCCACAGTGGGTCGTGTCCAAAAAGACCCTGACTCAGCTGGGAGGGACACTGCCAGACTAATAAAAAGGCATTGTGTTTGTAACAAGTTCTTACCTCTGTAGCATAAGAAAAGCTTCAAGGACTCAGGCAAATTGGAGCAGTGTCTCCAGCAGGGACAGGGTGAAACTTCCTTTGCCATGAGACATCTGAATCTGCAGCTTTCCCCATCCCATCTCAGTCACCCAGGGGACTAGGTCTGCATGGACACCTCAAGATGTGGGAGCCCTGAGGGTTTATACAGGTGGCTAATGACAGATTGACCTTTATTATGTAATTATAATATTGTAATTATGTATTACTCCTTTTGTAATAACAATGCAACCTTTGTCTTCCAGACCCCTAATAAGTGGGGAGCCAATGCTAACTCCCTCTTGAGAGGCAGAAGTTAGGTACAGACATTTTGTTGTACATGTGTACATAGCTGATCTTATTTTTCCTCTTGTGCTTCACCTTGCAGTGAATTCCTGGTCCTTGTGGGTCTGCCCTTCTGCAAGCATTGCCTTTTTCATGACTCACTCACCCACATTTAAAAATCTTCATGCAAATTTTCTCAGCTACCTTCAGTTTTACTATCCTGTATAATCTTTAATCACTCAGAAGCATTGATACCTTGTATCATACCTTTTATTAGTTCATTTATGAAGATGATGACCTACACAAGTGCCTATGGATACCTTCAGGTAGACTTTCTCCATTGTGTAAATAAATAACTTTTTCCTTGTCCTCTTTCTCAACTTTTAATCAAACTTCAATCTGGGTCTCCACTTGATTCTGTTACAGCTTTGAGAGGTGTGAATTAGGATTTTTAAAAAATTCAATCCACTATCTTAACCATACAGGATTTACCTGCTGCCTGCCTGTGGGCAAGAAACCCTAAATTTTAGGTTTGGCTCTAGCAAGGCTTGAAAGAAACTGCAGATTTAAAGCAAATGTTTTTAAATTTTCTGTCTTCATATAGTCCCTGGGGGAATCATAACAATAAACAAGCAAAGCACAATTTTCACTTTGGCCTGAAGAATGACTTTCAGCTTTACATGTGCCAAGTTTTGTGAACAAGTTTATTCTCCCAGTAATGTCAGCATGCAGCATAGATGTCTAGTTACCTGATTTGTGGGGGTAATCGGGTACTCAAATGACCTAAACTGTGCAATTACTGGTGCTGGCAGATTACATATGGAAAACTAAGACCAGGCCATAAAAATTTGATCTATTGTGTCCATAGTTATCATAAAACCGTTATGGTTGGTGATTGATTATAGGAATATTAAAATGCAGAAAAAGAAAAAAAAAAGCTGCTTTAAATTGCATTGTATTCTCGTGTTTAGGGAAAAAATGATTGCTGTTATCTTGACATGTTTATCACTTTGAGGCTGAGCCAGTCGCTATCGTGTGAGTTCATTCTGTCCCATAGCTGACAAATTCTATCATGTACTATAAAAATCATTATGGCTCACTTTTGCAACTGCAATAAAACAGGAAAGCAAATACAGTAACCATTTCTATTTAAGACTTTAGGACTTTAGCCCTAACGCACATCCAGCAAAACTGACTTAAAAGTTTAGACAGAAAACAAGATAGATCCTCAATCTGGATGCACAGATTTTATTCCAGAACTGGTCTCGCTGGCAACCATTGATATTTGTGTAAGAAAAAAAGCAAACAGAAACAGAGGCAATATATTGACATCTTGTATTGCTGATCTCATTTTTTTGGCAGGGAGTCTTCTGTATTTTTTAGCATTTTTACTTCTTTCTTTTGGAGGGAGCCTTGGAGGTCTGAAAGTGTCCCCTGGCTGCACCTCCTATGTGAATTTTCTCACCATAGCACATTTTGCAGCTACACTTTCTGCAGAAGTGTTCTCCCTCAGGGCATTCTCCCCCAGCACAGTTCCGTGGGTATGTTCAGGTTGCTGCCAAAGCACCAGAGCAGGGCTCAAACCCCAATCCCCCAGCTGTCCCCATAAACCTGACACTGATGTACTCCTGCTTGTGCTCTGCCATGCACCAACTGCTCCCTCACCAAAGGATGCCAGGCTACATTTGGATACTTCAGCCAGAGGTAGGACAAATTGGCTTTAGAGCTGCCCAGTCCTCGTACATTTTCCCTGTAGACATGCAGCAATTCAGTGGTATGGCCAATCGTACCAACAACAACTCCTACCTTTGTGGAAGTGATGTGGGTTGTTGAATGCCTCAGTTAGGCTCCTCAACCAGGACCAGATGTACATCATCTTGGTGGGGATTGGCACCTTCCCTTAACAGCCTGCTGCCAGACTCCCTCCCTTTAGACTGAGGGACTGAAGCAGTTGAGCAATCTCACATTCCCCACTTTTAGCTTTTTTCTTCATTCATCGTGCTTGAAAATGCTTGAAATATCTCTTGGGTTTGAACACAGAAACTAAATCAGGAATATTTCACACTCCTCATTTAGCTTTCACAGAAAAAAACAGTCAGATCAAAACTATAACATGGCCATGGACACCTGCAGCATTAGAAGATGCAGATGGCATTTGCTTGCATTTATAAATACACAGGTGTGCTTCAAGAAGTGAGAAGTTTGGGTTTCATCTGTTTTTCTCAGTTCAGCATGCTGTAATTTCCAACCTCTAAAAGCATGCCAAGCAAACAGTGAAGATAAAAACACAACATTGAACTACAACAAGGGACTGCAGGGCCCATCTCAACACTTCACACCAGTGTCTTCATGGACTCACATCCCATCAAGGGTATACCTGAGGACTGGTTTGGTCAGATGACCGAATTCGATACCATGCAGGATCAGCCATGAGACATCATCCTTGGAAGACCCAACCTCATTTATGATGGGCTGGAAAATATAAGACAAATACTGTACTCAGGACACTTCTTCCATGCTTAAAAAGACCCTCCAAATGATTCACCAAAGTCTATATCAGTCAAATTCTCTTAAAGCCACCATTCATGGCTGAGGTTAACTGTCTGTAAACATTAACAGTTCAGAAGCCTGAGCACCAAGATATGTGTAGGTAGGCTGAATTAATATATTGCCACCAAGTACTGAAGGTTCATCTGAAAAATAGAAAAGAATCCCACCTCAGGAGAAATAAAGACATTTACAGCCTAAAACATCAAGCGATGCCAGAAAACCTAACAAGGATCAGCTCCCAGCATCTCATCCAGTAATGGCTTGTTCAGAACAGCTTTTACCCAGAAGAAAACAAAAAGTTCTTCTGTGCTCTTTTCACTATTTTTTTTTCTGGGAGCCTCAGGAATATAACCACATTAAATGCTTCAGCACTGATTGGCAAGTTTCTGTATTGATTGGCTTCAGAGGCTGATCAGATAAGACAGAGTCAACTAATGAGAGCCACTACAAAAATTTACTGGTGTGTTATCTGCAGAGATAAACTCCCCAGACTCCCAAGCCAGTCTATTTAGTAGATCCTTTATCTAAACATATCCTGATATTGTTGACAGTATTGTGCGCAAACAAAATAGGGGATGCTAACAGAAGGGCTTTGTTTAAAAAAGGCAACTACTGTCCTGGAGAGAAAAGAGAGCAAATAGCCTGGGCTCTGAACCCAGCAATAAGAAGTGAGAGACTGGCATTAACACCTCCCCTCCCTTATCTGTAATTCAAACTCTCCTTCACCCCCAAAACATAAAAAGTAAACTCTAGGATAGTTCAGTTAAATGCCTCAGATCCCATCATACTGACCACGTTAGCCACAACTTCCTTCAGAGGAGCAGCTGGATATTGGATGCCCTGTCTAGAAAAAATGCTTTTCTTAAGCTGTGTGATCTGCTTATCTTTCTTCTTTTTACTTTGTCATGTTATTTTTTAGCTATTGTACTGGATCTGCTTGAAGCCCTCCCTCAGTTTTCACACAGCTCTTTTGGAAGTGAAAAATCTTGCTGACTCGGTAGGGGTTTTGGCTGATTAAGACCCAAGTAAGGGAAGCAGGGCAAAGCCCAGAGTTTGTGCTTCAGCCTTTCCCTACTCAGTCCTGCTCAGCTTCGGGACCCACCGTTCCAAATCTCTGTATTTTCTATAGTGTGGAAATACCAGTTGTTGGAAGTGATTTGCGGGTGTACAGGACGTGAGGGGAACATCCTGTGATACATGACCTGTTGGGATCTGTCAGATGCACAGCACTCATTTAAGGCAGATGTCCAGGAAAGAATCCAGCCCAGCCTTGGGCTTGTGCATCAACCTGAAATAAATAATAAGTCTAAAGAGGAAAAAAAGGAGTTTGAACACACTGTGTGCTCTGAATTTCCTCAGAGGGGCTCGCCTGGGAAAAGCAAGAAGCATTTCTCACCCTGCTCTGGCTCACACTGACAGGAGGTTAAGCTGCAGGGATGTTCCAGTATACTGAACTAGGCAAGGGGTTTTCAGAGCTGTTATCTATTTTAAAATAAACATTCCAGTGTGTATTGTTATCATATTTTGTCGTGCTCTCATAATTTAGAAAAAAATAAATAAAGGCTTCTGAATATCAGTTTCAGGGAGTATTTGTACAGAATCTGGCTCACATACCAGATTTTTTTTTCTGTTCACTCCTCTATTCAGCTTTTTATCTAAAAACAACTTTAAATCCCAGGAATACAACTGCTCCTTGAGACTTATGCAAAAGGCTTATTATTAAGCATACATGGCAAGGCAGATGGAAGCCACATCTTGTATTCTTCCTTTTAGGGTCGTCATTGCACAAAATAAAAATCTCGCACCTAATATCTTAAGTCTAGAAAGTCCAAACTACCCAAGAAAATTTCCAAATTGTTTCAGGCAGTCTTTCCCTTCATTTATGATACTGCTTGCCAAAAAATACAGTTTTCTGTGCATCCTAGAATCTGCTCACAGGCCTTATAGCACCAGATCTGGAATGCTGATGCTCCCTGCAGAGCTCACACGGTACAGTCATGGTTTGGGTTTTTATGGAGATTAAGTAGTATATGAATTCCTTAGATAACAAAGCAGCAGCAAAGCCAAGTGAACTTCGACTGTCTCAAAACAAGAATGCCAGGAAACAACCAGCTGGCTGTGTAAGAGCTTCCCACCCTTGGCCACTGCTAAGATCCAGGTAGCTGAGCAGATAAACAGAGCCTTGTTACCACTTAATTCTTAGCAAAGCAGCACTACACATACAAAGCTGTCGTTATCTTAACAATCCTATAATAAAAGTTCTGCCTTCCAAGCCAGTGCAAAGGTTATCAGCTGATGTTTCTGAAACACAAATTCACCATAAATCTTCAAGAGAGTGGGAACAACTGAGGTGTCACTTTTGCAGGTGCAAGGGGAGAGGAGGGCTGGTCTCCAGAATGCCAAGCAGCTAGTGAAGGGGCCAAACTCCAGCCTCACTTCCCTCCGAGGGAAAAATGTTGACTTACCTGAGCCATTTCACATCAGTTATCATGTCAAAGGAGAAAGCCTATTGGAAATCTCAGGGATTTGTATCACTGCTTGGATATCTCTCGGACTTGAAAATTGGAGCTCCTTTCTGACATCATGTATAGATAACTCACTAATATTAAGTTTATCCTGGATTTTGGTCTTCCTTTTGTCTTCTCCTGCCTAGAGGATGGGCAGGTTTTCAAGGGCATAGTGCCTAGTGGTAGGAGTAAAGAAAAGGTGTATCCAAGTGCTAAGAGGACTTCATAAATCAGTATGTAGATTTGCCTACACACTTTGGTGATTTGTTAGGATCTGGGCAATTCTGAATACCTGCAAACAGTTGTGTACTCTGAGTCCTTTGTTCCTTAACACTGTGTAATTGTTGAATGTTTTATAATTATCCACAGCTTTAAATTGGTACTAATGAAAAAAAACCTAAGGATTTCCTTGACCGCTGAACTTTGAAAGCTGCTATATTTTTTTCTAATTACTCCTTCATATCTAAGTTGCAAGGTTCAGTTATCTGTGCATATGATTTATTAATGAGACAAAAAAATTCAAATATTAGTTTAAGTATTTGAATTTTATTTAAGAAACCCAAAAACATATAATATAGTTTTTCTAAAATTTAAAGCAATTGGTTAAGCACTCAAGGACTTTGCACCTTCGATGTGAATGAGTCAGTTTTAACACAATGCATTAGCAAAGATTAGTTTCATATGCTAAAACTGAGTCACACAGCGCAAAAATGAAAAACACCCTATATTTTGTGTCCGGGAGTGCTTTGCATCCTGAATTGGACAGAACAAATGAAGACGAGAGTCTGTCTGCAATCTTTACTCAAAAGAAACAGAGCTGAAGTTGAAATTGGCTCAGCAGATAGCAGCAAGTAGTAGGAGAATGGGAATTACATCAGGTCATATTTAAACCATGTATCCCATGATGAATTTATTCACAGCCAACAAAAACAAGATTCTAACATTTTGTTCCCGTATAGGCTGTATGCTTAAAGGGAGACTAAAAATCTGTCTCTTGAAGAAGCAAGGCACCACTGGGCTTTGTTTTCTTTCCAGACCTGCATTCTTGCCTTAAAGCAATTGTATTCATTGACCCATATTCATGAGTTCCTTCATTTGGGCATACTGAAAAAAAAAATGAACGCTTCTACTGAGTGTGCCCTTTCCATGTGGAAAATCATTAAAACCTCAGAGACATTTCAGGTCTGATGGGAGGTGTCTTTCACTAAGTTTAATCAAACCGTACATATAAGGAAATGTTGACAGAATATTTCTCACTTGTAAATTACCTACAAATGTGAAATTGCTCCATGTTAACAGTGGTGCTTCTTAAAAAAATTTACTGATGATTTTTCTCCTAAAGTTACATATGTAATGATTCTGTTTCCCTCATTTCTGCATCCTCTTTGTACAATAAAATATCTTCCCTGAGAACTTTTGCTGTATTGAATCCTGTCTTTTCTTAAAACTTTTTTTTTTTTATCTCTGCTCATTAACACAATTTGATTCTCATTGGAAAAAATTAACATTTGATTATGTGTCCTCCTGGTATCTAGCATAGACCTCTTATACACTTAAAAGATGCAATGGAGAGTGCATATTCACATTTGTGTGCATCCTGCTTGCTGTATTCAAATACAATAATTAAGGTGGACAGCCACTGTGAGGTGCAGGTGCGTGGATTTCTGTTGTAGGATATGACAGAACAAGGGGAGATGGATTCAAACTGAAAGAGGGCAGGCTTAGATTTGATATTAGGAAGAAATTCTTTACTGTGCAGGTGGTGAGGCACTGGCACAGGTTGTCCAGAGAAGCTGTGGATGCCTCATCCCTGAAAGTATTCAAGGCCAGGTTGGATGGGGCTCTGAGCAACCTGGTCCAGTGGAAGCTGTGCCTGCTCATGGCAGGGGAGTTGGAATTAGATAGTCTTTAAGGTCCCTTCCAACCTAAACTATTAGATGATTCTACCTTTGCTCTTATCCTGATTCTGGAGCTAAACTGCTCAGATAAGAAGTGAAAGTTGGGCTTTATATTGTATTGCTGTAAAGTGAAAAAAAAATTAAAAATCAGTGTGGACTTTAATTATGGTATGGAGGTTTTGATTGAGAATAACTTGTTTTGATAAGCAAGATGGAATTTCTTTAGCATGTCCCATTCCAGAATGGTCTTGCAAGACAGAAGTTAACCAGAATAAATTTACTCAGCATGAGCAGCTATTCTCCTGAAGCAACATGAACACTTTTTCCATTTCAGGCTGTATAAAAGAACCAACAATCAAAGGAAAATGCAAGATTCACATCAGTCAATCTGTTGCATTTAGACTGCTAAGGGTATGGAATATTTCCAGAACTCTGTCCGAACCTCTGAGTACTTGCCTAATTTTTACTGAGTTCTTACTGGAGCAAATTCTGTTTGCACTAGAACAGAGTTCATTATGTCAGATGTGCACATCACACACAGAGCTGAATATCCCACCTCTGCAGGGACAGGCTGTCAGCAAGCATCTGAAGATGTAGCTCTGTATTTATACATCTATTTCTGTATTTTATTAATAATGTTGTGCTGTGGCCAACAAAATGGGAAACAGGCTGGAGCACAGCTTTGATGGCTAGTCATTTGATGGAATTTGGGTGAAACCCTTTGCATCTTTTGGAGCTAAGAGGAAAAAATATGGTCTCACAGCTCAGGCTGTCAAACTCAGCTTTAAAAATCTATACCTATCCCTGCTGGTGCTGCAGGTTTTCTGTGCCATGTCAAATTAATGAGACCAAACCTGTCACTCGAGTTCACTAATGACTTGCACCTTTTTTCCTGCATGCATAGCTTGGTAATCAGAAGTCCAAAACACTAAGCACTCACAAATGCAAATGAAGCCAGTGGAAAGATGCCTGAATGTACCTGTACTGTGTAATGCTGCAGCAGAGATAGGCTGAGCGTGCATTGCAGAAGACACGCAGTCACACCTCGATTAGTGGGGGCGAAACAGCTCACACAAAAGCAGCTGTTTCTTAAGGAAGGCAGCCAAAGAAAAGAGTCATCACCTGATCTGAGGGGAGTGACTAACATTAGAGGCAGTGATTGATTTTTCAAGAGTAGCAAAGACCTTTTAATCTGCTTTTAATACACCCTAGCCTCTGTGCATTTCAGTCCATCAGCTGAATATTTCTCTCTCTCAGCGCAAAGATTGCCACAGAGACTGCAAAAGGTGACAGATGGAGAAGTTGAACTTTGCTATGTAAGGAAGACTCAGCCTCCTATATGGCTCTTGCAAATATTATCTATGTTAAACTGAAAATGCCCTTATCAAAGATCAAACTGAGCTCCTCTCAGGCACTACCTCTGTTCTTCCCCTGAAGAAGCAAGCCATACAAAAATCAGCTCAGAGCTGAGAAGTGGAACACAAATTGTGCTGATGTAATAGGGCCCATCATTCATAAAGGACCAGCATTTAATCAATATGGCAACAGTTGTCTCCCAGCTGTAATAGCTTATGTAGCATGGAAAAAAGTAGTCAAATTCCCAAGGGATTCAGGCTTTGAGAGTGGTTTACACTGAACCTCCAGGGCGTCCACAGCTCTCAGATCTTTGCCAGTGCCTGATCAAGGCCTTTATCTTAATCAACAAAGCCTCCAATGGATTAAAATCAAACATCTCCATGACAGGCTGAGGCAAGTCTCATTTACTTGGGCATGCAATAACAATGCCAAAACTTTTCTGCCATAACCAGAAGCATGAAGCAGTACATAAAAGCTCAGATTTTAAAAGGATATTAAAGGATAAAGGATATAATTTATGTTAAGGATATAACTATGAAAAATAAAATTAAAACACCGAAAAAGAGCAGCTCCATAAGTCCCAGAGCAGTGAGCACTGCACTGGTCTGTGTGCACTGGGTCTCTGAATGCAACATTACCTCATTATCACTGAAAAACGTCAAAGAAGGTCAGAACAGAAGAAAAACAAGATGCAAAGCTTACATTTTTCTAGTGAGTCACTTGATCAATAAAATAAAAATATTACAAAAGTACAATTCCCCAGGCTTCCCCAGCATAATTTCTGTATTAGAGTCAAAGCAGAGTCTCATCTTGGCATTAGGAAGGCACTAAAAATGACAGCCCCGGTACCTACTCATGTGTCAAGGAGAACATCCAAAGGGTGTTTCAGCAGCACCTTGGTGAAACAGCTAGGACTTGACATCCCACTGAGAACTCTCAGCTGCACCATTTAGCCCTGGGACTTTTCAAAACCGCATAAATTAGCAGGGTGTAATTGCAAATATGATCCAAGAACAGCCTGAAATTAGTTCTTGCTGAGCCTGAAGTGGGGTTAGGATGACATGTTTCCCTGACTTCTGGAAACAAGGAGAAAATTTAACCATTTTTTTCCTTGGCCAGATTCTCAAGGAAAACTTGGGATTAATTATTAAGCTGGAATTTAATAATTTTCCTACACTTCCAAGAGACCTGAAAATCTTTATGCAGAAAAACACTTCAAGGGAAAGGGAAGATTAGGCCTTTAATGAGTACTTTGTCCCAGGAATTGGTTTTTGGTAGTGGAATCTCTTTTGGTTATATTTTATTTCCTTCCCCTTATTTTTTTCTGTATTTTTTTCTCTCTTCTGGTATGTATTGGAGACCCTGGATCCCATATTTAGTTTCCTGAACTTCTCCAATATTTGTTCTAGCCATCCTGGTTGTCTGCCATGAGTATCAGTTTCCTTCCTCCTAGTTAAGAGGGCAGGGAGGGAGGAAAGCTGTTCCCAGGCCAAGCAGCAGTGCCACTCTGGAGATCGTTTGGTGGATTGTGCAGCCTGAGAATGAATCATTGCTTGCAACACTTAAATCTTCCTCCATTTCTCACTTTCCCTTTTCTAGGGAGCAAGGAAGAGGTGGTGCCAGAGGCTGCTACATTTAGTAATGCATGAAGTAGAAGTAAACTGTTAAGATTAAAATTATCTTGATTGTTATTCAATACTCAAGAAGATGATATGACATTATGCTTGTCAATTACTGGAATTACTAATTTTTTAGCAGTAATTGCCAATTTTTAGTAGATTTCAAGTGAATAAAACCACTGAAGCTGCGTAGCAGCTGTAGCCTGCTTCCCACAAGAGGCCTCCACTTTTCTACTGTACCCCTAAATGCCTAATGGTGTTTGCTGAAATTTCCTCTGCTAGTCCATGCTTGCTCTAACCTTCTCATTCTCCATCCACATCCATCTGATACTTTTTCCCAAGAAGTTTTCTTTTTGAATATGACCTAATATTCCTCTCTTTCAGTTTAAAACTGTGCTCACAGGCACATCAGTTTTCTTTCAGGTTGTGGTCCCAGTCTTGCTGTAGACCCTTACACGACCACCTTAAATACATGGAAATCACAAGCAGTGCCTTAACATTTCACTTGCATTTAGTCCTTCATAGGAGCCCTTTTTTCACTCCTGAAGGTGTAAGTTTAGGAACAGGGTGATGAAATGTTCACAGCCACTGCTGCAGAGGCACCACCAGAACATGGGCTCCCAGGCCAAGCACAGACAATGCCCACAGCCAGTTTGTCTGTGGCACCACTGCCCATAGGGACTTTACACTTCCCAGCACGGGCTCAGTCCCGCCCCCAGTGACTCTTGTAGGAAGAAGGCACAGTCTCAAAGGAAGCAAGTATGTTCCATGTCTCATCTTTCAAGGGTCAGTGCTTAAACTCACAAATCCGTCCTCTCTGACATTCTAATCTCTGGTTGTAAAATGGATTTAGCGGTTTAACGTAAAAATTTCAGGCGCAGTTAAGGAAGGGATTGCAAAAGAGTTAATAAGCAAAATAGTTTAACAAACTGTGGCAGAGAAAGTTGAAAAGCTGAAACAGTCTCCTGACCAAAAGAGTTTAGCCCTGGATTTGCCAGTGCTTCCAGCCCAGCACCTGGACACATCGAGCTATCACAAGGAAAGTGACACAAGGCTCCTATTTTGTCTCTTGTCACTCTATATTTTTGTTAAATGTCATGAACAAGCCCATTACACCATAAAAAGTAAAGTCATTAATTGTTCAGTGGGTGTCTGGCCACATCTCCCTGCTGCTCTGCTCTGCAGTGACTGCTTGAAAGCTCGTGTTTATTGTTCCACACCACTCTAAATGTACCTGCACACATCCACACACAATTATCTTCACATTGTCATACTGCATTACAGGAAATGACAATAAAAGAGATAATGCCCCACCAAACCCCCTCCAAAGTGCCTGGACTCTTCACATACAGCCAGGTGTACTTAGGTACATGAAAAATACCCATGCATGACCTTTAGCAGCAGATATAGCAGGTCAACAAAGCAAACAAAAGAATCTGAACTCCTGCAGGAGATTGAAATCTTTAAATAATTTAAACTTATGAAAGTAAAATGAAATCTCATTTTTGAATGCAGAGATAATGCAGGTCAAACGCTGCTGGCAAGGAGATTTTTGATCTGCACAAACAGACCAAGAAGCAGATGTGGGTCTGCTCTAAAAAGCAAGACAGTAGATGCACTGCTGCATCCACCATTCACTTTTTGCTTCAGAGACACGGGAAATCATTCTGTTCTTGCAAGCATACATTCACAATTTGTCCACCCTAACAGCCATGTTCAGGATTACAAGTGAGAGCACCAACAGATTCAGGTCGAATAACTCACTGGTGGCACAATGCTAAGTGTCAGCACCAGGTGACAAGTCACACACTCAGTGCCTCAACGAGAGGGTGGTGTTACCAGGTCTGCACTCAGCTCATGTGTGTTTTCACTAGGGTCACTCCTATTCCTCTGCTTCATCCTCTGTCAATTAATAAAATAAAACTGGGGAGAGGAGGGAAATGAAATATTATGGGAAAGAAAGAAGATACAATGAACAAAGAAAACATTATAGTGCTGAGCCCAGGGCACTGCAGCACTGGTTGAGGTATACTTAATGCACAAAGACATGCCATGGAAGGAAGGAAAGCAGAAGGAAGGAAGCTAACACAGTTTGTGGCAAATACTGCTTTTAAATTACTCATCTTTCATGTCCAAATGTGAAGCCTCTTAAAAGGCCTGGCTTTCAGAATGCATGAAAAATTTCTTTTCTTCAAAGAGTGTGTCATGATGGGCTCTTGGGTGTGGAAAGTCCTCAAATCACCAAACTGTCCCATCTGAGAATCTTTTGTCTATATATTTTTAACATCAGAAAGAGGCCACTCATTCCTGCTATGTCCCACAGTAAATAATTTCTCTTTTCTTTTTTAAGATTTTTTTCTAATCCTGTGGAGTTTGAAGACAGACGTAAATTAATATCCTGTTAAACAGCCTGCTCTCTGCCATGTATAACATCACTCATGCACTGGGAAAATAAAAGTCCATCATCCTGTATCTACACCATGTGCTGCCTTTCTTGGCAAAAGCAAAAATCTGACTGGCACATATCTGCAGCCAAAGATGACAAACACCACAGCCACCCCATCCAATGTCAAGGACCTGATGAATCCTTGGGAAGGTGGCAATCCAATAAATCACATGGGCCATTTCCAACAATTAGAGACAATTAAAGATGGGGGCATTGTGGAGGAGGTGTGCAGAGCAAAGTGGGAAAGAGACAGGAAGGAGTGAGAGCCAGCATAATTGGGGAGGGGTGGGGAAGCAGGAGAGGGAAGGGAAGGGAAGGGAAGGGAAGGGAAGGGAAGGGAAGGGAAGGGAAGGGAAGGGAAGGGAAGGGAAGGGAAGGGAAGGGAAGGGAAGGGAAGGGAAGGGAAGGGAAGGGAAGGGAAGGGAAGGGAAGGGAAGGGAAGGGAAGGGAAGGGAAGGGAAGGGAAGGGAAGGGAAGGGAAGGGAAGGGAAGGGAAGGGAAGGGAAGGGAAGGGAAGGGAAGGGAAGGGAAGGGAAGGGAAGGGAAGGGAAGGGAAGGGAAGGGAAGGGAAGGGAAGGGAAGGGAAGGGAAGGGAAGGGAAGGGAAGGGAAGGGAAGGGAAGGGAAGGGAAGGAAAGGAAAGGAAAGGAAAGGAAAGGAAAGGAAAGGAAAGGAAAGGAACTGATGACCTTGCCCTGCTCAGCAAGGACCAAAAACAGCTGCTTGCAAGCAGCGCATAGCACTGGGCAAACCAACTGACTGCTCAGCTGAGAGTGTGTGAGCTGGAACACCCAGCCTGGGTGCCAGCCTGTGGTGTGTTTCTGATGCCTCTGGGAACCTGTTTCCCACTTTTTCAGTCCCTTTTTTCCCGGGGTTCCTCTGGCCCTGTCCTAATGCACCAGGCAGGCACATAAAACTAGCAGCATCATCTCCCACAGGTTAAAAAGGAGGAATTTGAGGCCAATGAAAAGGGTGCTCCTTACAGTAGGTTGTGCCTGTGCGCTTGTGCATCTTTGACCCTGTAAACCAGAGGAAAAGTAAAAAGGAGTGTGAGTTCAACAAAATGCCATGCTCAGAAGGGCAAGAGGTAGAAGGGTCTCTCACTATCCTAAAGCAGTCCTCCAGCCTTAAGGAGATGAACAGCCAAGATCTTCTCTCCCAGAGGACAAGAGACACTGACAGCCCTTGTCAAGAGTGCTGAATATCCAGATATCACCATGCAGTGGAAAATAAAGCTACTTGTTAGCTCAGTTTAGACATGGGACACCCATTCCTGGAAGAAGCACGGCATCAGCCTTGCCTCTTTGGGGGAGCAAGTACAGCAAGAATAAGGGTGACAAAAGCTACATGTGCAGGGAGAAGAGAAGACAAGAAAGAGTGAGTGCACTGAGTTTTAAATAGAATATTTGTGTCTGAGTTTCAGTTCTGAGGCATATCCCCGGTAAGTGGCTGCCACACCAGTGTTTATACCAGTGGTCCATTTAGCCCCTGATCTAAATGCAGTGTCCTCTGTTTTCTTTGTAAATTCATCTTGCATTATGGCATATCTGCTTACATTTTAAAACTACCTAAGGAGTAAATAGTTTGCTCTTTTCGACAGGCATACTGGGAGTTTCAGTCTGTTACCCATTTGCTTTAAATATCAGGCTGTAAAACTGTGCTTGTGTTTTTGGCTGACATCGCTGCTAATGATGCGCTGTGCCTATTCTCTGGTTATGGAGGAATTCTCACATTATTTCTGGGGTAAGCTAATAATGAATGTTACTCAGAACAAATCTTATGTTTGTGGTTGACTTGCTGCCAGTGTAGGAAATCATGTTACGACCATTATCTCACTCTACCTCCTCCCTCTCAAGTGCAAAGTTTTAATATTCATTCCAATGCAATCTGTATCTAAATAAGCAGTGCCTATTTGGTGTGCAGCGTACTGCACCAACACCATTTAATAGTGTCAATGTGGCATTGGTACTGGGCGGGAACCATCCTGGCAACTCGTCCTCCCAGGTTTTTTGGAAGCAGCATTTCATTTCTTATGTTCTGCTCTTCTCTGCTTTGCAAAACCTCCTTTAGCTATTCTCACCAAATGAACCTACCTTAAATGAGATCATTTACATGGGTTTAGTTGCACTTATTGAACATTAGAACAAAGAGAGAAACAAGACAGACATCACATAGATTATACTTGTCACACTGCACACACCTCAGCACAGCGAAACAGAGCAGTTCACTTCCAAGTCTTTAAAAATAGAGCCTTCAGG